>NC_048599.1:148714909-149016338 GCF_003668045.3 Cricetulus griseus | reverse complement strand
ACACCAGACATCTGTACATGAACCGCAGTGCTGATCCTCGGGCCTCCCAGGCTGGCCCTAGCTCCACAGACACTCCATATCTACAAGGCGGAAGTCACCAACCAACCAACATCAGCCAACATTCCCCAGGTCAGATCATCCGGCAGCCTTGATGCCACCCACTGCATGCTTCCTCCTGACTACTCAAACGGACCAGTCCCTCCCCATCCACTTACAAAGCTGGGGTTCTAGTTCAGCACACATCCCCAGCAGTCACCTGTGCCACCACACCCACCTTCAGTCTCATTTCCTGTATGTATCAATTCATATTCAGCCAGAAGGGAACATATCATGCAGCCTCATCTCCATGCCATGCCCGCCCCACCTGTGCACCTGTGTATCCATCCCGGCAGTGGCACTGGAAACTGTTGGGCAGGTCCTGACAGCTGCCACCATTGAGGCATGGTCCTGAGGCACACTCGTCCACGTCCACGCTGCAGTCATCCCCTACAAAAGGATCAGCTGTGGCTGCTGCCTGCACCCCAGGTCCAAGAACCAAAAGTGTCCATTTTACAACTGTGTAGATTGAGACCCAGAGAGAAAGAGAAAGAGGTAGCACCTGGCAGGGCCAGGTCATGGGCCAGGCTGGATCCACCCTAGGGGATCTGAACCCTAGCTGAGTGCTTCTCCAGTAGGGAACTCACCAGCAAAGCCCAGAGGACAGGCGCAAAGGAAGCCAGCCGCGTGGCTGAAGCTGAAGGCCCCCGGGAGGGCGGCCTCAACACCCCCATACAAGGCTGGGTCGGAGCGCTGCAAGCACCGGCCCCCGTTACGACAGGGATTCGATGCACACTCATCTTCATCCACTTCACACCGCTCTCCGCCGAAGCCTGGAGCACACATGAAGGCATCAGGAAACAAGTGATCAGGCAGCTCCCCTCCATGACCCAAGCCAGCCCAGGACAGGATGGGGCCACGAGCTCAGGGTGTGGATGCTGACAGAGAGACTGTAGGCACTGTGATGGCCTGCTACTAATTGCTATGAATTCACTCAGATGTCCTTCTGGTGTGCCAGGTACACCATCGCTCCTCTCTACAACCCAAGGGTAGGTGCTGTTAGCAGCCCTGTTTGCAGGTCAGGGAACTTGAGACTCACCCACGTTAAGTTACACTGCAGGTCTCAGAGGGCCTTCACACCTGCCCCACCACATTGGCCCGCAAGCTCTCCCCCTCACCACACACACACACACACACACACACACACAGAGAGAGAGAGAGAGAGAGAGAGAGAGAGAGAGAGAGAGAGAGAGAGAGAGAGAGAGAGAGGCGCGCAGGCACCACACACCTGGCCAGCAGAGGCAGCGGAAGCTCCGGAGGCCGTCGAGGCAGGACGCATTGTGTGCGCAGGGCGCTGACAAACACTCCAGCACCTCCTGCTCGCAGCGGGCACCTTCGTAACCTGTGTCCGCGCAGTCGCACCGGAAACTGGCGTAGATGGGGTAGGAGCTGAGTATGTGTCCATACTGTAGCCCACCTCCCCGCAGCTAGGTCACCCCTCCGAGGGCTCACCCGTTGACCAGGTCATGGCACACACCCCCGTGCGCGCACGGCTGGCTCTGGCACTCGTCCACGTCCAACTGGCAGCTAGCGCCGGCATAACCTGGAGCGCACATGCAGCGGTAGGAGCCCACGCCGTCCAGGCACGAGCCTCCGTTCAGGCAGGGTGCTGATAAGCACTCGTCCACCTCGTGCTCACAGGTTATGCCTGGACAGGGGCAGGAGACATGGGAACCACATCTACAGGGGCTATAGGGACCCAGCCAGCAGTCCCAATGTGCTCCAGTGGTTCACTCATTTAGAGGAGGTGATGCTGGGTAAAGAGGACCTTCCTTGCCCTGGTAGCCTCACAGCGGGGTAGACCCAGAAAGGGCTGGTGTTTAATACAGATGACCTCAACAAGAGAGCGAACTGAATCCCTTGAGGGCAGGAGCTAGGATCTGTCCTGGGGTGCTGGGGGTGGGGGACTTCTTCAGAAACAACTTTTTGAAGACTAAAGTAGGGCAGGTGGATAACAGCTGGTGGCAACCTTCTTGAGGCAGAGGCACACTGCCCTGGGGGAAGAATGGAAAACAGACAGAACCTGGGGAGAGTGGAGGAGGGAGGTGAGAGTCATGAGAGGATCCAGTACTCCATCAGACTCCTCCCCATCCAGACTGGTCAGGCTTTGGACCTAGAGAGATCACTTAGCCATAAAGAGCACTGACTCCCTGCCCTTCCAGAGGGTTGGAGTTCCGTGCCCAGCACCCACATTAAGCAGTTCACACTTGCCCTGACAAAGCAGGCCTGGCTTTCATGAGGATGCTCAGACAGTATTCCTAGTATTCCCTCTCTCCAGTCCCTCTTCTAGCACCCCATACACATGACATACACATAAATAAAAATAAAACCTTAAAAAATGTAAGTTGGGGAGCTGGAGAGATGGCTCAGAGTTTAAGAGCCCTGATTGTTCTTCCAGACGTCTTGAATTCAACTCCCAGCAACCAAAATCATCCATAATGAGATTTGGTGCCCTCTTCTGACATGCAGGCAGACAACTGTATATTTAATAAATAAATAAATTGGCCAGGCGTTAGTGGTGCACGCCTTTAATCCCAGCACTCGGGAGGCAGAGGCAGGTGGATCTCTGTGAGTTCGAGGCCAGCCTGGTCTCCACAGCGAGTGCCAGGATAGGCTCCAAAGCTACACAGAGAAACCCTGTCTCGAAAAACCAAAATAAATAAATAAATAAATAAATAAATAAATAAATAAATCTTTTAAAAAATGTAAATTGTTGGTAGGGGTAATGACAGTCAATCTTTGTGGTCACCTTGATGTGACTTTAAATCACCTGGGAGACACATTTCTGGCTGTATCTATAAGGAGTTTGCAGGAAGGTTCAACTGAGGAAGGCAGGATGGGATCCTGGATCGAATAAAAACAAAAAAACCATAGAAAGCAAGCTGGGCGCCAGCATCTGGTGACCCGGTGTGACCAGATGGCTCATGCTGTTCCAGCCCTGCCTTCCACACCATGATGGACAGCACCCCCACAAGAGCCAAAGTGTATTCCCTTCCTTTGGTTGCTTCTTGTCAAGTATTTTAACCACAGCAATGAGAAGGGTAACCAATACAGCAGACTTCGCACAGCAGTGTGGCTTTGAGAAGGATGTAAGGAAGGAAGGAAGGGAGCCCACAAAAGAGGGCACTCCGGACAGGACACACTGGAGTAGGGCCACCAACTCCCATCCTGCCTTGGCTTTAAAACTGGAAGTCCCTGGTCCCACCCAGGAATTCCCATGCCTCGGGGCAAACCCTGGGTACAAGTTGGCCCTCCCAGGATAGGAGTGGAGACAGAGAGAAATGGAGGGAGATAGGGGATCTCCGGGTGTGGGATTTATGAGACAAGCCCTGTCAGTGTAGATTTCCATGGCCTTCCCCCCTCCTAAGTAGGTTTTGTCATGGGGGCTAAGTAGCCAGCTGCCTCCAGCTGGAGTCCTCCCTACTTCTCAGCCAGCAAGCCTCAGGACTCCTCCTTCCCATGACCCTCCAGCCCCACTCCCACCCTCTGTGCCAGGGAGAGCCAGGCCCAGATTGCCTGGAATCCCAACTCCCCCACCCTGCTCTGAGCAGAAGGAGGAGAGAAATGAGTCACTCAAAGCTGCCTGCTCACATCACATTCACTGGCACCCTGCACATGCAGTGCTCACACACCTGCACACACCTGCATGCACACACACACACACACACACACACACACACACACACACACACACGCACACACACACACCTGCACATGCAGTGCTCACACACCTGCACACACACTCACACACACACACCTGCACATGCAGTGCTCACACACCTTCACACACACACACACCTGCACATGCAGTGCTCACACACCTGCACACACACACACACACACACACACACACACACCTGCACATGCAGTGCTCACACTCCTGCACACACACACACACACACACACACACACACACACACACACACCTGCACATGCAGTGCTCACACACCTGCACACACCTGCACACACACACCTGCACATGCGGTACTCACACACCTGCACACACACACACACACACACACACACACACACGTGTGCGTGCTTCCCACAGAAGCATACACAGACATGACACCAGCAGGTGCTCAGAGGGCCTTTAGAGTTACCATACGCATGGGACCCACAGTCTCACCTGCACAAATGTACAGACACTGAGAGGGAAAGATGCAGGGACCCACTTTGCCTTCTCATCTCTATGTTCTTCCTGGAACTTGGCCCCCAGTCTATACCATTTGCCCAGAGGGGACTTCAAACTGCCCCAAAGTTTGAACACAGTCTCTAAATTCAGGGCTGACAGAAACCCCAGTGTCTATGCTGTAGACCCCAAACTGCACTAAATTAAACATCTTTTGAAGACCTTTCCCCAGCTGTACCCTCCCTCTTGATGTCAGGCAGTTCCAGAAAGCATCAGTGGGAGCAGAAAGGGACTGGGGTTAGGTGTTCCCCGGAAGAGAAAGCCATGTGTGTCCATGACAGCCACATTGCTAGGCACCTGTTTCTACATTATTCTACTCTAAGCAACAAGGATGGCTAGGGACACATCCCCATCACAGACAGAAAAGGATCCAGATCCAGGATGCCTAGAGGACAGAGGTCTGCACTACATCCCAAACTACAGCAGGATCCATCAGGTGAGCTCCACAGGGTCTACATGACAGCCTGACACAGGTCTAGACTGAGGAAATGCCAGAGATACCATCTGGGCATCGTCATGAAAGCCAAACCAGGCAGATATGCCCTGCCAGGGTTGCCTGTGGACATTCAAACTGGGACCTAATTCAGTTCTGTGGCAGGGACAAAGCAATATTTATCCATTACCTAATATGTGCCAGGCTCCACAATAACACCTAAACATACATGCACCGATCCCACCTGCTAGGTTAGCTGAACCAATCCCACCTGCCAAGTTAACCCAAGAAACATCAGTTGAGCCACCAGCCCAAGAGTGGGTACCAAAGCTGCTAGCCAGCCTGGGGCATCTCTAGACTTAAGCCAAAGCCTATAGGGATGCTCACACTATGAGTAGCTGATGGCCTCCATGGTCCAGCCCTCCAGGTTGATTGGTCCCATTACCTGCATAGCCCAGGGGGCAGTGGCACTCGTAGTGATCTGCTAGGTTGTGGCAGGTTGCCCCATGGTGGCAGGGCTGGGATGCACATTCATCAATATCCAGCTCACAGTAGGGACCCTGGAAGCCAGGCACACAGTAGCAGCGGAAGCTGTTAGGATCTGGGCCCTGGGGCACGCACAGTGCTCCGTGGTGGCATGGCTGAGAAGCACAGCCTCCAAGCTCTACCGGTTCACAGGTATAGCCACCACTTTCTGTAGCCTGGCATTGGGTCCCTGGGGCACATGGGTCTGAGGCACAGGCGCTTGGGGTCTCTGAAGGAACCAACCCTGTAGAAAAAGAAAGCAATTTGGCTATGTGGGCAGGTTCTGCATAATGCACCCTTCCCTCACTGTTAGCAACAAACATAAAGATAACACAGGACTGTCTGTTTTTAAGAGCCTGTGTGCACATCTATAAGCTGATCATGAATGGCAGATACCTACACCTGGGACTAAGGTTTTCTTTACTTATTTTTGTGTTTATTTTTAGAAACACTCTTCGATAGTCCAATTTAGCCTGGAACTTGCTCTGTATCCAAGGATGACTTTAAATGTCGGATCCTCCCTCTCACCTCCTAAATGCTGGGATTATAGGCATACACTAGCATTCCAGGTTGATGGAATGCCCAGGGCTTCTTGGTGAAAGGCAACCACAGTGCAGACTGAGCTATACCCCTAGGCCCAGGCAGGTTTTAGTTGTATTTAGAAAACAGAGACAGAGGACAGAATGAGTGCCTCCCATGTCATAGCATTGCATAACAGATAGTACCCACGCTGCTTTCTTCTGGTCACCTCCATAGCACCCCTGGTAGGCTTGGACTGTTCTATGTTCACTTTACAGACAAGCAACAGAAGCTCAAGAAAGTAAAGACTTGCTGATTTCACACAGTAAGTTCACAAGGAACAGACCTCAATGCCAGGTTGGTCCCACTGCACCAGGGAGTAGCTCGCCAGGCCTTTCCATTCTGCAGGCCTGTGTCCTCTCAGCAGCCTGAAGTGGGGTGGAGGAAACAAAGGAGGGGACAGCTTCTATCCCCCCAAGCTCCCGCTGGGGGTCTGGTAATTCCATCCCTGACTGAAACCTGAGATGTCCGAACTCAGCCTCACAGAAAGAATGGACTTCAAAGGCCAGGCCTGACTCAGCCTCTCTCACTCCTGCCCACCCTGGTCCCACCTTCCTGCCTCCTTGCCTGGGACTTCTAGAGGATCCCTAGCACCCATTTCATCCTCCCCACTCCCCACCCCCCCGAAAGCAAATACCTGGCATAAGTACCCGAGACAGAGACCGAGACCTACTCACTGGATACTGAACCAGGTTCTATACACTTGGAGCACGCTGTGTTGATTTTGAAGCCAAATTCAGAGAGCCTGTTCCTTCACTTCATGCCAGCCTGAAAGCTTATTACTAACAAGTCTAAAACCCAGCTCAGAGAACCATGAGCTATGAGACCATGGGTAAGCTCCCTCCTCCTTTTGGGTGGCAGAAGGGTTCAAAGCCTCAGGTGCCAGATACAACTGTGAGGGAGAGGAGCCCTTCTACCCCCTACCTGGAGTTCCAGGACCTACCCTCCCCCCAGGTTGTCATGCAGACACTAACCAGACCTGAGCAGTGAGCAGCATCAAGGCCCGGCACCTTCCCTTCCCCCACTCCATGGTGATTCCCCCTCCCTCCGGATAAGGTTGGCAGCCTGTCAGGCGTCATCCACATTCCATGGGGCAGGGCGGCTGCTGGCCAGATCCCCACACTCCATCCCAGCAGCAGATGGAGGACAGCAAGCCATGGGGACAGTAGACTCAGGGAGACTGTGCAGTGCCATCTCAAGTGCCCAGGGTTCTTCCGTATACACAGGGCCTAGCACCCACCAGAGCCAGGCAGGGAGTCAGGTTCTGGAGTCTGAGATACTTTCTGGCTAAGGGGCCCCTCTGCTCACAGCTATCCCAACCCAGACATCCATTCCCAGGCCTCTGTCAAGCCTGAACTTGTGGGCTGAGGAAAAGGGCAGCCTGGGCTACTCTGGAGGGCTTGCAGGCAGTGGGTGGGCCTTCTGCTTCTGCCCCTGGGACTGGACTGGGAGGGCCAGTGCAGGTGCCCCAGAATAGATGCCCTATGAGGGTAAGAAGACAGTTTGATGGGTGATGGGAAGATAGTCAGGTGGGTGCGGCGGGAAGTGGATGCAGCACCGTTAGGAAAAAGCATGGTTTGGAGCATCAGACAGATTCAGTGTTGTGAAGATCCTTGACATCCAGTGAACCCCCCTTGAGAGACAGTGGCCATGATAGCCAGGAACCCTAAGCCCAAAAGGTCCAGAGTGGTTATAATGCCTCTTAAGAAGTGCCTGCCACTGGGCCCTTGCCAATAGCTCCCACTGTAATCCCACCAGGGCCCAGGTTTCCATCCCCTCACCCCAACCTGGAGCTTGGCCACTAGCCCGGAACCCTCTGCGTCAAGTGGCCACAGCATCAGGGGAAAGAGCTTTGATCCTCTATGGGTCCTCCCAAAGCCCAGCAGAGGGCTGATACCCTAAGAACTCCCTGCAAGGCAGAGACCAGCCCCACAATTAGAAAAGCCACCTCTAGTGGGACAAGTAGAAGGGTTCAAGAGGCCCGGAGCTGCCTAGATACCAGTGGTGTCAACAGTTTTATCTGCCTTTTTTACAATCCAGAGACTGGTCACTTCCAGTCCCACCGCACTCCAGGGTGGCCCCGACCAGCCCACAGTGAGCCCAGAGCAAGGGAAGGGAGGGGCTCTCCCTAAGGCCTAGCTGGAGGGGCGGAGTCTATCACCAGGGTAACAAGGGGCCAGTGCTTATCTTTACAAATCCCTCCTGACCTCTCAGACTGCCTGGGCTGACCTGGCAGAGGCGAGATTAACAGACACAGACACTTCCCTTCGATTTGCGCCCTGCCCTACCCTGAGGAGGGCATGAGGAAAACGCATGCAGTCATTGTGACGGTCACTGGGTGAGCGCTGTGACATCTCGGTATATTTGCTTCTAGGTAGAAAAAAGGGACTGTTGAGAAAACTAGCTAGCTGCTTCCTCCCATCAAGAGCCTGAAAATCTGCATCTGCAGAAGCTCCTGAAATTGCAGGCCCAACTATTGTGAACCTAATATGTCCCCAGCCCCCTCATCCCCTTACCAGAGGAGTTTCTGGGGAATGGTGTGTGGCTCCCCAGTACAGCACTTACCTACATATGCAAAAGCCCTGGGTTGCAGCCCCAGCACTGGGGAGAGCAGAACGCTATCTGCCAAGAGCCTAGCAGTTGTCATGCCACTGGGCCAGTCCTCAGCCTGGCTTAGGAACTCCTACTCTACCTTACTTTCTCTATGCCTGTCCTAGTCAGGACTGCTATCACTGCCATGAAACACCATGACCAAAGAAGCTGGGGAGGAAAGGGCTCACACGTCCATATTACTGCTCATCTCTAGAAGTCAGGACAGTCAAGACAGACAGGAGCCTGGAGTCTGGAGTGAATGCAGAGGCTATGGAGGGGTGCTGCTGACTGGCTTGTTCCTCATGGCTTGCTCCACCTGTTTTCTTGTAGACCCTGGAACCACCAGCCCAGGGATGGCCCCACCCACAATGGGTTGGGCCTTCCTCCATTAACCATTAATTAAGAAAATGCCCTACAGGCTCACTTACAGACCATCTTATGGAGGCATTTTCTCAATTGAGTATCCAGCTTGTGTCAAGTTGACATAAAACTGCCAGCACAAGGGGTACAGTGCAGTAAGGGGTCACTGACACGCAACACCCACTCATCAGGAAAAGGCAAAGATACCCCAGAAGGCAGGGAAGCTCAGATATACTTTTCCAGAGATGTTTACCCCAAGGCCAAAAGGCATAATTTAGTAACAGTCCTGGCAAGTATAGGTGTACCAACGGAGTGCCTGGTACATACTGAAATTGCTAGTCCCTGGTCTCCTGCTCTGAATGAAAGAGAACACAAGCAGGATTGTTCAGACCTGCCACTTGTTTTGGCTACTGTGGACTGTTTCTCTAGTGATTATTAATGTGCTTCCATCTAAAATTTCTTTGAGGGCTAGCGAGATGTCTCTTCAGGTAAAGGCGCTTGCTGTGGAGGACTGATGACCTGAGTTTGATCCTCAGAAGCCATGTGAATATGGAGGGAGAGAACTGACTCCTCCACACTTGGGTTTGCACCTAAAGTACCTGTGTGATCCTGGCCCAACCACATATTGCTCTTGTGACCCTAGACAAGTTACTGACCCTCTCTGAGTTTCATTCACCTGTTCTGCAAACAGAGGGTGGAGAGGCAGTTTCACTGGCTGCTGGGAGGATTAAAAGCTCTCCACATAATGGGTAGTGTGACTCAGCCATCACCCAGCAGCCAACAGACCCCCCACCACCATTGGTTGGAAGAGTGTGGCATCCTGTTTCTCTCCTATAATGCCCCACCCCTCAACTTGGAGGAGGGGCCAGATTTGGGGAAGACTGGCTGCCCCTTTGTGTGCTGTGCTCCCTGGGTGTTCAGAGAAAGGGGGGGGTGGGAACAACCCAACGTGTCCCTTTGTACTCCAAGATGCCTCATCCTCTCCATGGCAACAAGCAGTCCTCTGCTGCAGAGTGGCTGGGATGGAGGGGCCCAGTTCAGGGCCTGGCAGGAGTGGGCATCTGAGCCTCCAGAACTTTCATCTCCTCTGAGATGGAAATTAGCGTTCAAGTCACAAAGTCTCTGGTAATGGTGTCTGTAGTACCCCACTCCAGCTTCAGGGGTTCCCGGAGATGGGCTCTTCATACAGAAGTCACAGGAAATGGCTGCCCTGAGAGCCCACTGGGGGTCCAAGGGAATATATGGGACATGGTATTCCCTCTGCACCTCTGATACACTCATAGTCCATGTACGTGAACAATCCTATGTGAACGAATGAATGTCAGTGCAGTCTACTGCTGTATGCAGGCATGTGCTGTGCACATGGGGATACACGGTAGGTTCCTCAGAAAATGAGTTCAGGGTTACCTGGCATGTGCCTATGGACACCTGTCCTGTTGTAGTGTGTGTCCTGTACCAAACATCTCTGTAGCTGGTTAGTACAGGTGGGACAAACCCAAAGAGCACAGACCAGAACCTCGTCTTTAATGTGCAGACAACCTGGAGTTGCCTGGTTTCTCCATCCTCATTTGCCTCAAGTACCCAGCTTCCAGGTCCCTTCCTCCTCCAGCCTTCGTTTCCTCCCTACAAAATGGGGTCTACACTATACTAATCCTTCCTCCTGCCCCAGAGGAAAAGGCAATAAAGGCTTAGTGGACAGGCGGAGGGAATGCCACAGGTGGGGTTCACCAGCTGCAGAACCCAGGCCCTCCCTGTTGCCCTTGTAGCTATAGCAACCAAACCAAAACTCCCTCCAGACCCCCCAGTAGGAATTCCAGGCTCAATGCTGAATGCACTTGGACAAAGGCAAAAGAGCATTGGCTGCCTGGGCTGGCTTCAGGGAGCCCTTCCAGCCTAGCGGAGGAATGCCAGAGATAGTCTGCAGGGGACACACACATGATCCCAAATCCCTAGCCATCCCAGAGACCCAGAACAGCTATAATGGTTGCCTCTCAAGCGCAGTCAAAGGGGCAGGAATGGGGGCAAGCACCCCCTCCACCCTGGTTCTCTTACCGTTTTCTATTCTAACCCACCCCCCAAACCCCACTCACACCTCCAGGTGCCAGGAAAAGCCAGTTGAACATTCGAGACAACTTACAACCAGTTCATATAGGACACAACTCTCTACACTCAGTCCCCTCAGACAGAATTTCTACAGGCTGGCCAACCCCGAAAGCCAACTGCCTGGCAACTTTACATGCCACCTGAACCCCAGCTCAACACATGGCTCCAGTAGACTCTATGGTGATCGCCTGGGTTCTCTGAAATTTCTCCAGTTCATTCGCTTCCACCTAGACCAGCATGCTTTCCCTAAGGGGCACTTACACCAAGATCCTCAGCTTTCCCTAACCACACCACACCACACCACACCACCTATACCTGGTCTCCCAGCTGCTTCCGCAGATCACATCAGCCCTGATCCTCCAGGCCCACTTGCATAGGCTCCTCAGTATGAAGTTACCAGGACACTCCTAGCGCTCCAAGTGAGTCCCAATCTCAGGATCCCCACACACTCTGGGGCCCAGGGCACGGTTCCCTCTAGCGTGGCTACCAGTCTCTCAGGCCAGGCCTTCAGTGTCTGCCTGGGGTGCACTCCCAGGCCCAGCCACACTCACCAGCCGGGACCCAGGGCAGCAGCAGCAGCAACAGGAGGTGGACTTCTCTTCTGGAGCCCCAGATCTGAGGCCCCACCAGCGCCATGGCAGCCGGCTCTGCTCGCCTGTGGGAACCCTCTGCTCGGCGGGCTCCGCGCCCCTTCGTCCCTCCAACCAGCACTGACGCGGTGGACAGAGGCCCGGCCCCTCCTCCTGCCCTCCCCCTCTGCCCCGCCTCCCACTGCTTCTCCCCGGGCAGGGTCCTCGCGGAGGGTCTGACCCACCGCCCCTCACAGACACAAGCCCCTTTGGAGGCCTCAGCTCCAGACAAGGCCCTGGGCCTGACCCTGGGTCAGTGCACCAGCCTCTTCCCAGGCAGTCCAGTCCCTGGAAGGGCCGGTCAGGGTTCCCGGGGCTTCTCCCTCTTCTCGCAAGTGCTCAGCCACAGTACACTGCGGCTTCAGGCCTCGGTCTTCCCGCCCCGCCTCTGCTCAGAAGTGCTCCCACCCGCCCTTTCCTAGCCCGCTTCTTCCACACCTGAGCTAGCACGGCCCCTCCTCTCACCCGGGCTCCTGACCCTGTTGCTTCCCGAGTCCCACCCTGCCCCACAGTCCCTGTCGTTGTGGCTCTCAGTAAAATGTCTAAGTAGGCATTGGACCCCGGACCACGTGCTCGCCTGACGCCCTTCTACCTTTCCCACACCCTCACCAGCCAAACGGAGCCTTTTCTGTCTCCCCATTTGCCCTTGATCTTTGTCTCTGATGTTTGCAACTTTAGAAATGTCCCTTAGGTCCAAGATGAACCTTTCCGCTGAGGGTCAGCTCTAAGTAAAATAGTGCTCCTCCACGGCCGCTCCCACCCCCTTCCTGGAAAGTCCTTCTCTTTGTCTAACCTCACAGTCACATGTTGCACTGGGTGGAGCCAGAGGTTACCATCATCTCAAAAAAACCCTGCCAGGTGACACAGCAACCCTTCTTTCATGGTCTGCTGCCCCGATGGGGCAGTCTCCTTTTAGGATCTTCTTGAAATAAGCCCCTGGCAGAGGGCACCCTCCACCAGGTCAGGAATGGTGGATTTTGCCCTGAAGGTCCTGGACTCTGCTGTGTCTGGCAGAGCAGCTACTGGGTCTCTGAGATGTCCTTGGGGAAGCAGCAGATGGGACTATGAGCATCACAGGTATCAGTATGCAGCAGTCACCAAGCATCGCCAGCCCACAGTGCCCCTGGGTACCCAGGGCTCAGAAAGGGACTGAAGGCCCGAGTGGGTCCAGGTGAGCACGCCATCCTTACTGGGCTGCCTTCTCTCCAAGGCTGGAGACACGCCCTGTTTACTGGGGCACCCACCCCATCCACCCCAGTTCTCACTTGACCTGGGACTCCTCCCAACAGTCCTGGGGAAGTCATGCTCCACTTTTGGGGGAACACAGCTAAACAGATCCGCACCTGAACCTCCCAAATAGGGGATTATGCCCTCTGAGTATTCTGTTATCTGTAAGATGTGGTAACAACCCCAGCTTCAGGAGACTTTACAGCGCAGCTGTGCTTCATTCCAGGTACCTGGGCAGCACCGGAAAGGTTTAATAGCAGGTCCTCGGGTATGGGGGAGACAGGCACCGGTTCACCCAGCCCTAGGCCACCCCGCCCTCATCCCGCAGCTGCCACCTAGTGGTCCTGTGATGTCTTCAGTGGACAAAGCCAGCCAGCATGGGTTGCCATTAGAGGCCAAGGAGTTCGGGAACACCAGAGAGCAAGAGCTGGCCCTGGGTTCTATGCCCAGCTGGCCACATCAGAAGGGAATACGGTAGGCCAGTAGGACTAATTCAATTCCCGGTTACCCACTTTTCAGTTCTGTGACCTTGGGTGAGCTACTTGGCATCTCTGAACCTCCATTAACTTCCCATTTAAAAAATAAAACCCCTCACTAGGTAGAACTGTCTTAGGGGCTAGCTGTGTTTAAAGACTAAGGTGTTTAAACAGCTAAACAAGTGCTAGTTAAATTAAAAATGAGCAAAGTAACCTTAAGCCATATGTATTTCAAATTGGAGATATATTCATTGATTACACTGGCGAACATTGTGCCTATCCATAGAATCCTGAAGTGTGACAGCCAGCTTCCAATGCCAAGAGATAATTCAATTCAAATGCCTGAGTGTTTCTGTGGTAGGTATATAATGTCCCCAAATTATGACAATTCAGTATGCTTCCAAAGGGACAGGAACCATCTTCCTCCACTCTGCGTGGTTGTTGTATTTCTAGCACAATCTATGTGTAGTAATAACTACAGAAAATACTCTATATTCTTGTGTAAGCCACTTGGGACTCTGGGCATTCCATCAAAAACAGCACTCCAGGGGCTGGAGAGATGGCTCAGCAGTTAAGAGTGCTTGCTACTCTTCCAGAGGACTTGGGTTTGATTTCCATCACTCACAATAAATGGTTTAGAAATCTAGTTCTAGAGGATCTAATGACGTCCTCTGGTCTCCACAGGCACCAGGCACACACACAGTGCACAGACACAAATACCGCAAAACACCCATAAACATAAGATAAGTTTTTAAATAGCACTCCATATGAAACGGCCCTTGGGAAATACTCAAGTCAGGTGGTCTGTGGGCCAGCTCTGTAAGCTGTTTACTGCCCTACAAACACATCACCCTGAATCTAAGACCCACTAACTACCAGAGGCACCCCCAGGTCTCACGATCATCAAAAAGACCCAGCAAAGGGCCATGCTTGCAGCTCAGATGGAAGAGTGTTTACCCAGAATGCTTAAAGCCCTGGCTTCCACTCCCAGTACATAAAGGATGTGGTGGTGCACACCTGTGATCCCAGCACTTCTAAGGTGGAGGCAGGAGGATTAGAAGTTCAAGGTCATCCTCAACTTAAAAATAAACCAAAACAAAAAGACTCCAAAAATCCCCAAACAGCACAAACTGGGGAATGGGTTCTATGCCAGCTGCAAGAGGGGATTTCCCACCCGGAAACTGTCTATTGCCTGTTAGTCCCTAGTTACTCTCAGGCCAAAGCCAAATTCCTAGGCCCATGGTAAACTAAAGCCAAGATGACCAGTGCCAGCAGTCCCCTCCCACCTTTTACCTCTCACCTCCCCCCTCCTAGTTAATGTGACAAAGCTGAAGATGAGGGTTGCTCCCAGGAGTGCCCACCCCACATCACATGACTGACCGTTGACAGCTGCTGATGCTTTACCATGGGTTCTGGAGTCACCACCAGGGAAGAGTTTAGGTCCCCATCGAAGACTTGGTCAATGTCTCAGCTGGCCTTGCATTGACCTCTATTCTAGTCACCAGTGTAGACATCTGTCAAGATTCCAGTGAGAATCACAAAGTCCTTACTTGCAGACTGCTCTCTCATCTGGTGGACAAAACAGACATACTGACAAGAGCAGGCAGGTACTGACTCAGAGCCCATGGAGCCCCAAGGACAGAGACCAAGCTCTGGGGGCAATTTCCCAGAGTGGACTGGAACCATGAAGTATGAATAGGAGTTTTCCAGGTGAAGAAGTACAGCAGGCTAACATCCCAGTTGGGCAAAGACTGAGACCAACAGCGATGCCGAAGAACAGAGTAAGATAAGAATGGGCTCAAGAGCCTGGTACTGGTGGTGCACGCCTTTAATCCCAGCGCTTGGAAGGATCTCTGTGAGTTCAAGACCAGCCTGGTCTACAGAGCGAGTTCCAGGACAGCCAGGGCTACACAGAGAAACCCTGTCTCAAAAAACAACAAACAAACAAAAAGAATGGGGTCAAGATAGGTCTTGTTGGTGCAGAGTTTGAAGGTTCCAGAGAAGTTAACTTTGGTCCTGGGGGTTTGGGGGAGCCAGGCTAGAGGATAAAGCTGGAAATGATGTGGTCAATTCTTTGTGGAAAGATTGTGTAAGATTTCGTTGTAGGGTAGGACAAAGAAACCGGAAGATGTGTGGGTTAAGGCAGGACTGGGTGACTGCGGGGGCTGTGTAGATGGAAAAAGCAGGAGCAGAACCAAGACCTCAGCTAGGTAAATCATGATGATGGGGGTGTGGGCAGGCCCGGCTAGGGCTGGTGCCTTGACTTGAGGAAGATGACCAACATAAAGAACAAACTGCAGGTCTCCGTACAGCCACCAGAGGGCGCTCCAAGACAGGCCCAGGCTGCACTCCTTCCCAGGGTGCCTTCAGTAGCATAGTTCTCCTGCAGTCGGATATGCGGGTGGTGACTGACCTTCCCGAGGTGGAGGCGAAGGAAGGCAGAGGTCGCGGGCTGCGGGCAAGTTTACAGCTTGACCTGCTCGTCGCGGGGTGACCCACCAAGGGTCACCTCAAGGTCAGATCCAAGGAGCCCTGCTGCTCTTGTTGGGGGAGAAAGGGACTGCTGCGTCCCACATCGAAAGGACAGGAGGAATGGTCTCTCCCTGACAGTTGCAAAAAAGCATAGGTGGGCGTTTCCTACGAACCACTCTATATATCCTGCCCAACCTTTCAGTGTTTCTGATCTGGGAATGGTGGCCGTTTGGGGCTGGGCAAAGTATTTGGAAAAGTGATGACTCTCATAGCTCAGTCGGGTAGAAGGACCTCGGAATGGTGAAGCTCAGGCTGTGTCTGGAGTCATGGCTAAGTAAGTGTCCCAGTACAGGATTCAGGCTTAGCTCTATCCGGGAATCCAGCTTCCAGCTGCAAGCTGGGCTGGCTCCTCCGGCAAAGCTCTCAGGAGGTGATTCTGAACCATGTGCCTGCAGCACTTAACGTCCAGCCCTACTCCCTGTGTAAAATGTCCCTGTGTTCAGGCCACCTCAGGAGAACCAGCTTTCCCTCCCTCCTGCCTCAGGCCTGCAGGAGCAGGTGATGGACAGAGAATCGCTAGAATGCGGCTGGTCCTGTTCTGTCCAACATGAGGATGGGAAGCAGCTAAAGCAGTTTGCTTGAGGGACAGACACGAGGACAGAGGACCCAGGCTGGGGTGACCTCAAGCAAAGAAGGCCACAGAGGTCCAGGAAGGGGACCCGGGGTGGTGTAGCTGAAACAACATACAGCATAGCCCACAGGCAGTTGGAGGGAGGGTAGGAGATGCCTTTCTGGGATCCGGATGGCAACATCGGAAAAGGAGAGTTCAGAAAACCCCTGTGAGATGGTGTGAGGTGGCAGGATGGGGCCAACTGAGGAGACAGAGTGAACGGCAGGAGAATCTTTTAAGAAAGTGATACATCTAAGCCTGTATCTAAACGAAAAAGCTTTTCAATTTTTTATGAAAACAAAAAACAAGTAACAAATGGAGACACTGAAACAGGAAACCCGTTCCTATTCTATCTGACTGAAAGCCCAAACGCAAGCCAAAAATAATTCCAGCCAGATTTCACTAACCTGGAAAGAAGCACAGGCAGGCCTGCAGGCAGGTCTCCTCAGCTGAACTGAGTGAATAGCATCAGGTCCTTTTAAGCAGCACTGCTCCTGAGGCCAAAGGAGGCAGGACCCACCCACCATTATGGAACAGTCTGAACTGGAAGACAGGACGGCCAAGCTTGCTAGGACCCTTCTTTACACAATTCATGGCTGCCTGGATGCCTTCCCATGCACACATGACACACCACAACCACACACATCACACAAACACATCATGACACACACATACACACATACACACACACACACACCTCTCCTCCCACAAGCCACCACACTCATCTTGCACATACCACATACACACAGACACATACCGAAAATACACTCCAAACTCAGGCATACCAACACCTGTACACATGTAATTCAAGATCCACAAACTACACAAACTCCCTACACAGACAGACACAGGCTCACCTGGCCATCCACAGGCTGACTCCGGAGTGCCCAAATACACACAAACCTAATCACACTCCCACACATATGTGCTAAAACATGCACCATGTATCTAATCACCTCACACTTAAATGCTCATATACATGAGTCACCCTCTCCTCATGTAGAAAGGGCCAGATATGACACACCCACAGGGACATGCTCCCCATCACCATGCAGTAATAGACACCAAATGTACACAAGCAACCTCACACACAAGCAGGCAAATGTGTGCGTGTACACAGCACATCACAGAGCCGTGTGCATCCCACACAGCTGTACCACCTGGATTCTACCCAAGCCCTCCTGGCTGAGTCAGGGGGACAAGCCTGGTGACTGAGCCGCCGCATCACCTTTCCAGCAGGGAGTTCCCAGCAGTGAACAGTGGCCTCCTGTACAAAGACCAAGGACACACTCCCCATGGAAAGACCCAGGGCAAGTGCCTGACCACTCAGAGGAGCAGGAGGTACTGCCTCTCCCAGCTCAATGCCAGGTTTCCTAATTTGGAATAATAGTGTATGTCATCTCTTAACATGGTGCAGGCCACAGAGTACATGTTAGGTTAAGTCAAATCCCACTGTTACATGTAAGTGTTTCTTTATTCACTCAACAAACTTACAACCCAGCTATAATTGCAGGTGCTCTCTACCCTTCCAATAACTGTTGTGATCTCCATTTTTCAGCCACTGAAACTGAGGCACAGGGTCTAGTCACATATTCAAGATGACACAGCGGGTGGGAGGCAGAACCGGAGTTGGAAGCCAGGCCTGTCTGCCTCTTGAAAACCAGCTAGGACACTTGTGCTTCCCTTTTATAGTTCAAAGTCCTCCTCCCTTCTCCCTAGCAGCAGCCCCGTTAAATAAATCATCTAGGATGGGTTTCTAATTCCCAGACTTGGTTGCAAATGAATTATTCACATTGTAAGGACTGCAAACCACAGGCTGGGCCTCATTACCCAAGAAGGGTTGCCCGCCCACAACATGCTGCTCCCTCTCCTGGGCACCATGCCTGGTGGGCTGGCCAGAGAAGCTAAAGTTGGTGGGTGCCAGGGCCCTGTGCCTGTACCCTGCTCCTGCTCTGGGAACCAGGAGGAGGGAGGGGCTTTCCTCCCCTCAGGCCTTTGCTTTCTAATAAGCTCACTGGCTGCTCTTAAGAATATGCAGGGCTCAGCCAGTCCGGGTTCCCCCCTGCAGCTGTTTGGACTCAGGCAGGTGGCTGGCCCTTTCTGGGCTTCTGAGGGAGGCTGAGTGGCCAGCCTCCTCCATGCTTTTCTCTTCTCTTTAGAATCTGAAGCTTGTGCTGTCTGTCCAGGCTCCATGTTTGACACTGGGGACTGGGGTTCTAGCCTGTCAGGGGGCCCAGTGTCCCTGAAACCGAGGTGTGAGGCAGAGCCCTGGGAGGGATGGAAGGAACACAGTGACACAGCCTGTCTTTAGGAAATGTTGGCCACATTGTGTCGTGGGGTTGGGCTTCTGCTGGGGATAGCTGGATGATGGTCAGTGCCTGACCAATATGGAACAACAATGGCCAGGCACAGCTCACCTCCAAGGCACAGCTCTCAGGACCTCTGTGGTGTGTGCTTTCTTCCCCCACCCTTCCCTTCAGACTCTGAGGGCATAGACCACACGATCTACACTCTAATGAATGTCTACTCCTGATTCAAACTAAACTCTAATCCTGATCCCAGACTGATCCCTAACCCTGGTTCAAAGTGAAGCCTGATTCTTAGCCCAGATAGACTGAGCCTTGACCTACATCTCCAACCCTGGTTCAAAGTAGAGCCTGATCCCTGATCCTCTCTTGGTCCAAGACAGAGCCTGAGTCTCATCCCAGGTGGACTGAGCCCTGATCCTGTGAAGATAGAGCTCAGGTCTCCTGCGGGGTGGGGGGTGGGGCCACTAGAGCCAGAGCAGGGCTGTGAGTGGAGGAAGGGAAGGTGGGGTCTGGCTGAGTCAGACAGGAGCAGACAAACCCACAGACAGCCAGGAAGTCTGTCTCAGAACTCTGGGGCATGCAGATGACTTTTCCAGAAATACCTTAGTGGGTTGCTTAGCTGGGAGAACCACCCAAATATGAACCAAGGATGGAGGATTGTCACAGCTGCCATTTTCTGTCCTAGGTGCTGCTGAGGGACTGACCCTGCTGTCCCTCAGGAGAGCATCTGGGGTTCTGTCTGGACACCTTGAGGTGAGGAGGTGGTCAGGGCAGATAATTCACCTCAGCACTAGCCAATTGGCTCTCATCCTGGGCTCTTCTCCACAGCATTTAAGCCCAAGCCTGAGGGGGGGGGGTGGGGTCTGTGTTGTCCAGCCTGAGGTGGATCTCCACTGGCACTTCCCTGAGCAGGCCCAGGGCACCAGAGTCTAAGAAGAGTGGCAGGTGATCCCTGAGTCTATAGAAGTGGTCAACCTCAGCCTCAGGCGAATCACCACCACTACACCCAGGGTTGTTCAGGAGAGATCTAGCTGTCACCAAACATGGTTACTGTAAGCACCTCATGACAGAGGAAGCTGAGGCCTAGGAAGAGGCGCTTACTTGTTTCCAGAAGTGTTACTACTCTTTCCTCCAACTTTTGTCCATATCTGCGGAAGAGCAAAGACCACTTCTCCCAGATGCTCCATCCATCCCATCCACACAGCCACTCATCTACCTGCCCACCCATGGGTTTGGGATTTGAGGCAGAGTTGTGTTGAGGCAGCTGAGGAAGCCAGTCATTAAACAAACATGCCCACAAAACTGAATGCAGCCTGTGCTAAATGCCCTGAGAAGCAGCTGGATGTCTTCAGCATAACAAAGACCGTCTCTCCTGGGGGTGCTCTTTGGGCCCCAAAGCACTGTGGGCAGAAACTCTGCAGACAGCCCAAAGGCTTGGCCTCCAGGGATGGCGGCTTAGAGAGAGATGGAAATAGTTCTCAAGGGAACCAGCTGGCTTGCTGAAGCTCAAAGGAGTTGGGGGTTCAGGGGTGTGTGGCTGGAGCAAGGAGAAAGTGGGGGGGTCTTTGAAAGTGTTCCTCTGTAGAGTCTTCCTTGGGAGCTAGCCAGCTGGTGCCTGAAGCCTCCTGGAGAAATAAGGAATGCGGTTATTTCCGGAGGAGCGACAGCAGGAGCAGACAGTGGAGGAGGGAACAGCAGTCAGACTAGGAAGCACAGCAGAAGAGAAAAAGGGGGAGAGGCTGGGTAGGTGTATGGGATTTCATGGCCCTGGAGAGGCTCAGTTCCCACCCTACACTGGTCTCAACAATGGTCCTTTGTTTCTAGCCACATATGGTCTCATCCATGAAAATCATTGCTGCTCAACCCCATTATATAGACTGTAAAAGCAAGGCCAGGCATTAGTTCCATTGCCCAGGAAGGCAGCATTAAGTGGAGGATGAGAACATGAACTCTTGGTGTCTGGTTCCTCAACCTACCCTTGGTTACTCCCTTGTTAGGCCTGCAAAGTGATCAGACATGGATGGAGACAGGATCTGAGCTGGCTTTTGGTTTTGCTTGGCTCTCCTGACAGCCCCAAGAGCTTGTGGGTTCTGTCCCCACAGAACAAGTAGGGAAGCACCGCAAACAAGTCAGCACCATGAAAGCAAGGCCAGGAGCTGGGCACACATGCCTCGGACGGGGAACCTGAGCTGTAGCAGTGAGAGGCACACTGTACCTCATCAGGCAGAGGACAGATGAGGGAGCATTGGACTAACAAATAATGAGTCCTAAAGAATGAGTGAGTGAGAGGTGAGGGGACAGAGGGAAGAGCTGAGAAGAGATGAGAGTGCCCTTCCCACCCACCTCTAGCTCCCAGGCAAAAGCCCCCTTGTCTCTCCCCTCAAGCAGTCTTCCAGATTCTTTGCCCGGCTGTTGCCTAGCAACAGTGCCCTAGCTGGCCAGCCCCACCCACTGCAGTCAATCAGGACCAGGGTAGTTCCGTTCTGAGGACCTGACTTCAAGCAGGAAGTGAAGCTGGACCCTGGGGCTCTGATACCAGGGGCTGGCCCAGATGAAATTACTGGGATCTCAGAGTTTCGAGAACAGGCAGGGTGGAGCACAGCTCAGAAGACGCTGGGCCTGAAGATGGGTAGGGGTGGTGTGCATAGGGACTAGATCAAAGGCTTACTCTGAAGTCATGGCTCTGAGTGTATCTGAGTCCCCTCCTGGACCAGTTTCACTGCTGTAGACAGTGACCGTGTCCCTGAGAGACAGCTGGGCACTCAAGGCTTGGTACTGAGGGAGTAGCTGTCCTCAAACAGGCCAAAAGCTCTCCAGTGCCCTCCAGGAGAGGGATGGGGACCTGCCTGCAGAAATGAGCCTGGAGGCTACCTGAAGAAAATGGGAATGGGGAGGGAGCTCCAGACAGAGGGACCAGCCTGTGTAAATGCCCTGGGGCCTGACTTTGTTGGCAGCTGAGTGAATTTACACATAATCTCCACCATAGTCACAGGATTGGAATTAGGGGTCTCATGGTTCAGAAAGGGCAAGAGACCTGCCCAGGGTCACTCAGCAGTGACTTGTAGAGCTAAGTCTAGCTAGCTTTCCCTCCCTCCCCCTGAAGCCTGAATGCTCAGAAAAGAAAGTGACTTCCTTGGAGGGAGGAAAGAGAATGCAGCTGTGGTGGTGGTGAGGAGGTTGGTATGGGCCTGGAACCACAGAGGAGTGTGAACTCTGGGCAGGGCACCGGGGAGCCATTGATGGTTTCTGAGCTGGGAGAGAAGAAACCCAGGCTGAGTTCTCAGGTCCCTGGGTAGTGCCCTGGGCCATCTGTCCCACCTCCTACACTTGCTGCTCTCTGCATCCATGCACCCCACCCTCCACCCCCGCTGCTTCTCAGCCACTGTGAGGAACCATGTGTGATGGTAGAGAATGTAAAAATATATATGCAACTGAAAAACAACAACGGCTGACAGCACACAGCTATAAATACTCCGTGGTGCGGAAGCGCGCTCCTCGAGCAGGCTGCCTGCTTCCTGGGGCCTGGCCTCTGACAGGTGAGGGGGCTCTCAGGAAGGGGAAGGAACAGAATGACCACTGGCAGACCTACTGTGTGCCCAGTGTTTTGAAAGTGTGACATTAGCGTGTTTCCCCCTGCACACTCTCCATCAATCACTCCTGCTGTGCCAATTTCACAGATAAGGAAAGTTCAGAGAAATGGCCATCTGGTAAAGGCCACACAGCCAGGGGACATAGGAGCTGGAGAGGCCAGGGCCCTCCAGGGATCAATTTCAGGAAGAAAGAGAGCCAACTTCAGGCCCTGCCTCTCTCTGGGCTCTTTCTAGAGGGCTGTCCCTTGAAGATAGAATTCAGTCATCAGCAAGGCTCCATATCCCCCCTTCTGTGGCCTCTCCTGCGTATGACATGGCAGGTGACATTCTCTGCAAAGAGGCAGGAAAGCCTACAGGGGAAGCAGAGGCACAGCGGCTGCCACACATGGTCTTGGCAGTGGTAGCAGGACCAAGTGTGTGCCCAAGTGCAGCTCTTGTAGTCACCAGCCTCCAGTCTCAGCCCAGAGTTAGGGGGAACAGGGACACGTCCTGCCCACAACTCAGCAGAGACTGGAAAGGAAGACCAGGTTATGACCCCATAGAGAGCAGGGCAGAAGGGGCCATTGTCCTGGCCCTGTGTTTCCCTTAACTGGAAACAGGTATAGAGCTTCCCAAGGGCTGATGCCTCAAACCCAGGCTCCGCCACTGACCAACTCCAAGATGCTTCACACAACTGTGACTTACTGTCCTTGTTGGTAAATAAGACTCAGAACTACCTCACAGGGTTGTGGAGCCAGTGTGAAGCAGGACATGAAGACTTGGAAGGCCTCTTTTCAGACGGAATCATGTTAGGCTTCACAGGCCTTGCTTAATTGCTGTGTTGTTCTTACAAAGCCTTTGTCAATGTCACCCCAGTAGGGAGGCTGGTGGGTTAGCTATTAATAACCCCAAAGCAATTCAGAGTCATAAATCACTTTGGGACCAGAGAGTTCCTTTCTAAACTGTTGAGTCCTGTACAAGTCAGACAAGTGGCCTTTCTAAGCATGGGCAAGGGACTTATGATGTAGCTTGGTTGGTAGAATGTTTGCGTATCATACAAAAAGCCCTGGGTTCTATGCCCAGCACTGCATAACCAGGTATTGTGAAGAATGCCTGTAATACCAACACTTAGAAGGCAAAGGCAAGAGGATCAGAAATCTCCTGGGCTACATAGTGAGTCGGAGGCCAGCCTGGTCATGTACATCTGATTTCAATATATATATATATTGTGTGTGTGTATGTGTGTGTGATTTTTTGTATACATGGTTTTATGATATATATATATGCATACATATATATATATATCACGTATATGTGTGTGTTGTTTGTTGTTTTGTTTTGTTTTTTGAGGCATTGTTTCTCTGTGGCTTTGGAGGTTGTCCTGGAACTAGCTCTTGTAGACCAGGCTGATCTCGAACTCACAGAGATCTGCCTGCCTCTGCCTCCCGAGTGCTGGGATTAAGGCATGTGCCACCACCACCCGGCCTGTGTGTGTGTGTTTTAATGGGGAGGGAAAGAAAGCTTCGGGATGGCTCAGCAGGTGAAACGT
Organism: Cricetulus griseus; assembly: GCF_003668045.3. Classification (NCBI taxonomy): domain Eukaryota; kingdom Metazoa; phylum Chordata; class Mammalia; order Rodentia; family Cricetidae; genus Cricetulus; species Cricetulus griseus. The sequence continues at coordinate 148,992,557 of NC_048599.1, read as the reverse complement.
GCTTGCCGACAGCCAGGCCTAATGACCTGAGTTCAATGTGTGGAGCCCACATGGCAGAAGAAGAAAACCGATTTCTGTAAGCTGTCTTCTGACCTCTGTATTTATGCCCCTATACACATATACACATGCACACATAGGCAAATGTAATGTTTTCAAAAAGTGAGCAAAAAAAAAGTGAGCGTGGACAATAAGCAAGGTGGGTATGATGATAAGCTGACCCAAGAGCATAAAGCAGACACATCCCCTCCATCAATGCTGTTACTTCCAGCTCATCTGCAGATGTCAGCTGACCCTGTTCTGATGCCAGGAAGGCCTGCGTGTTGATTCAGCCAAACTTGTTTGAGGCCAGCAGGAACCGTCCATTTCCTTCTCCCTATAATTTTCCCCCTCTGCTGTCTAAATGAAGACAATGACACCATTTAAAGACTTCCTTCTCAGGCTGAGGAAGAAGAATCTGGGCTGTTGGATGGGGCGGCCCTGGAGACCTCCATGCACGAAAGCCAAGGACAGTTGAAGGTTCTGCTTGGGCCCCTTACTTTGAAGCACTGTGAGGGCAGAGAATGCCCTGGGATGGGAGGCTCCTGGTCTAATCTCAGCTCTGCCACCTTCTCATCCATGACCGCCTGGCCTTGCCTTCTCCGAGCCCAAGTCCCTCAGTGGTAACAGTGTTGATAAGTCAACTTATATAAACCTGTGTGACTGGATGGCCTGGTGCACAATCAAGCTCTGTCTCTTCCTCTAACCCCAGGCCTGACACCTTCTGACAAAGAATACACTTATTTAGGATCTGCAGGGTCCTAAATAAGAATGGCTCTTCAGGAACTAGAGATGGCTCAGCAGTTAGAAGCACTGGCTGCTCTTCCAGGAGACCCAGGTTCAATTCTCAGCACCCATATGGCAGTCCACAACTGTCTGTAACTCCAATTCCTGGGATCTCATACCCTCACACAGACATACATGCAGGCAAGACACCAATGCACATAAAGTAAAAATAAACTATTAAAAAAGAAAGGAAGGAAGGAAAAAAAAGAAAGGAAAGCTTTCTAAACCAAGAAGACCCAGTTTCTAATCCTGCTTTTGTGACATATGGTACTTCTTCAGGCAGGTTACTTTGCCTCTCTGAGCATATGTCATAAACAGGCATAATAATGGCCTCTGCCTTAAAAAGGCTTGCAAAAGGACTAGGAGTGCAGATCAATGGTAGAGCGTTTGTCTGGCATATGCAAAACCATAGGTTCAATTGCCAATACCCCCCAAAAAAAGGGGGAGAAAAGGAGGAAGCCCCCAGATCCTAGGAGTTGGGAGGCTCATCTAGAAGGTCCTGCTATCAAATTTGATGACCTCAGTTCAACCCCAAGGAGAAAACCGGCTGGAAAGTTGTCCCCTGACTTCTACTTGTACCGCTCACACACACTCTAAACAAGTGAATGTAACAAAGACAGGATCCTTATAATACGTGGACACATAACATAGCACAGGAGAATCCTTGATAAATCATCATTTGGATCCCCAAGCTGAATTTACCCAGTGTGCTGCCCCAATTTGTAAGACTTAGATAGAAATGCTGTGGACACCCCCCCAAGCCCTCATCCACAGAGCTTCTGTATTCCTACCCAGTCTTGGCCACAGCCCCTCCTAACTAATCCTTGCATCCCATATGTCTTTGGACTCCTCTTTGCACACCCACCCCAACAGCCACTCAGCAGGGACATGCCCTTTGTAGTGGGTTTCCCACACTGCAGACACTCAATGGGCTGAATAGGCACTGCCAGCAACCTGGCAGCTGTCTGTCTGCCCATCGTCTGAGCTACCTGCTTGTTCTACCATCACAGTCACTAGTCTATACCCAGGAGTGGGCTGTGGTTTTGCTGGTGGTTGCATCTATAGCACCCAGTACCATAGCTAAGCTCCTAGTGACACATTTCCTCCAACAAGGTCACACCACCTCCAAGTCCACTCCTCCTAATCATTCTAATCCTTTCAAAGAGTTCCATTCCCTGGCGACTAAGCATTCAAATATATGAGCCTATGCAGGCCATTGTTCCAATCAGCATGAGGAGTAAATGAACAAATGAGGGAAAGAGCTTCATCATGTGGCCGGCCAGTGTCCTCTGCTCTCTGTGGTCGTAGTTCTGGGACACAGAGGAATCTAAGAGGCAACCTAAAAGTTGTATCTAAAAGAGGTATCTAAAAGTCTTTCTGACTTTGTAAAGAAAACAAGCATATTTGGCAGGCATCCTTGGAGGATTTGGCATTGGCATGGCTCAGCTCTGGTGAGGGCCCTCTTGGCTCCATCAGTCATGGCAGACAGTAGGAGTTGGGAAAATCATACCACAACCGGGAAAGGCATCAAGAGCAGGGCAGGGCTGACTCAGGCTTCTGTAATGACTTCGTGTTCTGGTTTGTGTTTTTTGATTTTTTTGTTGTTGTTGTTTTGTTTTGTTTTTTGAGGCAGAGTTTCTATGTGTAATAGCCCTGGCTGTCCTGGAACACTCTGTAGACCAGGATGGCCTCAAATTCATAGAGATCCACCTGCCTCTGCCTCCCAAGTGCTGGGATTAAAGGCGTGTGCCACCACCACCCAGCTTCTTTTTTTAAAAATATGTATGAGTGTTTTGTCTACATATATGTCCTAGTGCTCACAGAGGCCAGAAGAGGTCGTCTCAGATGCCCTGGGGTTGTGAGCTACCATATGCAGTCTGGGAACTGAACAGGGTCATGTAAGAGCAGCCAGTGCTACTGAGCTCTTTTCAGCCTTCCACAACCACTTTAGTATGTTCTGAGGGTGGGGCTTCCAGTGATGAGGCCTTACCTCATAAATCCCCCACCTCCTCACTTGTATCTCAGTTTCCAACATCAGGGCTCTTTTGGGGACATACATACTCAGCACCCGAACCATGTAACAGGGACTGATTTGCACTGATGCCAATGTGTGAACTTTCCAGGTCCTAGAAAGAACATCTTGCAGTGCACATCCTCAGCTACACAAGAGTCACTTGGAGGCTATTAGGGATTTGCCCTCAGTCTGACACCTTGCAATCGGCAGCTTCCACCAAGAGTTATTAGAACACACAAGTAGTCCCTAGAGTCATATGCACATCAGAGCCCTGTGGAAAGTTGTGAATACCAGAGCCGATCAGACGTCGCCCCTGTTCACAGAGATTCTGACTGAAGTGGCCTGGTAGGAGATGTGGATTTATTTTGTGAGGTAGCCTAGGTGGTTGGATGTCCACCAGTGAGGCAGAGAAAGGGTGGGGTTTTAACTGGATGGATCTGAACGTTGTGGGTGGCCAAACAAAACCCTACAGTTGAAGGCCATTTGGTGGAGCGGGACCTTCTTGTAGTGGACTCTGCAGCCACATAGATCTGGGTTTAATCCCAATTCTAGAAGCTCTGGAATTCCCCAGATGAGCTTTCTTCTCAATTGAGTCACCACTTCCCAGGTAGGCTGGGAGAATTCAGTGAGAGAATGTGGAACTGCCCAGCACAGGGCCCAGCCTTGTTGTGATTCTGGTGACCTTCTAGAACAAGTTTGGGGCTAGAGCGGGGGACAAGCACAGCCCAACCACTGGCTCATACAAAGTGCCTAATGGGAAGGCCATCCCTGGGAAAAGGAGACAATTTAGAAATAAGCTTGGGGTTCCCTAAACACCCCGTTGAGCCAGTTTTCCTCGGTTGATCTCCAAGCCCGTTTCTGCAAGTGTAAGATGGAAGTCCACTGATGTGCACACCTCTTCTCAGCTCTGGAGACCTGAATTCAGCCAGAGCAGGAGTTTACTCCAAGGCCATCAGCAAATATGAGAAAGGATAAGGCCCCACACCCAACTGTCATCTTCTAGCACATCTCTGGCCTCAGGTAATGACACCTTTCACCATAGGTGCTTTTGTCTGTTTTAGTGGTTTGCACTGAGTAGAGGTTAACACATGCTTAGCCGGCTGGCAGTGTAGTTCAGTTGGCGCTTGGTAACATGCATGAAGCCCTGGGTTCAATTCCTGGCATTGCATAACTGACCATGGAGCATGGCGGCATAAGTTTGTAATCCCAGCTCTTGGGAGGTGGAGGCAGGAAGGTCAAAAGTTCAAGGTCATTTTTGACTGCTTAGTGGGTTTTAAAACAGCTTGGACTACATGAGACCATGCTCAAACCAAAACCAAAACCAAAACAAACAAAAACCACATGTAACCTTGGTCAGCCATTGGCTCACCTGTCACCTCATATAACTTTACAGGCCTATAGAATTTCTAGAGAATGAAACTCAGGATGAGACCTACATGCTGACTCTCAAGCAATTCAGTTTTGCAGGACCATTGTGTGCTATGTGATGCGCCACCTCACTTCAGCCTCCCAGTTCTTGGCTGTTTTTACAAGACCCAGAAAGTCCCTTAGGGACCCTTTCCAAGTTAGACAATTTTGTCTGAGTCTGGCACACCCTTCTGCCCTACCGTGGTCTCAGCTGCTTAACCCTCATCAGCCTCATGGACAAGGGCAGGCTTTGCTGATGTGGTTCACTGGCCCTTTCCGGCTCTGACATCGTCCGTATTTAAATTGGCATATGAATATTTCACAAGCATCTCAGGCGAAAATAACCCCCTGCCTGGTTATGTCAGGCTGCAGCTCCAGTCGCTAGGCCAGGGCTCTCTTGCTATTTCTCTTGCTATTTACGAGACATGCAATTCCGCCAGGCCTCCCTGCAGGGGCCCAAGAATCGATAGTCGTTAAATAAGTAATTAGGGGAGCTGAAGACTTGGGCAAGGCCTGGAGGAAGCTGGGGAGTGTTGGTGAAGAACTCTCTTAGCTTTCCTGCAAAGGGCCTCTCTGTCAAGCCTTGTGACAGGGCTTGGGGGTGGAGTGAGACAAGACCAAGTCAAATAGTTGCTGGCACTTATCGGGTTTTTCCTTCGTGCCAGGCTTTGTCTCATTATTGCTATCCAAAATTGTCCTCTGAAGTCATGGAAGCTCAGAGGGGGGAGATGACTTGCCTACCACCACACGGCAAGGAAGCAGTAGTCACAGGTCTGTGCTGATTAAACTGGGTGTTTCAATCATTTGGGGCTGGATAACAGTCTGTGGTGGAGACCAGCCGGTGTGGCAATTACAACAGTGAATATGAGCAAAATACAGTGATGTACATTGTGAAAATGTCATCAGGAAGCTCATTGTTTTGTATGCCAACTAAAATAATTAGTGATACTAAGCACAGCTGGGGGAGGCGGAACTCCCCCTCTTAGCCTAGAGAAGCGTCTCTGAATTCAAATCGCTGATGGAGAACACCAAGGCTGCTTGTGGTGTGTCATATGTGTCATATTGAACACATTTTCTACCTTCTCTGTAAAACGGGAACCTCCCCAAGGTTATCATGAGGTTTGAAAGTGTTCACAACTGCAAAATATTCAGAAAAGTACCAGCACATCTTTGTAACCCCAGTGCCATGACTGACCAAGCCCCAGCCTGTCCCTATAACTTCCCCGAAACCAGTTCTGTCTTTAGAATGAGAAGAGAAATGGTCCTGGAAGACTGGGAAGCCACATCTCACATGGCTTCCCTGCTTTCCCCTTCCCCATGGGCTCTCCCCTGTACCAGCCCCAACTGAGCTGGAAGCTATCAACAGGACTGCCTTTGGTTCCAAAGGACCAAATGCCAAACCCTCCACCTCTCTGCCGTACCTACAGGGTAGGAGGAGTGCTGCACAGCGGCTTCCCAGAACATGGGCTCAGAACACTGAACTTTTGGTTATCCAGGAAGGTGTAAAACACATAGAAGCAAGCATATTTTTTTTTCCAGTGGACTTGGCCAGCACATTTTATTGTTCTGTAGCATATGTTTGTTTCACCGATGACCATCAAAAGCAAGGATCCAGCCATCATCCTTGCTTGGGTGTTTGTGCAAAATGGTATCCAGAAAGGCCTATCCCTGTAGACAGCCTCTAGAGTACAGCTCACGTATGTCTGTGCATACCACTTTATGCTTGGTTCTCCCAGGTACAGGAGGCTCTGCACATCCTCCTACCTAGCTCCTTCGTGTAGCTAAGGAGACTGAGAGTAGTTGGGGCGGTATTCTGCACAGAACACACCGTTGAGCAGTTGTTTTCTTTTTCTTTTCTTTCTTTCTTTTTGTTTCGTTTGTTTGTTTGTTTTTTCGAGAGTTGGTTTCTCTGTGGCTTTGGAGCCAGCCCCGGAACTCTCCCTGTAGACCAGGCTGGCCTTGAACTCACAGAAATCTGCCTACCTCTGCCTCCTGAGTGTTGTGATTAAAGGCGTGCGCCACCACCGCTGCGAGAGCAGCTGTTTTCTAAAGGGCTACTGTCACCCCAGTGGCTGTGAGAGAGCTCTAGCTCAGGCTAGCTCTAGCTCTAGCTCTAGCTCAGTGGCACCGGGAATGAATTGTGAGCAGGTGCTGCTGATCAGTGGCTGACCCCTCCAGAGAGTGACCCAGCACATTTCTTGGATGCAGACTTCCTTTCTGTGGTCCTACCTCTCGAGAGCCACAGAACTGTGCAGGTCAGGAAGAATGTGGAGGACTGTATGATGGTAGCAGGTGGTAGGAGCCTATAAGTGGCCCAGGTCACCTTTGTCCATGTTCCATCTGCTAACCATACTCAAAGTGAACCTAGCTGTGATCCCAGGAGGAGATCTTAGGGTCTTAGAGTTTGAGCTCAAGGTGGCAGAGCAAAGTTGACACAGTAGGGTGGGGACCCACACTCCGGCAGGAGACAGAGTAACATGGCTGTGGCAAGCCCAGGGAACCAGTGTCTCCAGCTGGAGGTTAGAATAACCTCTCATCCCATTTTTCACCAGAAGTCCATGCCGATAAGTGCAACTGTAGGCTTAAGGTCCCAACAGAATGGCATGGAAGAGATAGATGGCTGGATTCAGTTCTGTACACACACACACACACACACACACACACACACACACACACACACACACACACTGAGGCACATGTGTGTGTACACAAGATGAGCTGTTTCAAAATTACCACCCCTGGTGATTAGCATCAGATTTAGGGACTAGGACCTCCGGAATGAGTGGATTCATCCCCCAGGGCTTCAATCTTACACAACAATGGGGCCAAGGTCCCTCAGACCTTTAAAGTCTGTTACAACGGTGGAGTGTGTGTCATCTTTGTGGCTGTAAGTGCCAGCAGGGGCCTCAGGGACCAGCTGGCAGGCACTGACCTCCCACAGGCACCTTGGCAGGCTTAGTATTTTGGGTCCCTGTTGAGCCTGTTTCTCCAGTTTCCTTGTCAGGTGCCACCTGATTCTCTTCCAAAGGGCTCCTTCAGGGACACTGGAGCAAGTCCTCCCAGGCAGCAAGCCCCTGAAGAAGCCAGCTTTGGACCATGTCGCCCCTTGGGTCTCAAGGTCTCTCATCAGGAACCCTTTCTACCAGTTTGAGGCCCACATGGGTCTATTTAATTACAAGGCCCCTGTCACACTTCTTGTGGGAGATTCTAAGTAAATATCCATCCTATCTTTTTAAATTCTTCCAACATCCAAGGTCAAGGGGACCACGGACAGAATCAATGTAACTGCTGTTCTCTGCCATCCATGAATTTGATTTTATACATTTAAAAGGCATGATTCTGAGAAAGGATCTGTAGGCTTTACTTGGTGTCAAAGGGGTCTGGGTTGCCTGAAAGGTAAGCATCACCTTGGCCTCCAGGCTGTGGACCAGGATTCCTTCCCTGACAATATACATTTCTTGCTTCCCAGGGCCTCTGTTGGAGTGAGAATAAACCCATCCCCTCTCTCCCTTCCTCTAGACACCAGCTCCCCTCAACTTCTTTTGAGTGGGGGGACCCATGGGAGTAGCCCTGCTATTCCAGGCCCTCTTCTTCCAACTATCTAATTAAGGGCACCTCTCCCTAAGCCACATAGAGCAGGTGTTGTCTTTGGTGAACATTCTGGACTGAGGCAGGCTTGTCCCCCACAAGGCAGAAGAAGCTAATCTAAGTGGAGAGGAGCTGACTGCATGGTCCAGCTGTGGTCCTGTCTCAGATAACAGGGTTATCCATGGCTCCTCTGTCTGTCTCGCTCCATCCCAAATCCCCCAGAGATGGCACAGAGATGGGTCCAAGATGGGTATAGTTGGCAGCTGGGAATAAAGGACTGTACAGACATGGGCAAACCATGAGAGACCACACAGGCACAGCGGAGAGAGTGATTGCTTTCTGTGGAGGTGTCAGCCACTGCCTGGGGTGGAAAGTAACATCCAAAGTGGGTGTATCTATATGCCAACTGTGAGAAGCCAGAGGTAGGTGGTGGGTGAGACTGGAAAAGTCAGGAAGAACCAGGCTGTCACACTAGTACCAGCAGTCAAAGCCAGGGCCCTCCTGGCTAGGGCCTTGTGCAGGATGTCATTGTGGAAGTCCATAAGTGGAAGCCTGTTATCCACCCCATCACATCCCCATCTAGAGATGCCTCTCAGGAAGGAAATCAGGTTCTCCCACCATACTCAGCAGCCATCCCTAAACTGCACTCATGGGGCCGCCCCTCAACTCTTTAACTCAGACTCCCCTTCCCTGCTCTGTCTTTGACCAGCACTGTTCCTCAGGCAGCTCCTTCTTCATCCTTGGGGTCTCCCCTCTTGAGAAGCTGGTGGCTTTCCACTGCCACTATTTCTGATTCCTGCTCCTCTCCTTAATCATTGTCCACAACCCCAATCCTTTCTGGGCCTTCAGGGATCACTTAGAGCTGGGGTTCCCCCAATTTCCACTTTCTATCCCTCCTGACTCAATTGGTCGACTGTTGAACTTTCTCAGAGATTCCCATGGACACCTCAGTCCCAGAGAAACCCTTAGTTCAGACTTTTCTTCCCACAGCCCACTGTGGACACTTTTTTTTTTATTTGCTTTTTCAAGAAGGGTTTCTCTGTAGCTTTGGAACCTGTCCTAGAACTCATTCTGTAGATAAGGATGGTCTTGAACTCACAGAGATCTGCCTGCCTCTGCCTCCTGAGTGCTGGGATTAAAGGCGTGCACCACCACTGACCAGCTGTGGACACCCTTAAAATATTGACTTAGTTCAGTACCCCATGAGGAACTGAGTCCAGCTTCCCCATAGGCATAAGGAAGGGTTGGGAATGTAGCTCACTTGATAGAGTGCTCGTCTAGCATAAGAGAAGCCCTGGGTTTGATTCCCAGCATTGGCTAAACCTTGTACTTGCCTACAATTCCATCACTCGGTAGATAGAGGCAGGAGGATCAAGAGTTCTAAGTCATGTATTGGCTGCATAGCAAATTAGAGGCCAGCTTAGGCTACATGAGATCCTATTAAAAAAAAAAACCTGCAGATATTCCTGAGCATAGCAGGAATGAGCCATTCCACTGACTCTCAGGTGTCACTGTGTGATTGGGACCTAAGAGGGATCACTGCTTCTAACCCCCCGACCTCTGGACCTCCTGGGACTGGGAAGTAAATGTTGACCAGATTGATTCACACCACCCTTGGAAATCAGTGGTCAGCTGCTGACCACACTGTCAATTATTCAGGCTCCCAGGGATTGCATGGAGAGCATAGATGGTTTAACTAATATGTGGCTCCATTGTCCTCCCCTCAGAGGTGTGGGCAGGGTGGACAACCAGCACCCAGAGCATCTCCCTGGATAACTATGATCACATATACCTGGGGTCACAATCCTACCCCCACACCCACACCCAGAATTCAGTTCACATATGGTTCTTGAATCCCTCCAGGCCTTCCCAAGCCAGGGGACTGAATCCCAAGAGTAGCACTGGCCACTGGAGTCACCTGAAGCAAGTTGCAGTTCCATTCCAATGGACACAGGCTTTTCTTGTCACTGTGGGAGGCTGAGAGCCACAAGACCACATGGGCAAGAGAGGCACTCCACAGAGAGGTCAGACCCTTAGAAACAAAGCTTTGATGGTGTAGGCCATCTTGTGGCCCTAGGTCTTTTTTGGAACAAAATGATTGCGAATGAAGATGCGTTTATGCAATAGCTGCTCGTTGTGTGCCTGGCACTTTGCGTGGTTTCCTCATGGTGCAATGAAAAGACTGATTTCTGCCCTTGAGGAAATCTTAACAAAGCACAAATAATAGACATGATGGTGAGTTGGGGACAATTCTAACCTCCACATGATTCTTCATATATTACCCTGATAACACTCAGCAAGGGGGCTACTGGTGGCATCTCATTCAGCCAAGGGCAGTTTTTACAGATGAATCCCTGTGAGGCAGGAAAATGTGCCCAAGGTCACACATTCTGTGGAAACAATGGGACTTCAAGTCCATACTGTCAACTTTTCTTTTAGAGTCATCTGTGGAGGTGGATGAACATTAGGTAGATGGTCATCTGTGGAGGAGAGCCTAGAGGCAATATAACAGGAGGGCCAGTCTGTCCAGGATGAATGATGGGGAGGGTGACAGAGAAGACCTTCTAGAAGGGTCATACTCTTTGGAAGAGGAGGTCCTGAGGAAGTCCTCTTCTGAGCCTGGAAGGGGCTTACGTAGGGGTGGGAACAGCTGAGCCTCGGCCTCCCCTGGTCCCTTAATGCCCACTTACTCTTTGTTGCTGTATTTGTAAACTTTAGTTTCCAAAGCCAACAGGTGGGCAGGCTGGGTCTGAGCTTTCTTGTTGAGTGTCTCCCCTATGGGTGTCTCTGTCACAGTTCCTGCCCTGCACACCTGAACTGCAGCACTGAAAGCCGGATCCCTTCTCTGCTCTTGTTATTCTTCTTCTGAACACACAGGGACCCACATTCTACCCTACCTCACCCTCCTGTCTGCTCTCTATCCTCCTAACATCTTGAATCCATTCCACTCTAGCAATCCCTGTGGATCCAGATACTGGAATGGGCACTGGTGAGAGAGCTAAGCATGACACAAGGCCGTCATCACATAGTGTTGTCCCTACTGAATTTATAAGTGAAGTGTATATGATTCACAGTGTAAACCAAGACATGACTGCATGTGTAAGAGAACTACTACTAATTATGAATTGTTAATTCTGCCAACAGCCAGACAAACATAGTCATGATCATTCGAACTCAACAGAGGGATGGAAAAATGTGCAGTATTGACAGCTTGATGGCAGGTAGAATTGTGGCCAATCTGACAGCAAGTTTAGGGAAGACTGTAGAGCTTGTGGTGGTAATAGCCTAGATCATGGATTTCTTTTTTTTAAGATTTCATTTATTTATTATGTGTACCACATTCTGCTTCCATGAAGAGGGCACCAGATCTCATAACGGATGGTTTTGGAGCCACCATGTGGTTGCTGGGAATTGAACTCAGGACCTCTGGAAGAGCAGTCAGTGCTCTTAACCTCTGAGCCATCTCTCCAGCCCCCTAGATATGGATATCAATATTCCAATCCTGATTGACAAAGAGGAGAGTACAGCCAGGAACATGAATGTCTTGAAACAAGAGCAGGGAAGTAAAAGCCTTGCAGCTTTGCCACTCCTGTGTCCATACAGACATTGCTAATTGATCACAGCATCCTCATTCCCACTTAGCCCTGATTCAAGCTCACATCATTCAATATAGTACTCTGGGATTCAAGACTGGCAAGTATTACCAGCTGAGGCCTAGGATATAGACTCAGGGGAGAATAAATCTGAGGCCGCATCCCCTAATGTGGTTAGAAGCCTAGAATTTTTCAAAAAGATGTTTTTGGTGTGGGTGGTTAGGCTAGGCTGACTGTCAAGCAAGCCCCAGGGATCCTCCTGTCTCTGCCTCCCCAGTGCTGGAATTACAAGTACTTCACCCTTCCCAGCTTCTTACATGGACCCAGGGATCAAACTTAGGTTCTCAAGTTTGTGTGGTACACAGTGTATCAACCGAGCAATTTTCCTAGCCTCTAGGAGCCTGGGATTTAAGAGGAGTGACGTGTAAGAGTGGTAGAGAGGCACCTACCAACTGGGCTACAAACCCAGCCCAGTTTCTGAATTTCTCAGCCAGGCTCTGGAAAGATGCCTTAGGCTAGACAGGCATCATACATTGGATATCTTGACAGGAGCCTTCAGCCTGGGGACCCACCACAGAGACTGCCCACAAGGGAAGATAGGTCAAACTGGTTTAGTGGAGTTGACCAGAAAGACTCAGAGCCTGTCTGCAGAGAAAATTAACTCTCTGAAATATCTTCTCCACTCATGGGCCTCTGCAAATGAAGGCAGTGCCCAAGTGGTCCTCTTTGCCCAACTGAGAAATAGAGAGAAGGGGCCCATGGGTGCTGCTGAGCTCTTGGTAGTATGTGGTGACCTCAAGAGGAGGAGGCTAATAAATAATCCAGGTGAGATGTCTACTCACCTGTGAGCTGTCATCTGCCCCAGAGTCACCAGAAGGGGGGTCATGGTGAGGCAGTGCTGGTGACAACTCCTTGGGTCCTTGTAGGGGAAGCTGTAGCCACGCCTTCTTAGGGGCTGGCTACAAGAGTACCTGAGGGCTTGTGAGGGCGTGGTCAGAGTGAGTAGGGGGACTGCGTTTTCGGTTTCGGTTTCTCTTTGCTGCTTGCTGTACAGACTACCACCGGCTGGCTGGTTCGCTCTGTAAGTAAGGCTTTTCCCTATTAAATACCCTTATATTTCTACCTGACTCCGTATTGGTAATTTCTTACTATAGGTCCTGGCTCCTAGGAGGCACAGAGGTTGGAGACAGTGGCTTCAGAGGGCAGAAGCGCTTGAAAGCTTCAGGCTTGCATGCTCTCTCTCTTGGAGAGAGTGGCTGAGGGGCCAGCTGAGGATTAACTGGAAGGAAGGTGTTGCTGGCCTAGAGAGGAACCCCAATGACCTGAGGAGGGCTGAGGATCCAATCCTTGGCCAGGATCTGTGGAAGCTTCTGCTTATATCCTCCATTGGTCCACCAGGGCTTGAGCTGAACCTGTCATAGCCCGGCTTAAAACCTGGAAGCCAGAGCAGGTGTCAGAAGGGAAAGAGGTTTCCATCTGACCCCACAGGATAGGTATGTGTGTGTGTACTTGTGGGTCTGTGAGCGATGCCACACACAGAGCTTTAAACAACCCAACCTTGAGCAAAACGATTGCCTTTGTAATCACAAGTGTCCGAAAGTCTTGCAGTGGACAAAAGTATCATCAGATATCCCTAGTGCCTGGCTAGCAGGAGAGGTGACAGAGCCTACTTGACTGCTGTAAGAAAATGAAAGCTGAGTCAGTGGGGAGCCACTCAGAACAGGACAGGACTGACAGGGAGGTGACTGCTAGAAATAAGATGGATAGAGGTTCATCGTGTGGGGTGAGGAGTGTTCTGGCACTGTGCTCACTTACAAGGTCTAGAGAGCCAATAGCTACAGGACCTAAGTCCCACGGGCAGAGTCACTGTTGGGCCCCAAACCGGGAAGGAGAAGCCTCCACACACCTCACAACATCCAGAGGGCCTCTCCTTCCAAGAGGAGGATCAAACCTAACTCTTAGAACCCATCACTGCGAGTGGACCGGAAGCATTGCTGTTCTGCTGGAGGGGGCAGGGCATCAAGCCTGTGCCAAGGCCTGACCACCACCTCCCAGCACGATAAGGAGGCATAGTAGAACTGAGCCCATGTGGCTGCCTGTAAAGGAGGCAGAGGATTCCTGGGGAACATGTCTGCAAGCTCCGAGGCTCTGAGGACCGCCCCCTCCCAGAGGGGTAAGTGGGGAGAAGGGCAGTCTAAAACTGCTCTCCGTACTTCTCCACACCAGGGGCTGCAGAGGGGAGATGAGTACAGGAGTCCTCTGAATATGGGAGATACACTAGGACTTGACTGCAGACATGGAATACAGAGAAAAGATGGCTTAGGGACTCGGAGCCTTGGAGAGGCTGAGCTGAGGGAAGGAGGAAGAATGGGAACTGGCTGAGGAGACCCATGGCCGGCCGCCGCCTGCTCCGGGCCAGGCCTTTCTCTGGCAGCCGACTGCTGCTGTGGGGAACCTAAGTGCCTCTGAGACTGCCAAGGTGGGCAGCAGACCAAGCTTACCTCGCTGTTTCCTTTATCCCCTCCTCCTGGCCTTTGTGGTTGCTAGGCATAGCCTGAGCCATTCTTCAGGCCCTGAGGCCTGTGCTGGCCTCCCGCTCCAGCCCTTTTCCTCATCAGTTTACTAGGCTGCTGGCCTTCCTTCTTCCTAGTCCTTTGCCAAGTCCTTCCTGGCTCCCTGCCCTCTCCTCTTAGAGGCCCGCAGGTCTGTCTTGCAAATGAAGTCAGGCAGGCCCTGGGACCCTTCCCACTTATGACAGCAAATAGCCCATGATCAGAGAGTGCCACATCCAGACCCCAGAACTCATCTGACTATCCTCACACCCAATTGTGACAGGAGGCTTTATATTCTGGGTCCATGGATTCCAAGCCCCTCCTCCCTCACCTTCTCCTTACAAATGTCATTAACCCACCCCATAGTCTCCATCCTCAAATTCTAGCCCTGGACTTGCAGGGATTCAAAGGAGTGTAAGGGCTCTAGGTAGGTGTGTGTGTGTGTGTGTGTGTGTGTGTGTGTGTGTGTGTGTGTGTGTATGTGTGTGTGTGTGTATGGGGGGGTCCCTAAACCTCAATTTACCCTCCCCACATTTATCATCTGGACCCTCCTCCCCTAACAATTCAAATATGTCTGCTCAAATCTGCCTTTCATACACTGTGGTAGGACCAGGCTCTCTTCAGTATTTTGGAGATTCTGGGATGGCTTGTGTTCTCACACTCCTCTTCCCTTTTGCATGGGAGCTGTTAAATTCATTTAGTATCTGGGCTGGCAGCTGACCTGGGTCCTATGTTTCCTTCCCCCCAGCTCTCAGACCTGGAACTCAGCCAGCACTTCTGTCTGCCCCCTGATCCACAGTGAAAGGATCTTATTTGTGCATGAGGCAGCAGAGGGAGACTTAGACAAGCCATAGGGATGCATTTAAGAGATAAATTCACACAACTTCAAAGGAGCCTTGGACTATCCTGTTTGAAAAGGTTCCTTTGACAACCCACCCCTGGTAAGTTTTCACAGGCCCCTTTATCTCAGAGGCGCCATGGGTCTCCCACCTTGTTTTGTCTCTTTCCTGTTGCCTCTTTCCTTCATCTTCCTTTTTGCAACCCTCTGCCTTGAGACACAAATTCTCCAGGGCTCTGCCCAGATGTGCTGATCCCATGAGCCCAACTCTGCATCTTATCAGCTATGTCATCAGGGGAGAGTGATCTAATCTTTCTGAACCTCAACTTTATCTGCAAGCTGGGATGATAGGTGTAAAGATATTGGGATTAGAAGGACAGCTGAGAGGATAAAATGACTCCCAACAAGCATGAAGACCTCAGTCTGGATACCTAGAAACTGTATATAACTCTACATGGTGGAACATGTCTGTAATCCTGGTGCTCGTGGTGAGATGGGAGACAGAGAGCAGAAAATCCTTGGGAGAGCATGAGCCAGATAGCCTAGCATACACAGCAGCAAGCAACAAAGGACAGGGTCTTAGTCACTATTCTGTTGCTTTGAAGAGAACCCATAACCATGGTAACTCTTTTTTAAAAAAAAAAAAAGATTTTATTTATTTATTATGTATAATACATTCAGCTTCCATGTGTATCTGCACACCAGAAGAGGGCACCAGATCTCATAATGGATGGTTGTAAGCCACCATGTGGTTGCTGGGAACTGAACTCAGGACCTCTGGAAGAGCAGTCAGTGCTCTTAATCTCTGAGCCATCTCTCCAGCCCCATGGCAACTCTTTTTAAATTATTTATTTTATGTACATTGGTGTTTTGCCTGCATGAATGAATGTCTTTATGTGGGTATTGGATCCCCTGGAATAGGAGTTATGGACAGTTGTGAGCTGCCATGTGGGTGCTGGGAATTGAACCCGGGTCTTCTGGAAGAGCAGTCAGTGCTCTTAACCACTGAGCTATCTCTCCAGCTCCTACCAAGGTAACTCTTATACAAAAAGCATTTTACTGAGATCTGGCTTACAGTTTCAGAGGCTTAGCCCATTATCATCATGGTAGGGAGCATGGACCTGCATTCCTATTTGCAAGCAGAGAGAGAGAGAGAGAGAGAGAGAGAGAGAGAGAGAGAGAGAGAGAAAGAGTGCCTGAGCCTGGCTTGGGTTTTTGAAATCTCAAAGCCCACCCCAGTGATAAGCTTCCTCCAATAAGGCCATACCTGCTAATCCTTCTAATCCTTTCAAATAGTTCTTCTCCTTGGTGACAAAACATTCACATATATGAACCAATGGGCCCATTCTTATTCACCAAGATGGTATCTCAAATAAGTTAGAATGTAAAGACTAACACCCAAGGCTGTCCTCAGATTTCTGCATGTGTGTTATGGCATGTAAAGCTCCTTCCCCTTACACTATACACACAAAACAAGTTTATTTGTTTGTTTCATTTTTTAGGACAGAGTTTTTCTGTGTATCCCTGGCTGTCCTGGAGCTAGCTCTATATACCAGGCTGGCTTTGAATTCAGAGATCCATCTGCCTCTGCCTTCCATAAACTGGATTAAAGGCATACACCACCATGCTCAGCTCCACAACATCTTTTTTAAAAGATGAAGACAATGGATTTAGTGTTAAGGATTTCATAATAGTCAACGGAAACCCAGATCAAGGGGTGGGAGAATGCCTCATTTGGCAGAGTGCTGGCCTTGAAAGCATGAGGTCCCAAGTTCTATCCCTAGAACCCATGTCTGTTCCTGACCATATGTCCCTGATTCAGTCATTTACACTAGGACACAGGAGCCTGCAATTAGGTGCCATCTGAACTCAGAACTATGACCAGGCACCGCTAAGCATGCTTTCCATTATCCTCTGAAGCCTCCTCATTCTGCCATGTGGCCTCTTGCCAGCCTCCACTGCAAAAGGCACGGCTTTCTTTTCTTTTCTTTTCTTTTCTTTTCTTTTCTTTTCTTTTCTTTTCTTTTCTTTTCTTTTCCTTCCTTCCTTCCTTCCTTCCTTCCTTCCTTCCTTCCTTCCTTCCTTCCTTTCCTTCCTTCCTTCCTTCCTTCTTTCTTTTCTTTCTTTCTTTCTTTCTTTCTTTCTTTCTTTCTCTCTCTCTCTCTCTTCTCAATTTCCCTTCTCCAGGCAGCTGCCAGGGTTTATAGCTTGTTTGTCCTCAAAACCCCAATAAAAACTAACTCGGGGGGGGGGGCATGGCAGCTCCCCTGCAACCATATCACTCAGGAGGCAGAAACGGGGTCAGGAGGGCAAGCTGGCTGACTAGTCTAGCCAAAGTGGCAAGTTCAGATCAGAAAGAGACTCTGCCTCAGTAGATTAAGTGCAGAGTGATAGGAGAAGACAGAGCATCAACCTCTGTAAGCACACACATGCGTCCGTGCATTCAGGCCCACGTGTACTCACACATCCAAGAACACACAATGCCAAATGGTGAGGCCCGGGAACTTATGATTCCCATGCTAGGGAAGTGGAGTCAGAAGAATCCCTGGAGTTTGCTGGCCAGCCAGGATAGGTGAACTCCAGGCCAATGAGAGACTTTTGGAAGCCTATAGGTGATCTGGCATAAACTTAGTGTGTGGGGGTGGGTGGGTGGGGAGGGGTTAGAAGATCCTGAGTGCCCATAGCAGCTCTGATGAGAGCAAGGAAGAGGCTCAGAGGAATCCAGAAAAAGCAAGGCCCACCCCTGGGAGAATGTAGAGGAAGGCTGAGTGTTCAAACTACACCCCCGCAACCCCCCCCACTGCCCCTCATGTGAACTTTGGGATCTAATACCATGGCACTCAGTGACCACTGCCTTTGGCCCTTGTGTTCCAGAAAAGCAGAACTTCCACTGGTTGACACAATAATGATCTTATTAATGTCCTCAATAATTAATGGTATTCTGTGCCAAGGCAGTCCACTGTGGTGTTTAAGGCAAATCCACCCCACTGCTTCATTTGTTTCTTCTCCATCTATATTGGAAGATGATGGGTTATTCTAAGAGTTACCACACCCACAGCCCCTACTAGACAGAGACTGCCTGCCTGGCTCATGTGACCCACTTCTTGGACAGTGAATCGAGGTATGTTGTGATGTAAAGAAGCCACCATAGGTGCAACACCTCTGGAGAGCTGAGTCCCACAGAGATATTGTCAACCAGCTGGGGTGACACAGCTCCTCTCAGGCTTTGAGAATGAGCCTCACAGAGAACAGAGGCTCTGTTTCTGCAAGGGCAGAAACCAATCGACATGAAGAGAAGCCAGGACAAGAAAGTCAATAGTAAGTGAGATGGGTCTGGGGGTGTAGTTCAGTGGGTAGAGTCCTTGCATAGCAAGAAGAACATGTTGGAAACCTGGGCTTTATAAAACTGTGAAAGTGACCTGAGCACAAGCATTCCTTAGTCTCTTGACTTCTGATTGTGGGTATGATGTGAGCAGCTGCTTCAAGTTCCTGCCACTGTGATTGCTCATGATGAGTGACTGTACCTTGAGCTCTTTCTTAAGTTGTTTTTATCACAGCAACAAGAGAAGACACCGACCAAGTTAAAACAAGGCATGGTGAAGGACCTCCTCACCATCCTTGCTCCCTCCATTCTTCCCATGCACTCAAGTTTTCTTTCTCCCTTCATCCTCCTTCCTCTTCTCCCGCCCTTCTTTGGTTTCCTCAAGCAAACTTAACTCTAATTCATCACTAGGTGATTCAAGCACCCAGAAGAATCACACTGACGTCTCAGTATATGAAATCTTCTAGGTCCCCCAGAAAAAAACATTTAAGTAGTTTCTGGCAATAGATATTATTGGAGGAAGTTGAAGCAAGTGTCCTCTGGAAGTGAGGTGAGCTAGGGCAGACTTCTGGCATCATGGCCGGGAGAGCAACAGTGAGCACAGCAAATCCATGGAGCAGTAAGAACGGAAGGAACAGGAGGATGGATACAATGAAGGACGAGGGGCCAAAGAACAGTGCGTACAAGTGACAGGTGCGGTGTCCAGTGTCAATATTTGTTCAATGGCGGCTGAGACTCACGCCTTTCCAACTGGCACTCTTCTTTCCTGAACACATCATCTGGAGTCAAGCTTTTGCTCCAACGGTTTCCACTGTTGCCTGCCACTAAGGTGTTTGCTGCCTTCCCCCGCCCTTCCCTTTTTTTTTTTTTCTTTTTGAAAAATCAGCAGCTTCAAAGATGTCCTGTTCACACATTCTTTGGGAATGTCACATTTGATCTGGCCACTAGACGGGTTTGACTGCTTTATTTATGATTTTTGGCACTTTTCCTCTGTGGCTGCTCAGAATAGCTTCTGATCCTGCTAGCTCGCAGACACGGTGAAATCGAATCTTCCTGTGCTCGCCTTGATCTAAGCAGTTTTGCTTATGTAAGCTTCCAGGCCCTCCAGAGGACCCAGGCACTGAGAGTCTTGCACCAGCAGAGCCCTGCACAGATGTCAAGTGTGCTTTTCCTCACCTGTACATCTTTAACTTGCATACTCACTAGCATTCTGGTAAAGCCCATTCCTTTCTAGCAATCATGTGGCAATTGATAGAAGCTGTATGCACACCCGAAAGGCCAAGGTTGGCCCATTTGCTCTTTGCTGACCTCTTTGTACTTCTTTAAATGTTAGTACAACATTTCCTCAGGAGTATTCAAATCAATGTCCTGACTTAATCTATTCTTTGGAGATTTCATCTTCTTCCTCAGTGTCATAGGATTTCTGTTTAATTCTCTGTTGAACTGCCACATTCCGGGAGAGCACTGAGCCCAAAGAAGTTTTTGTGATGGCAATATCACATGTGTATGTTAATTACTTTTCTTATTACTCTGACAAAACCATCTTTTTTTAAAAAAGATTTTATTTATTTATTATGCATACAACATTCTGCTTCCATGTATATCTGCACACCAGAAGAGGGCACCAGATCTCATAATGGATGGTTGTGAGCCACCATGTTGTTGCTGGGAATTGAACTCAGGACCTCTGGAAGAACAGTCAGTGTTCTTACCCTCTGAGCCATCTCTCAAGTCCTGACAAAACCATCTTAAAGAAGGGAGTTATCGAGCGCACAATTCGTCATGACAGAAAGGGCATGGCAGCAAGAACTTGAGGCCGCTATCGGGTCATATGGCAACCTTAGCAGTCAGGAGAGAAATGAACGCTGGTGTTCAGCTTGCTCTCTCCTTTTCATTCAGAACAGGGCCACAGCCCATGGGTGACACCACCCAGACCTCAATTAACCTAATCTAGGATCTCCCTCACAAAAAGGTCCAGAGATCTGTTTCCATGGTGATTTTAAATCACGTTGAGATGACAAACCAGAGTAATAACCATCATAATGTATGTGAATGAATACATGAGCCTCTGTGTGTATTCATGTGTGAGTGAGTGTGTGTGTGTGTGTGTGTGTGTGTGTGTGTGTGTGTGTGTGTGTGTGTGTGTTTTGAATGGTCTCTAAATTTAAAACCAAATATCTAGGTGAGAGGGACAGTTCTTTCAAGTTCTAGCTGGTAATTTTAGTCAAGTCTTGTAGCTCAGTAAACATGTCGATATAAAAACTTTTACATGAATGTACATGGCAGCATTTACCTCATAAGAGCACCCAAAATGTAAACTACCCAAAAGTTGGTTAACTGATAAGTGGGTAAATGATGGTGGTATATCCACATAGTAGAATATTACTCAGCCACAAAAGTTACAATGCTGACTCATGCTCCAATGTGGATGAACTCTGAAAACATTATGCTCAGTGAAAGAAGACAGACACAAAAGAACATGTTCTTTAGTGTCTCAGGGCTGCCATAGGGCAGCACTACAAACCAGGTGGCTTAAACTACAAAAGTATACTGTCCCACAGTTTGAGAAGCTACGAACCCAATGAAGGTGTTGGCCAGATTGCTTGCTTCTGAGGCTAAGACTTCTAATGTAGCTTCTGTAAGCTGCTGTCAATTTCAGGTGCTCCTTGGCTTCATCTTCACACGTTGTTCTTGTCTGTCTCTGTATCTAGTTTTCCTGTTTGTGTAAATACATCCATCATATTGGATTAAGGCTCATCCTAGAGACTTCATCTTAAATTATCATATCATCTAGGACCTTATTTTCAAAGAAGGTCATGTTCTGAGGCACTGGGGTAGGACTTCAGAGTATGAAGTTCTATAAACCACACGTTATATGATCCTCTTTGTGCAAAGTGTCCCAAATAGGTAAATCCAGGAAGACACAAAATAGATCTGTAGTTGGCAGAGGCTAGGAGAAAGAAGGAATTGAGAGCAGCTGTTCATGGATACAGAGTTTATTTTTGAAAATGTTCTGAATTCCCAGATGGTGATGGTGCACACCTTTAATCCCAGCACTTGGGAGGCAGAGGTAGGTGGATCTCTGTGAGTTCGAGACCAGCCTGGTCTACAAAGCGAGTTTCAGGACAGCCTCCAAAGCCACAGAGAAACCCTATCTTGGAAAAAGAAAAGAAAAGAAAATGTTCTGAATCAGAACAACCCTGAGAATATACTAAAACCCAGCATGCTATGCTCTATAGATGGCGAACTGCTTGGCCTATGAGTTACGCCTCCTTAAAGCTGTTAATCTAGGTGCGGTGCTTGTCACACTTTTGCCACAGCAGGACCAGCCCGATTGTGTGATGCCACAGGAGCAAGATGTTGGAAAAAATCAGCAAAGGCAAAAAATTGTAGCCTCAGGTCTTTAATTTCTCAAAAACCTTTATTTGTTGTGTGCATCCCACCCAGCTACATGGTGGAGTATCTGTCGGGTGCAAACATTCCTTGTGGAATAAAAAGGCCCCAGCTTCCTTGGGAGCCAACCTCAACAGCTGAAGTCTAATCACTCTGCTTACAAAAACATTGTCCCTTAAACTTCCCTGAGTTTCTGGCAAAATGTTTGTCCATACTGAGGAGTGGTTAAGATGGGCATGTGTCTTTCCTCAGAGGGCAAATAAGATTTTATGGCACTATCGGGACTCCAGAGGCTGACAGAATCCTTGCCTGTGCCCTGAGCTACCACCTTGCATCTTTGCCTATATCTCAGGGAGCAGCTGACAGAGCCCCAGCATGTAGCTCTAGAAGGGACGATGTCTCACCTACTCTACTTCCAGTAGCCACAGGAGGCAAAGGGCGTCCTCCTCTTGTCTGTGACTTTGGCTGACTGATCTGGGGTGAGATGTCTACTGTGGATCCCTCAGCCCATGCCTGTTCTTCTGGGTGAGTGTGACGTGCATCCGGGTGAGCAGGCTGCAGGTGAATAGCACAGATGGTAAATCCTATGACTTAGTCTATCACTCTCTCTTATTTGCCTGCCGCACTCTCACACTTGGGGACCTGAGGAGCCAAACCTAAACCCTCATCCTACCTCACCAATGCCTTGCTATGTGTTTTTGGCTGTGTTTCTTAACCCACCCTGCCCTCAGTTTCTCCATCTCTACATAAACTATGACAAGAATGAAACAAGACTTGTCTGAGATATGGTCACTCTTAGTTGTCCCTTCCCAGGAGGACAGTGAGGTCTGATTGGTAAGATCCATCCTGGCTAGACTGAGAACAAGGAAGAGTAGAGCAGGCACAGCAACCAGGCTCTCTCACAGTTAGTCTGAACTCCAAGTTCAGCTCTATAATCCTTTGTAGACTGTCCACCGAATCATCCCGTGCCACTGGGCTCAGGGTAAGGTGAAGAACAGTGGAATTGTGGGAGAAAAATAGCTTAGAAGCTGGATGGGGTTGGGGGCATGGGTGGGAGATTCCTCCATCAGTCAAATGGACCTGAACACACAGAAAAAGCTAGGAACAAGTCAGTGAAGTTGTTCAGTAGGTAAAGGCACTTGCTTCACAACCTGGAACCCACATACAGGTGGAAGGAGAGAACCAGCTCCACAAAGTCATCCTTGGCCTCCACATGCAACCACATGGTGTACACACACACACACACAAACACACACACACACACACACACACACACACACACACACACACACACACACTTTTTTTTTTAAAGCTAGGCAAATAAACATGCACTTGTAATCCCAGTGTTGGGGAGGAAAAGACAGGAGGATCCCTGGGGGCTCACTGGTCAACCTATTTAGTAGATGAGCTCCAGGCCAATGAGAAGTAAATATACAAGTTTAGAGGCTTCAAAGATGGCTCAGCAGTTAAAATTGCTTGCTGATCTTTCAGAGGACCCAGGTTCAGGTCCCAGCACCCACAATGGGCAGGTTGTAACTGCCTCAACTCCAACTCCAGAGGATTTGACATCTTCTTCTATCCTCCAAAGGCACATGTGTACATACATACACAGACATAGAAATAAAAGCATAGCATAGCTTTTCCAAAAAGGACTTTGATGTTGTTGTTTTTAGACAGGATAGCACAGGCTGGCTTCCAAGTCACCATGTAACCAAATGTGACAGTGAGCCAATCTTGTTGCCTCTACCTCTCAGATACTGGAATCACAGACATGTGTCACCATGCCCAGCTTTATCTTTCATATTTTGGCAATGATCAAAGCACTCGCCTTGCTGCATAGATTAACATAATCCAACCAGGCATTATGCCACATACCTGTAATTCTAGCACTCAAGAGGCTGAGGCAGGAAGAATAGTTTCAGGCCAGCCTGGGACACAGAGCAGTTTGAGGCCAGCCCGGGCTACAGCACAAGACCTTGTCTAAAAAACAAAACAAACCAACAAACAAAACAACAGCGACAAAATAAAAAGCAGGGGCAGGAAGAGCTGTCAAGTGTAAAGAAGTTGGAGCTGAGTCTGGCACACAGTGAATGCTCAATAAATATTTGATCTCACCCTTGCTTATTCGTTCAGTTGTTCACAGGGCAGCCATTCCTGTCACATATATCTGCCGGTGCAAGAGACACAGTGAGCCAGGGAGAGACTCTGAAGGCCATGGAATAGGCAGACAAGAGCGTGGTCCATCTTCTTTTAGGAGAACAGCAGACCGTAGAGTTGGGGCTCCTGTGCACAATGAGGGAGATGGGGGCTGGAGAAGTGGAGAGGGGACAGCTCCCTGGTTTGAAGAAGCCTAGCAGAGGAAAATGTTCCCTGGGCCACACAGGATGCACAGGACTTCACTGCTAGTGAAGAATCCTGAGGAAAAGAGTAGGGTGCCCGTTCAGATAAAGTTGGAGGCCCCTGTTGCTGCCTTGCTGGTCCATTCTACTTATTCTGAAGATGCAGCGTGTCCATGACTCATGCCACAGCTGTCTGACAGGCTGACCTGGGCCCCAGAATTTATTTCAGCCTAAGATGGGGAACTGGAGATAAATACCAAACAGTACTCTCCCCTTAGTGGAATGGCGTCTGGTGGAGTGATAGGTACTCCTGAGGCACCCTGGTGTGGGCTCACTTCTGATGACTTGATCCGGATTTCTGGTGATTACTATGAGTCCAGTCCATGGCCAGTACTGGGTTCCATGTTCCAAGGTCTCACACATGCTAGATATACACTCCACTAGCTAATCTACACCCCAGTCCCTGCAGGAACTTGTGACATTTATGGGGTGATGATGGCTAACAGAGAAAATAGTGGGCCATCTCAATGTCACTATAAGTAGCAGGGATTTCCAAGGTTCCCAACACAAGGAAATGATAAAATGTCTGAGGAGGCCAGGTGTGGTGGCACACATCTTTAATCCCAGCACTCAGGTGACAGCGGCAGGAGGAGCTCTGAGTTTGAGGCCAGCCTGTTCTACAAGTGAGTTTCAGGACAGCCAGGGCTACACAGAGAAACCCTGTCTTAAAGAAAGGAAAAAAAATATTATGTCGATTAAAATTAGATACTTTTTTTTTTAAAAAAAGAACATGCTATTTCAGGAAGTGTCAACACATATCTGTGAAAAGGAGAGCATTTCAAAAAGAGGGAGGCGGAGTTCATTTAGGGAAGGTTGGTGCCTGGTCCTGAGAATGTAGCTCAGTGGGAGAAAGCTTGCCTAACATGTGCAAGGTCCTAGGTTCAATACTTCTGCCTGGGGAAAAGGAGTTTGGCCTAGCATCCGGCGTTCTCACCCTTCAGCAGCCTGGACGGCCTCTACTGGATGCCTGTCTATTCTCTAGTCACTGGGAGCCATGGAAGTGTTTTGAAGAATTGGAGGAGTAGAAACTAGGTTCAAGTGGAGAAAAATGAGGAGGGGTGAGACTGAAGTTATGGGGCCTGGGAGGAGTCTTGGCTAGCTTCATGGCTTCTAGGCTCCTCCTAAGCTAGCCTCAGGCTCTGGAGGGCCCCTTCTCACAAGCCCCTCTGCCTTCCTACCCTTCCTTTCAGCCCTGCTTCCAGCTTGGCCTCCAGACCCAGTCTCACTCCTCCTACCTCCTCCCATTATTTCTCCCTCAAGATGCTTACTGTGCCTCCTCTGTCTCTCTCCTGTGGTTAGCAGTGGGTACTCAGCGGGGGAAAAAAAAAAAAAAAACATAACAAAACAACAAAACCCTTCTCTTTCCTACAGGCTGACTCCGAACCATCCACTGGAGCAGGGACTGTCTTCTTTTTACTTTAAGTAAACAGGATTGAAGCAACCTTGGACAACCATCTTGTCTCTAATGACTTTTCTTCAAAACCACAAATGCATTCTGTCTCGATTTGAGGCAGTTCTTGCCTCTCGTCTGGGCAGCCTCAGGGAGGGTGTGAAACAGCATCTGGTAGCCTGAAGATTTCGCCGCAGATGCTGTGCTTTTGTGAAAAGTCAATGTCTTTGCAAGCCAGACAAGAGGGCGAAGAGCGCATAGGGCTGCAAACCCATCAGCAAAAGCTGAGAGTCCAGAGACAGAAGACAGCTACTCTCAGGGAGACCCCCGTGTCTGATGGGAAGGAGCAGGAGATGTGTCTCATGGAAAGGCTGTTCATAGTACCACCTGAGCTGCACAACTCTGGGCAAGTTATTAACTCTCCTGCCTCAGTTTCCTCACCTACCAAGTCCAGGCTGCTGTGGGGAGTCAATAAGATGGCATCCAAGAAGAGACAACAAACGGAACACATAACAGGCTTTTGTCCCTTTAAAAACATTCCTAGGCTGGGTTAATTGGTAGGCAGCTTGGCTAGATTGCATGAGGCCCTGAGTTGAGCTTCAGCAACAAATGAAAAGTGGTGGTGCCTCTAATTTCAGCACTCCAGAGATGGAGGCAAGACATCAGGAGTTCAAGGTCATTCTCAGCTATGTATTCAATTTGGGGCTAGGGTGTAGCTCAGTGGGAGGGCACTTGGCTTGTATTTGTAGGCCTTGGGGGTTCAGCCCCAGCATGGAAACAGTAAAACACAACTCAATGTCACCAAATTTCTCCCTAAACAACTCATTGTTTTAGCATATTAGTAAGGTTGTAAATCCATACCATTTCCAAATCTCTCTCTCTCTCTCTCTCTCTCTCTCTCTCTCTCTCTCTCTCTCTCTCTCTGTGTGTGTGTGTGTGTGTGTGTGTATGTATGTGTGCATGCACACGTGCATGTTTGTATGTGTAAGTACATGACAGGGTTCACCTGTGAAAGTAGGAGGACAACTTTTGATAATCATTTGTGGGTTCCAGAGGTCAGACTTAGGCCTCCAGCTTGTCAGTACATGGCTTTACCTGTTGAAGCATCTCACAGGCCCCCTAGAATAAAGACACCTTGTACCTACCAGCACTCACTGCTCCAACTTCCCAGCTCAAAACAACCGAGCCTCTGTTTTCTAGAAGTCTCTATGGTTTGCCTGCAAATTTCATATCACAGAATGTGACTTTGATCTTTTGTATCTGGTTTTCTCAGAGTAGCATTTTCAAAGTTCATCTTTTTTTTTTTTTTTTTTGAGACCTATCTGTATTTCTCTGTATTGCTTTGGCTGCTGTCCTGGAATTAGCTAGCTCTCGTAGACCAGGCTGGTATCGAACTCACAGAGATTCTCCTGCCTCTGTCTCCTGAGTGCTGGGGTTAAAGGTGTGTTTCAACACCACTCGCCTGGCTAAGGTTCATCCTTTTTTCCTTTTTGTAGCACAGTTGAGTCCTTCCTTTTTTTATAGCTGAATAATATTTTATTGTGTGGATATACCACTTTTTTTTATTTTTCGAGACAGAGTTTCTTTGTATTGCTCTGGAGCCTGTCCTGGAACTCGCTCTGTAGACCAGGATGGCTTCGAACTCACAGAGAAACCCCTGTCTCTGCCTCCTAAATGCTGGGATTAAAGGCGTGCACCACCACCACCCGACTAGACATGGGTAGACATACCACATTTTGTTTGTCTCTTTGACAGTTGATGGGCATTTGGGTATTTCCACTCTTTGACTCCTGTGAACAGTGCTGTGAGGAACATTTGTGTGCACAGATGTTTTTGCTCCACTTGGGTGTCTGCCTAGGAGTGTAGTTGCTGGATTATATAGGGCTGCTGTGTTTAACTTCTGGAGAAACCCTAGACTGTTTTCTCAAACCACCACACCAGCTTCTCTTGGCTCTAGTTCTCCATACAGTTTCCCTTGAGCCATTTACTTCACAGTCTCCAGAGGAGTCATGACAGCATCAGGAGGACAGATTTACACCCAAAGTCCAAGGCAGGTTAGAGACAATTCCAGGACCTCCATCAAGAACTCCAGACCTAGTCCCCCTTGCTGCCTCAGGCAGATGGAGTTTTTATTGTATCTCTGGAGCAGGAGAGGTACCATTCCCTCTGACCAGTGCAGCACAAGAGGGTCTGCTAAGCAGTGCCAGCCCCTTCCCTACCAGCAGATGCAGGCTGGTATGGTCCTGAAGCCTTAAGCCAAAGGGACAGGGGCAGAACCAGATATGATCTAGAAATGGCTAGCTCAGGTCAGCTGATTCTGTGGGTTTCCCCATCATGGTCTTGACTCCTTTGTTTATATTATTGCTAATGGAGCTTACTCTTCTTCTCTCTTATTGTATGTGGCTGTGAGAGAAGCAGTGGGTAGTGGTTGAACCGTGAAGTCAGCAGTCACACAAGGGCTGGTGTGAAATGAGACTTTGCTTCTTCACTACCTCTGCAACCTTGGACAGCTTACCTTACTTCTCTGAGCCTCTCTTTAATACCCTGGGGAAGGGAGGTGCATGCATAGTGGAGTGCAGTTTGGGCTGGCACAGAAGGATGCAATAAAGGGTAGCTGTGGTTATGATCACTTTTACAGACTAAAAAGATTGCATGTTGATGCTATGTATCTAGCATGTGTCTTATGTAGTACACAAGAGACATGACTTTCATCAGCCTTGGCCTTTGTATGACTGATTAATACAAGGTTGAAGGCCTGAAAGAAACGTTGGCTGTGACCCAGAACATTGATATGACCAAAAGATAAACTCCAAAGTGGTTGGGGCATGACAAGCCACTGGGTGGTAGAAGCCTTGGGACAGAGCCAAGGGAATAGCCAGCCAAGCATGAACTGGGTGAGATCATGAAGCAGGAGAGCTTTGGGTAAAGGCCACTGGGAAGGGCTCTGAGAGCCACTAGGGTTTCACACACCCAAATACCTGCTGTGTAAGCACCAGATCTATTTAAAGATCCAGAGGCCAAGCAGATGCTTTGTAGATCCTAGAAGGAACAGACTTTGGAAGCAAGAGTCTCATGACCACCACCAGCAGCTTACTGTGAGCTACACTAGTCAGGGAACTGAAAGCCAGTGCAAATCATGACAGGCTTCTTGGAGGGGCTGGCTTTGCAGAATGTACGGAGTAGATTGGGAGGGAGAAGGGCTCAGTCTAGGGGAGAGAGAGAGAGAGGGAAGCACAAAGGCTGGACCACAAAAGTTGCTTTAAGGGACAGTGATGAATCTAACTTTAAAAATTAATTAGGGTGAGGGGAGGATTAGCAAGATCGCTCAGTGGGTGAAAACTTGCTGCACAGGCCTGGAGACTGAGACGACGTTTAAGCCCCAGAATCCAGGCAGAGGTAGAAGGAGAGAGCTGTCTCTAGAAATTTGTCCTCTGACCTCCACACATGGACTGTGGAGAGCACAGGTGCATGGGTAATCTCTCTCTCCTCTTTCTCCTCTCTTTCTCCCCCCCCCATACTTTTTGAAGGAGTTACTGGAAAACAAACCCAGGGCATGCTAAGTATGTTGAGATACATTTTTTTTCTTATTCCAACAGATGCACTTTTATTGCAAGGAATGTAGGGTGGAGGGAGACATGCTCAAACACAATTAAGAAAAGGAGGAAGAGTAAGGACCTTCTTAGCCTGGCTCCCAGGGACAAACAGCACTCTCATCCTGAGTGCTTGTCTCACCTGTTTTCTATGCACGCTGCTACTGTTGCTTGCATTGTTTTTTTTAAAGCAGAAATGGACTCCTGTAATACAAGCTGCGGGTGACCTACTTTTTAGGATGTATCATGAGCTGTGCTCCTCATCATTAAATGAGCTTCTTTGCCACCATTTAATGACTTTATAGTAACTCTCATATGAATGGAACATAATTTATTTAAGTAATTTTCTATTCTTGGATATTTAAGTGGTTTCTAATTTTTCAGTATCATGAGCATCTTCCAAATTATTATCTTAATGGCTGAAATTCTGTGCACATCCTAATTATGTCCTTGGGATACATTTCTAGCAAAAGAATCACTAGAATAAAGGGTGTTCAGAGTCTAAAGGATTTTGATACAAATTGTCAAATTGCTCCCCAGAAGGCTTGTACAGATTTATGCTGTTAGTAGCAAAACATAAGTTGCCTATTTTCTAGCAATTTTATTACCATTGGTTGTTTTTTTTTTCTCCTGTATGAATTTAACAAAGACCAGAATTCAGGAACCCAAGTAACCAGACGCATGTGATGGGAGTGATAACAAGGGGCTCTTTTACAGGTCTATTGTGGCAATCAAGCCACATAATGGATGTGATGTGTTTGGAAAGAAAACAGTTTGCAGTCAGGAAGCTTTGTGAAGGAAAGGTAGTTAGGAACCCAAATAAATAAAGGGCTTTATTTTCTCCCTTAAATTCAAAATTAGTATATATTTATAAAAATCGAGATAACCCGCAGGTCTGATGATAAGAGGTAAAATCAGTTCCTCACCTCCCCCACAGTTCTCTTCCCAGAGGTAGATGTGTTTATAGCTGATCTTCTCTTGTATGTATATCAACTCTGTGTGTGCAATCATGTGTATGTGTCTGCACACACATGTGTCTATACATTCAGCCATATGATTTTTAAAGATTTATTTATTTGTGTGTGTCTTTGTGAGTGTGCATGCGTGTGCAAAGGCTAAAAGAGTGTCAGGTAACCTCTTTTTATCACTCTCCACATTTCTTTGAGGCAGGGTCTCTCCCTGATCCTGGGACTTTTGTTTTCTCAGCTAGGCTGGAAGCTGGCAATCTCCACCTCCTGTCTCCACCTCCCTGAGAACAGGGGTTGCAGGTGTGTGCAAGTTACTAGGTTTATTACATGGATGCTGGTATCCAAAATTTGGTCCTCATGATTACACAATAAGCACTTAACCACTGACTGGTCTCTCTACCCCCAACCTATAGTATTTTGTTGCTGGTGTACATGTGTGTTCATGTGAGAGTGTGGGCACATGGGTACAAAGTTCATATGTGGAAGTTGGACAATCACTTTGGGCATTCCACCTAACTCACGTCCTCACACTTGTACAGCAAATGCTTTACCTACCAAGCATCTTCACATCCTATGTTGATTTGAAATGCATGTAGGATTTTATTTTCATCTCAGAACAGTGCCACCATATTCTTTATAAGGGCAGCTTGGATTCTATTGCTGGCCAAAGCATCATCCACTTATTCTTTCCCCTGAACAGTGTGGTGACAACTCACTCTCACACCCTTTTTCTTGCATGCTTGAGTTGGTGTCTGTCGGATCTTAAGCAATGGGATGCTAAGTGAAAGTAAGACAGTTGCTCACCAAAGAGAAAATGCCAATGTGTCCCCGGCTCTGGGGCGTGTGTAAGGCTGGGGATCCCACACCTGGGATTTCTGGCTGCCCTTCAGTAGCCCAGCCTGGGTCAGAACCAGCTGGTCACCCACTGAGTCTTTTAACTATCAGGGTTCTGAAAAACCTACAGTGAAGTATGGCTCTGTCTCCAGCACACTTCTTGCTGTCCTCTACTGAAGGCAAACCACTGAGGACTCTTTCTCTTGTTAATTAACTGGGGCTTTATTAAACACCTTAGCAGCTAGCCAGCTGCTCTGACCCAGCCATTCCTAGGAGACATTCTGATGAGAAATTTTGTGTTCTAATTTGTACATATTTAGTGACAGCTTTTGAGTCAGTGCATACATGTTTAATTGAACATGTCGGTATCAGTTCAACCTGGTTGTGCAACTTTAAATGTTTATCAGGTTCTTACTCTTCGCTAGGTACCAGTCTAGAAATTTATGTCTAGGATAATAATAAAAATGATGGTGAAGATGCTTATTACTCTGTTAATAATAAGAACAGAAATTAGAAGGGAACTAAATGTCTGAGTTATGGCAATTATTAAATATGTCCTTACAGAGGCTTACTAGGGTTTAAGAGCACTTGCTGCTTTTGCAGAGGACCCAGGTTTGGTTCCCAGCACCCACATGGTGGCTCACAACCATCTGTAAATCCAGTTCCAGGGGATTTGACACCCACTTCTGAACTTCATTTGCACCAGGTATATTCATGGTTCACATACATACATGCAGGCAAAACACTCATATAAAATAATAAAATTAAGGTATGTACTATGTACATCTGTGCATATATAAAAATCATGTTTATAGCCAGGCAGTGGTGGTGTATGCATTCAATTCCAGCACTCAGAAAGCTGAGGCAGAAGATCTCTGAGTTTGAGGCCAGCCTGGTCTACAGAGTTCCAGGACAGCCAGGGTTACATAGAGAAACCCTGTCTTGAAAAACCAAGAACAACAAAAATCATGTTTATAAATAATATAGTAACATAAAGTTTATAAAATAACTTAGCAACAGGGAGATTTCTGAGACTCCAAACAATGGTTGTAAACATGTTGGGCAAGTGTTTCACATCCTGAGGCTAAATTGGATGTGGTCTCACATGCCTGCAACCCCAGCCCTTGGGAACTGGAGGGTGAGGAATTAAAGGTCATCCTTGGCTATATATTGAATCCAAACTAGCCTGAGCTACATGCAACAAAGAAAAGAGAAGAAAAGAAAAGAAGAGAAAAGAAAGACAACAAAAGCCCAGGGGTGGTGGTGCACGTCTTTAATCCCAACACTTGGGAGGCAGAGACAGGTGGATCTCTGTGAGTTCTAGGCCAGCCTGGTCTACTGAGTGAGTTCCAGGACAGGCTACAAAGAAACCCTGTCTCAGAAAAGAAAGAAAGAAAGAAAGAAAGAAAGAAAGGAACAAATAAAGAGGCACACCCCCAGCCTGCTGTTTTTTAAGTAAAGACAGTCTGTGAGGTACACCAAGCATGAGCTCAGTTTGGTTTTCTGTACTTGCAATCTTTGTTTCTCACCTCTCCAATCTAAAACAAAATCTGCCATGATCCAATGTGGCTACCAGGCTGAATTCTTTTTCATAGTGTGATCTAAACTTTCTGCAGTAGGTGTGTAGAGATAGACTGACTAAAAGAAATACTTTTTTTTTTTTAAAGTTTGTTGAAAAGGCAAAGAGATCCATGAAGGTTGAAATGATCTTAATGACTAATGAACATGCAAAATGCAAACTCGTTAATTATTAAAATGCAAATTAAAGCAACATTGTGATGTTCTATTTTAGCCTATCAAGTTTAGAAAAAGAAATCTGCTAGTGAACAATGTGTCCTGACAGCAATGTGGCAAGAGAAACACTGTAGACTGCACATTTGAGGTTGACTCTGTTTGGTCTTTCTGAAGAGCTCTTTGGCTAGGTGTCAACACCCTTTAAAATATGCAATCTATCAATAAAGTTGATTTAAAGATCTGTGTTTCTATTCTTCAGCTATCTTAAGGAATTGTATACAGGTGTATGATCAGGGAAAGCCTGTCGCAGCACTTTTTTTTTTGTCTTAAATACAGAAGTACAAATTGTTTAAGGAGCAGCACTACTGAGGCTGTGGCAGGGCACTCCAGTGCAAATCTGAGGCCAGCCTGGTCAATATGGTGAGTTAGCCAGTCAGAGCTACACAGTGAGACCCTGGCTTGAAAGAAAACAACAGGGGGCTAGAGAGATGGCTCAGAAGCTAAGAGCCTTTACCCTCCTGCAGAGGACCCAGGTTCAATCTCTAGCATCCACATGGTGGTTGACACCTGTCTGTGACTCCAGTTTCACTGATCTGGAGCCCTCTTATGGCCAGACACACAGTGGTACATAGGAAGGCATGCAGGCAAAACACTTACACACATAAAATAAACTAAAAAAAAAATTGCTTTAAACAATAAGGAAACATCATCAAAGAATTGTTTAAAAGAATACTGTAGAACTATATTTATGAATGTGGAAATGTAAATAACATCTTGCTAAATTTTAAAACATGGATAGATACTTACATTTGGTCAGGTCTCTTTAAAAAATTTTAAGTCAAACTGGCCTAGAAATTATAATTAAAAATTTGAGATGGAAAATTGCATTTAGCCAAATGGCTAGCCAGAGGCTGTGAGTGTAGAGCAGGCTAGCCAGAGGCTGTGAGTGTGGAGCAGGCTAGCCAGGGCTGTGAGGGGGTGGGGGTGGGGCGAGTAACTAGAGGTTCCAAGCATGGAGAAAGTGCCTGTAGCAGGAATGGGCTTCAGAAAGCTTCTAGGAGACAGAGTCCTGCTCTCTTGGTCTGTTGGGAATGGCTCACTAGACTGCATCCCTGGGACCAGCAGGAGAGGACTGCCTTGAACCTAGGAGGTTGGGCCCAGGGCAGATTGGCCTTAAGCTTATTCCTGAGAATGGTCTGTTCTTTTTAACTCCCCCCAACTCCCCAGCATTATGTTTTTGCCATTAGGCCCTCCTCATTTGTAGGGCTGGAGAGATAGTTCAGTGGTTAAGAGCACTTGTTCTTGCAGATAACCTGGGTTTGATTCCCAGAACCCATGTGGTAGTTCAGAACCATCAATCATTCCAGTTCTGGAGGACCCACCATTCACACACACGGTGCACATACATGCATATAGGCAAAACATTCATACATGTGTGCAGGCAGAACATTCACACACATGCAGTAAACCAAGTAAGTCTAAAATCTAAAAATGAAAACAAATGAGCTTCTCATTTGAAAGCTGCTTTTTCTTATTCTGGAGCCTGAGCTGGAGGGTATCTTCTCCCTAAAATAGTCTCCTCTCTCTTTCCCTGCCCCAGTGTGACCCACTTTTGTTCATGCTGAACACGAGCAGTTTGTCAGCTGCTTTTCAACAGAGCCAAAGGACAAAGCACTTTCTCCATGAGGTCAGTCTTGAACTTGACCTCTGTCTATCTGTACCCCTCAGACTCTTAGCCACTTAACTTTCTCTAGCATAAACTATGAGTATGAGTAAAGGGTTCATGAGGGTGTGGGTGCAGAGGGGTGCAGCCTGTGGATGGAGGGAAAGGACCCAAAGTCACAGACAGGCAAAGAGCAGCAGAGAAGGGAAGCAGTCAGCAGAGAATCTGGGGTAGCACCTGCGAAGTCCTGGGATTGACTCAGAGGCCGAAGGTCTCAAATTCTGAATGTCCCATCATTTTGAAGAGGGTAGGTACTCTGGGTTTTGCCAGACTAGAGATTAGTAATAAAGTACTATCTGCTTTATTGTCAAAGGTTAAACTAGTTAGTTTATGTAGAAGGTTTAGAATGAGGCCTGACCTGTTAGAGGTGTTCATTGCTTCAAATTGAGCTTATTAGCCATAGCTAATTAGCCATTAGCTGACTAGCCATAGTGGAGAGGGGCTGGGCTGGTATAAACTTTTGGTGAATGTGTATTTGGGTGGGTGATTGATGGCTTCATGGTTATATTCTCTCCCTAAGGCAGCATCATACTTCCTGTACCCCCCCCCACACACACACATGCAGAATGCCATCTATCCCTTAATCTTTCCTGCAGTACTTGGAACTCCTGCCAATTTCTCTGCATTCTTTTGCAAGGCTGTCTTTCTGAAACCTCCTGTCGCCTAACGGCAGAAAGGCACATATGCTGCGGCGTATGCTTCTATTTAGAGTGGAGGATTTGAAAAGGGTGTGCTGGCACATGTGGACAAGCATTTGTGTGTGCATTCATGTG
Organism: Cricetulus griseus; assembly: GCF_003668045.3. Taxonomy (NCBI): domain Eukaryota; kingdom Metazoa; phylum Chordata; class Mammalia; order Rodentia; family Cricetidae; genus Cricetulus; species Cricetulus griseus. The sequence continues at coordinate 148,957,617 of NC_048599.1, read as the reverse complement.
GGTTTGGGGTTGTGAACACACACGTGCATGCATATGTACTTGTAAAACCTATATTGTTGTATGCTTACATTTGTTCATGTGCATATGATCTTCTGAATTACTGCCTTTGCATGAAGATGAGTTTGTGTTTAAAATGTACATGCACACAAAGAGTTAACAATCATATATGCCCATGGTGGTGTGTGTTTGTGCTTATGGTGTAGCAGGATACACTCATGTGCATCTAGAGTGGTGCCCAAATGCATATGTATGTGTTTGTGCTTAAAACCGCTTATGGTGTGAGTTTTCGTTCCCTCCTGCCCCAGGAGGCACCAAGGCAAGTGCAAACTACAAGGAACAAAGGAATAATCTACATAATTTAGCCTTTGATCACCACCACCCCTGAGTCCTCTGCTCTCACACCAGCTGCCAAGCTGCTTCTCAGCCCACTGGACTCCACCTTTGAGCCTTGCCCTGTGGAAGCCTTGGACTCTTCTTGCCAGCTTCTATAGCTAACAGGACCAAGGAAGGATGAGCAGCCACTGAGCATTCGTGGTAGATGAGGTTCCCATAGCAGATATCTTACATGCAAGTCTTAAGTAAACCTACAGAGTACAGTAATTGTTGTACCCTTGGTTGAGGTTTGAAGAAATTAATCAGGGTATAAAGCTATTTACCTCAGCACTGGGGGCGGGGGGGGGCGGCGGCGGCGCACACCTTTAAGCCCAGTACTTGGGAGGCAGAGACAGGCAGATCTCTGTGTGTTAAGAGGCCAGCCTGGTCTACAGAGCTAGTTCCAGGCCAGTCAGGACTGTTACACAGAAAAACCCTGTCTTAAAAAAACAGAGAGAGAGAGAGAGAGAGAGAGAGAGAGAGAGAGAGAGAGAGAGAAACTTACCTAATCTTTGCATGGAGATTGAACTGGGAATACTAAACCTATGTTATTACACTCTATCATATGCTACTCCTGTAGCATGCCTGGGTGTCACACACTGGGAAGTTGAAAGTGCAGCCAAATGCAGTGACTGAGGGAAGAGATACCCAATACCCTGGGAGATGCAGACGGTTTGATGTGGGGGAAAAGAGGATGTATGGCAGGAATCTGTGGGGTCTCCAGAGGAGCACACTCTGGGTTCACAGACTGATAAGTCCCAGGTGTCTAAGTGGTCCATAAGTGGTATGGACACAGGTGGACAGAGCAGAAAAGAAATAGCCTTGTCTATGCTAAGTCTGCAGAGCCATGGCTGGATCACATCAACACTAGGCCTCCATTTCCTAATCTGTAAAATGTGTGACACAATGTTTTCCTTTATAAGAGTTGCCATAGTCATAGTGTCTCTTCACAGCAATTGAAGCTCTAAGACAGTCCATTATCATGGTGGGAAACATGGCATCATGCAGGCAGACACAGTGCTGGAGAGGTAACTGAAAGTTTTACATCTGGATCAACAGGCAGCAGGAAAAGTCAGTGAGCCAGCCACTAGGCCTAGCTTGAAGCCCAACCCCAGTGACACACCTACTTCAACAAGGCCATACCTCCTAATACTGCCATGACCTGTGAGCCTCTAGGGACTGTTTTCATTCAGACCACCAGATTATTAATATTAACAGGTTTATAATGATGAAAGTGTTGTTTGTATTGATGATTAAGAGTGATGTTAATTCTCAGGTGCCAAAATTGCTGCTAAATCACACACTTTTAGTAATTATTTATTTATTTATTTATTTTTGGTTTTTCGAGACAGGGTTTCTCTGTGTAGCTTTGGAGCCTATCATGGCACTCGCTCTGGAGACCAGGCTGGCCTTGAACTCACAGAGATCTGCCTGTCTCTGCCTCCCGAGTGCTGGGATTAAAGGCATGTGCCACTAATGCCTGGCAGTAATTATTTATTTACATGTTTATTTGGTTTTTATTTTTTTTTGAGACAGGGTCTCATGTAGCCCAGGTCACTATGTAGCTGAGGATGACCTTGAACTCCTGATCCTCCTCTCTTTACCTCTCAAGTGTGGGGATCAGGTGTGTATCACCATGCTTCATTGGTATAATACTAGGGGTAGAATGCAGGACTTAGTGAATGCTAGGCAAGTATTCTGCCAACTGAGCTACATCCCCAGGCATAGCAATTGCTTTTAGAACAAGAAATGCTATCCCCAGGGAGGACAGTGATGTATATGTTATTGGTTCCCTAAGAGAGCCAGACCAGTCTCAAAGCCCAGCCCCAGCTATACTTGTAAGCTGTGTGACTTTGAGAGGCCTACCTCACAAGGCCTCACTTCTTTATCTGTAGTGTGAGAGTAAGAAGAGCCTCACTTGCCGAACGATGGTGGTGCACACCTTTAATCCCAACACACAGGAGGCAGAGGCAGGCAGACCGCTGTGAGTTCGAGGCCAGCTGGTCTACTGTTGTGGAATATTAGTTGAAGATTTGTTAGGTTTGTTTATGATATGGAATATTTGTTTAATAATGCAAAGATGTGTTGTATTCTTTTATAATATATCTGTTTAACTCTGTGAAGCTGTGTTACCCTGCCTGTCTAAAACACCTGATTGGTCTAATAAAGAGATGAATGGCCAATAGCTAGGCTAGAGAAAGGAAAGGTGGGGCAGGTAGAGAGAATAAATCGGAGGAGAAATCTGGGAAGTGGATCAGGAACAAGAGGAGAAGGAGAGAAAGCATTAAGGGCCAGCCATACAGCTACACAGAAAGCCATGGAGTGTGAAAGATATATAGACTAGAGAGTAATAAAAGCCCAGAGGCAAAAGGTAGAATGATAATTTAAGTTGAAAAAAGCTGGCTAGAAATAAGCCAAGCTAAATAAGAATAAGACTCTGTATTTATTGGAGAGTTGGGTGGTGGGCCCCCAAAGAGCAAATGAGCAAAAAACTAAAAATGAAATAAAAAACCTAACCACAATCTGTAAAGCAAGTTCCAGAACAGCCAAGGCTACATAGAGAAACCCTGTCTCAACACTGCCCCACCCCCACACACCAATAAAGAATAAGTAAAGAATAGCCTTACTTAGTTCTTCAAAAGACAATCACAGAGTTACTATATGACCTAGCAATTCCACTTGTACGTATGCACCCATGAGAACTGAAAGCACACAAACACTGCTGGCCACATGAAAACCTGAGTTGAAATATTCTCTGCAGTATTATTCACAACAAGAGCAAGAGCAGTCCAAGCCTCCCCCAATCAATGAATGGATGAACAAAATGTAGAATGTTCATAAAACAGAATATTATCCCATCATAAAAGGAATGAAGTATTATAAAAACCACAGTGAGACACTGCTGTGTACATCCTGGGGTGGAAAATAGGCGTTGGAGAGATGGCTTAGGGGTTAAGGGCATTTGTTGCATTTGCAGAGGACCCAGGTTTGGTTCCTAGAACCCACATGGTGGCTCACAACCATCCATGACTGCAGTTCTAGGGGATCAAATGCTTTCTTCTGACCTCCATGGGCATCAGGAATGCATGTGGTACATACATACAGGCAAAACACTCATACACATGTAAAATGAAATAAATAAATAAATTTTTAAAAATTTAACACATGGAAAATAAGGCTGGTGAGATGGCTCAGTGCATAAAGTTGGTCCATCCATGCAAAGCCTGATGACTTGAGTTCTATACTTCTGTCTCAGGGTTTTTATTGCTGTGAAGAGACAGCATGACCACATCAACTCTCCCCCAGCCCCTTTGTCTTTTTGAGACAGAGTTTTTCTGTAGCTTTGGAGCCTGTCCTAGAACTTACTATGTAGACCAGGCTGGCCTCGCGAACTCATAGAGATTTGCTTGCCTCTGCCTCCTGAGTGCTGGGATTAAAGATGTGTGCCACCACTACCTAGCTTCCATGGCAACATTTTTTTTTTTGAGACAGGGTTTCTCTGTGTAGCCCTGGCAGTCCTGAAACTCGCTTTATAGACCAGGTTGGCCTCCAAGTCATTGAGCCAACATCATGCCTGACCCCATAGCAACTCTTATAAAGGAAAACATTTAAGTGAGTAGCTTATGGTTTCAGAGGTTCAGTCCATTATCATCATGGTGGGACGCAGTGGCATGCAGGCAGACATGGAGCTGGAGAAGGAGCTGAAAGTTAATGCATCTTGATCCTCAGGCAACAGGAAGTAAACTGGGACACTGAGAACGGCTTAAGCATATGACACCTCAAACCCACTCCCACACTGACACACTTCCTCCAATAAGGCCACACCTACTTCAACAAGGTCACACCTAAAAATGCCACTCCTTATGATCTTATGGGGGCCAATTACAGCCAAATTACCATCACCTGAGACCTACATGCAGAAGGAAAGAACTGACTTCCATATATGTGTGCTATGGAATGCCCCCCTCCCCCAACACATAAACACAAAATTAAAATTTTTAAATAGAAAAGAGCAATGATGATGGGGGTACTACAGAACCCTCACTCAGTGCTGATAGAAATATAACATGGTGAGATGACCATGAACAACTGTGGCAACACATTCAATGAGTTACATGGAGTTACCACATGACCCAGGGACCCCAGAAGAATCAGAACCAGGGGCATAAACCATTATTCATAGCAGTGTTGTTTATAAAAGCTAAAAGGTAGAAAAGACCCAAATATCTATCAACAGATTAATGGAGATGTAAAACGTGGTCTAAGCATGCCATTGGATATGGAATGAGAGACTGATACATGCCTCAACACTGATGAGCCCTGAGGACATATACTAAGGGAAAATAAGCTGGTGTAAATGAAATATATGACTCCACTTGATGAAGAGACAAAAATATGATGGAGGTTTCCAAGGAAAGGAGAGAGAAGACTAGGGAGCTGCTGTTTAATTGGCACAGAATTAATATTGGAAAAAACTTTTAGGTATTGTCGTGGTTTGGGTAACAAACTGTCCCCCATAGGCCGGCAGGCCCACAGGTTAAAGGTGCAGTATAGGTATGTGAGGATGCCATTGGAAGATGCTGTGAATTTTAGGAGGAGGGGCCTTGTGGGAGGTTCTTAGGTATTGAGAACATGCCAGGCAATGGGGATTGTGGGACTGACTACTCTTACTTTCTCTTTGTTCCCTGGCTCATGGTGCTCATTGCCTTACTACCATCTCAGAACAGTGGGGCTGGTAGATCCTGAGCCAGGACCTCAAAAACTGAGACAACAAACCTTTCCTCTCTGTATGACAATATGAGTCATTTAATGCCAATGAATTATGTTTACAAATAATGAAAATGATAATTATATTAGTTTACCACAATAAAGGAGGAAGGGATGGCCTGGGAGATTGCTCAGTCCATAAAGTGCTTCCCATCCCTCAGTTAAAAAGCTGGGTATGGTGACACACTTGTCATCCCAGTGTTGGGGAGGCAGAGGCAGAAGGATCCCTGTGGCTATCTGGCCAGCCAAAGCTAGCTGAATCAGTCAGCTCCAGAGCCGGGTACAGTGGTGCACACCTTTAATGTCAGCACTTGGGAGTTAGAAGCAGGCAGATCTCTGAGGTCAAGGCCAGTCTTGTCTACAGAGTGAATTCCAGGACATCCAGGGCTACACAGAGAAACCCTGCCTCAAACCTTCCCCCCACACTTAAAAAATTTGAAATGGAGAAGGTGGTTGAGAAAGATACCTAGCATACATGCACACATGTACTCATACCCAGAGAAACATGTTTACACACTTGAACATATACACACACACACAAACACATATACCTCAAACCAAATTATTTAGTCAATTTTTAAAAACCAGAAAAATATAAGCTAGGTGTGGTTGCTCATGTTTGTAAATCCAGCACTTGGGAGGCTGAGGCAGGAGGATCACCAGTAGTTTGAAAACAACTTGAGTTACATAGTGAGTTCTGTATCAGCCTATGATAGCTGTGAGTGAGACCCTTTTCCCAAAAAAAAAAAAAAAAAAAAACCCCAAACAGACAAACAGACAAACAGAAAGGACCTGGTGGGTGGGATGTAGCTTAGTTGGTAGATACTTGTCTACCATTCTTCCTACATTGGGTTAGATTCCTAATGCTGCATAAATCTAGGCATGATGGCACATGCCTGTAATCCCAGTATTCAGGATGTGGAGGGAGAAGGACCAGAAGTTAAGGTCATCCTTACATACTGCGTTTGAGGTCAGCCTTGGCTGAATGAGATCCTGTCTCAAAAAAACAAAAAACCCAACAAACCAAAGCCAAGCTTCAAATCTTTATGGAGTGTGAAGGGCCTAGTTCGAATGACCACTCCTTCACAAGGGAGGATGGGGGGGGGGTTCTGACCGACAATCTTTCTAAGACTACAAATGTAGAGGAATGAGAGATGATATCCAAAGGAAAATCTGGAAGCAAGGTGAGGAGTGCTTAGCAGCCAAATCAATCCATGCTGCTGCAAATGCCCTCACAGAGGTTCCTGGGAGGATCAGGAGATGCTGTGCTCCCACAGTGAGTGCACAGACTGGGGTCCCCATCCCCAGCTTTCTCTGCCAGCAGCTTTAGATTTGAATGACCTTTGCCTTGCCAGTTTGGAAAGTCTGAAAAAGACAGCAGATGCCATATAAGGGATCTGCACTTTATTTGAAGAAGCAAGCATGGATAGCACCCTCCTCCCAAGCTGCCTAGCTATGTGGCTATGGGCCCAAAGTCCCCTGGCTTCAGATTCTGTATATAAAACGTGGGGCACATTTTTTGCTGTCCTGGGATTTAAATGAGATAGTTGTAAAGTTCCTAGGATGGTGATAAATGCTCAGTAAGTTGTATAAGTTATTATATAGAAGATAATGGTTAAAAGGAAATATCAAATTATCCTTTGTGCCCTTTTAGCATTAAGTAAGTGATAGTGTGTTCTAAGTTTTGGGAAATTGGTAATAGACTGTAGGGGATCTGCTGACTGAGGGCAGATCGATGGGGTCAGAGAGGCCATAGCTCTTTGCATACAGGAAAAAAAAAAAAAGGCTGTGTCTCGTAGATACTCTCCTGGTTGTGATCGCTGCCAGTGAAAAGGCTGGCTGACACTAGCACTGCCATCTTTTATGGAAGTAAGAGACATTAGATGTGCGTATTGGTGATAAGATAAAGCCCGCTCTAGAAACATCAAGAATCTGAGAAGGATGAATCTTAAAACTGAGGCTATAAAATATTGATAATTTACCGATTGAAATAACTAAGAAACATTCCCCTACAGTCTATTACCAATTTCCCAAAACTTAGAACACACTATCACTTACTTAATGCTAAGAGGGCACAAAGGATAATTTGATATTTCCTTGAAACCTTAGAATTTCCTTGACGGCAAGGTCAGCAGTTTTGAAATACACTTTTGGATGTCTAGCTAAATGGTTCCCACCCCTGGCTACACATTAGCATCCACTTGGGAGCAGTTTAAAAATACTGTTGCCTGGGTCCCATTTCAAGCCAATTAAATCTGAGTCGGGTGGGGCGGGGAGCCTGAGTACTGGAATTTTTGAAGTTCTCTTTGGATCCAAGGTGTTTGAGAACCGTGTTTCTTAGCAGGGTACCAAATGAGTGCAGAGGTGAGACCAAGGAGGTCCACAGAGATTGGGCCATGGAGGGTGTGGTAAGCCATAGGATGGAAACATGACATCATCTTAAAAAATGGAAGATTCTGAAGGCTGTGAATGAAGCACTTGCTCCAGTGGGAGTTCATGTTTGAATGACTGTTCTGGTGATCATCAGAGTTGAACTGGAGTTGGTAAAATTGGAGAAGCAGAACCTAGGATGGAGGCTAAGTTGTATCAGTTGTCTTTGCCGTGTAACAAAACAGCCCTCAAACACAGGTGCTTAATGCAATGCTTTATTGTATCTAGGGATTCTGTGTGTTGGCTGGCCAGGCAGTTCTTCATGAGGCTTTCCTATACTTCCTTAACCAGCTCTGACAGGTTGGCTGGGATCAAGAACAGTGTGTTCTCTATTTCTCTCCAAATAGTCTATCATTTAGCATGATTGTCTCAGGGCAGCGTTCCACAAGAGTAGGGTTACAATCTGCAAGACCTCTTCTGGCCTACACTTAGAAGCCATAAAATAGCGAGTTGTATCTCATTCTGTTGTGTTCACTCAGACAGCCCGTCAGGTCATTCATTCAACAGGTGGCTATTAAATAGTCCTGCATAGCAGACACTCCTCTAGGAACTGGTGAGAAAGCTGTCATTGACAGTAATAGAGCAGGACTCTTGTGGAGCTAACAGATCTGGGGGTTTGTAGAAGCACGCAGTAAAAAGAAAATCAATGCATCCTATGAAGTGCAATTCCTAAGTGCTCAGGAAGGGACAGGAAGCAGGCAGGGACCAGAGAGGTTTGCTTCAGGTGTGGCATTTATACTGAAAGGGAGCTCTGAATAAATAAACACTGAACAGAAGTCTGAATGGAGAGAGGGAGTGAGGGATTGAGGGAGGAGTGAGGGAGTGAGGGAGAGAGGGAGTGAGAGGGGAGTGAGGGAGGAGTGAGAGAATGAGGGAGTGAGGGAGAGAGGGAGTGAGGGAGGAGTGAGAGAATGAGGGAGTGAGGGAGAGAGGGAGTGAGGGAGTGAGTGAGTGAGGCAAGCATGTTTGGAGGTGGCAAGAAAAATGTTCTGGGAAGAGAGAAGTTCAAAGGCCCTGAGGCAGAAGTATGTGTCATCTTCTGTTTGAGAAATAGCAAGGAGTTGTGTGGTCAGGGTACATGGGAGGGAGAAAGTCAAAGATGATGAGGTGGGTGGAGCAGAAGTCAGAGCGTGTGGACTTTGCACACCATAATAATGAAAGAAGCTATTGACAGGCATGTGCAGGTCTGACCTTGATCGTGTGTTTCTAAGGTTCATTCTAGGTGCTGGGATGATAAAGAGTGAAAGCAGGGGACCCATTACGAGGTTGTGCTTGGATAACATTTGTGGTGGAGGAAGTGCTGAACAAAGGTCAGGTTTTGGATGTACTCTGAGGACAGAGGAAACAAAACTTCCTGACGTGCTGTGTGTGGCGTAGGGAGAGGAGATGAAGGTGTAGAACCTGGATGAAGTGTGGAGCTCTTTACTGAGATTCAGGTGGTGGCAAGGAGGGGCATGTAAGTAAGGGGTACCCAAGTTTGGCTTTGGACATAGTAAATGTGTGATACCTGTTAGTGCTCCAATGCAGGGAGCAGCAGGTCACAGGGCAGGAGCAATGTTGGGTGTATGGATAGAAATTTGTGTGCTGGGTTGGAGAGCTCAGTGGTAGAGACAATACTGCTCTTGTAGAGGACTAGAGTTTGATTCCCAGCACCCATGCTAGGCAGTTCACAGCCACCTGTAACTCCTGCTCCAGGAGGATCAGATGCTGCTGGACTCTGTGGGCACTGCACTCACATGTACACAACACAACACACACACACACACACACACACACACACACACACACACACACACACACACACTTAAAATGATAAAATTTAAAAACAAAGTTTAGTAGTTGGAGAGATGGCTTAGTGGTTAAGAGCACTTGTTACTTAAGCAGAAGACTGGGGTTCTGTTCCCAGCACCCACACAGCAGCTCACAATCATCTGTAACTCAAGTTTTAAATGATCCAATATCCTCTACTGGCCTCTGTAGGCATTGCACACACAGAGTGTACAGACATACTTGGAGGCAAAGCACCCACACACATAAAATATTTTTTTTTTTTTTAAAAAAAGAGCTTCTCTCTGTAGCCCTGGCTGTCCTGGAACTTGCTCTGTAGACTAGGCTGGTCTCAAACTCAGAGATCTACCAGCTTCTGCCTACTGATTGCTGGGATTAAAAGCATAAACAACCATTGCCCAGCCAAAACAAAATTTTTAATAAAAAGGAAATTTGAGTGTAATCAACAATTATATCGTCATAGACAGAATAGATGACTCCAGAAGGGAATTTGATTGTGGGGGAAAATCTCCTAAGCCTGCTCCTTGGACCACTCCAATATACACAGTAGGAATGGGATATCTGGCCCAGGCTAAGAAGTGGCCTGCAAGGTAGAAAGTTTGGGGGAGAGGGGTGGAATTCATTGAGTCCTGGAAGTAAGAGTTCTCAAAAGAGAACAAGTGAGACAGATGCTGTTGAATACTGCTGAAGAGTCAGATAAACTGAGGCAGAGACAGAACTGACCATTTCAAAATGGCAATATGGATGGAATTCACTGGTGATGCTGACATGTTTAAATGGAGCAGAATAGATTGAAAGAATAAGATAACTACAGAGAAATGAGTCTGTATAAGTATTTGTGCTTAGAAACCACAGAATGAGCCGGGCGTTGGTGGCGAAGCCTTTAATCTCAGCACTCGGGAGGCAGAGGCAGGTGGATCTCTGTGAGTTCGAGGCCAGCCTGGTCTCCAGAGCAAGTGCCAGGACAGCAGGACAGGCTCCAAAGCTACACAGAGAAACCCTGTCTCAACCTTCCCCCCGCCCCCAAAAAAGAAAGAAACCACAGAATGATTTGGGCTGGGGATGTAGCTCAGTTGGTTGGGCACTTGCCTAGCATGCATGATAAACTCTGGGTTTAATCCATAGCATTGCAAAAACTGGGCATGGTGGCATATACTCTTTTGATCCCAGCTCTCAGGAGATAGGGAGGCCAGTCTGGGATACATGAGACTCTGTCTCAAAACATGGAAGAAGGAAGGAGGAAGGAGGAAAGAGTATTTGTATGTTGGCAGAGATAGTTTACTAGAAAGAGAAAAGTATCGATTACATATAGAGCTTAGTGCTAGAGTTCTTGCCTAAATTTAATCTTCAGTACCACCCCACACCGAAAATGAATAAACAAAAGAAAAAAGGATAGAGAAAATTACCAGTGATACAGGATGAAGAAGGATAATGGCAGGAAATATGGGACTGGACTCAGGGGACAGAGAAGCAGGCTGCCTTAGTTAGCAGTGGGAACAGAGCTCCCATTGTCTGTAAATGGAGGCCAAGCTCGGGATGAATGCAGTCATCTCTACGGTTAAAGCATGGAGACCCAGTCGGGCACATACCTTTAATGCCAGCACTCAGGAGGCAGATGCAGATGTATTTCTGTGAGTTTGAGGCCAGTCTGGTCTACAAAGCAAGTTCCAGGACCAGCAGGGCTGTTACACAGAGAAACTGTCTCAAAAAAACCAAAATAAGCATGGAGACCATGCATCTCTTATCAGCATGCTCCCCTAACACCTGTTCTGTGCCAGGCAGAAGGGTTTGAAGATGACTCACCTAGTGTCCCTGACTCTTTGGGAAGCAGACCTGTAACCTGCAATTTCAGTACAATGTGCCAAACACAAATGTGTGTACAGAGTGTTTTGAGAAAGGAAAGAGCAGGAGTAACTGCCTGAAAGGTCAGAGAAGGCTGCGCAGAAGTGACATTGGAACAAGGCTTCAGGCAGGATCAGCTAACACCTTGCTTTCTGGAGGACGAAGGTCATCCAAGGTGGACAGCAGAGCATACGAACACCTCAGAAATCAGAAGATTCGCCGGCTGCTCTCCTCAGCTCCACCTGTGTCTTTTCTTCTTTCTCTCTTCTTCCCTTTTCCCAAGCTGTCATCTCTCAGGCTTCCTTAGTTCAAGAGGATTTTTTTTCCTTTTGGAAAGTTTAATAAACTTCCGTTCAGCATGCTCTGAGTCATGACAAAGGTGTGTTTCACACTTAAACAAATGTCTCAGATGTTATTTTTTGGACTTGAAGAACAAGCTATTTTTAAAGAAAGTCAAACTCGTTGGAACGCAGCAAGGGCAATTTCTGTGACCCGTTTTGAAGAAGCGAGCTTTACAAATGAGCACAGTGACCAAGGGTGGCAGGACCTGAGGGCCTGGCAATGCTTTCCCTTAAAAGTCTCAGTGAGTCACTGAACAGCTTCACCTTGTAAGTTGCTCCTTTGATCTTGCCTATCTGGTCTTCTGGAAAACTCCCAGGGAGTGCACAACAATTAGCCAATATCAGAATGAGGGGAGCTAAGGGCACACTCTCTCGGGAGTAGACCAAGACAATGACCCAGGAGGTAGAGAGAAAGGGAGGGCTTTGAGAGATATACATAGTGCTGGGGCTCAGTGAGCGGTTCAGCACTTGCCTAGTACGTGTGGTTCTGGAAAAAAAAAATGCATCAAGTCATGGAGAAAAAACATGTCTCAGTTGTTATGTCTGTCTGTGGGGCTTGTCTCCTCCCTGCCTGGGCATCATGCATTGCCCCCATTTGAGTTCCATTTTCTACCCCTTTGAATCTAGGCTAGCCAGTGACTACTTAGATCACCTGAGCATAAAAGAGATGCTAGGCCAGTTCTAGGTTCAGTTTTTTTTAATGACGTTCCATATTTATTGATGTGAGAAGCCTCAGACATCAGGAAGAGTTGTGCGAAAGTCATTGCAATTTTAGCTTTTTTTTCAGGAAAAAAGCTCTCTCTCTCTCTCTCTCTCTCTCTCTCTCTCTCTCTCTGTCTCTCTCTCTCTCTCCTCCCTTCCTCCCTCCCTCCCCCCTCTCCTCTCAGATTTATTTTGGTTTTCTTTCTATGTGTGAGCATGAGTATGAATGCACAGAAGCCAGAAGAAAGCATTAGATTCCCTGGAACTGGAGTTATAGTTGTAAGTCATCATGTGGGTGCTGGGACCTAAACCCAGGTTCTCTGCATGCACACCAAGTGCTCTTAACCACTGAGCCATTTTCTAGACCCTCTTAATGGCTAAACAATTCTCAATTTATGCTGGGCAGTGGTGGCACATGACTTTAATCCCACCACTTGGGAGGCAGAGGCAGGCTGATCTCTGAGTTTGAGGCCAGCCTGGTCTGCAAAGCTGGACAACCAGGACTACACAGAGAAACGCTGTTTTAGTACAAAACAACAACAAAACAACTCAACTTTTTTTTTTTTTTTTTTTTTTTTTTTTTTTTTTTTTTTTGAGACAGGGTTTCTCTGTGTGGCTCTGGCTGTTCTGGAACTTGTTCTGTAGACCAGGCTGGCCTCAAACTCTCAGAGATCTGCCTGTCTCTGCCTCCCAAGTACTGGGATTAAAGGCATGCACCACCACCACCACCACCTGGCTTTTTTCTTTTAAAAGGAAAACTTTAAGGCACCGACAAAACGGCTTGTTAGGTAAAGGCACTCACTGGAAAGTCTGATGACCTGTGTTTGAGTCTCAGGATCCATATGGTTGAAGGAGAGAACTGGCTCACAAAAAAGCTATCCTCTGACCTTCATATGTATGCTCAGACACACTATAAAACAACAAAGCAAAGCAAAAGTTTTGGTTAAACTTCCAAGAGAGAATTCCCCACTTAGTGGCAGTCAGTATGGAAGCCCGGTGTTGCTACCTGTGGTTGTATGAAGAGGCTGCTATATTTCTCAAAGAATCTGAGACCGTCTGCATACAGGCAGTGGTAGGATGAGGTACAGGTAAAAACACTCTGTAGACTACAGGGCATTGAATAAAAGGTCATTGTTATTATTAGGATTCTTCTCCCATAAATATTAAGATCCCCCCCCCCTCCACACACACACAGCTGTTTTTGCAATATGTGGATGAAATCCAGCTCTTGTTGCTTGCTAGGTAAAGGGCTCTAACACTAAGGCACTCAACCCAGCCCCGTAAATGCAATGATAAATTTTCACATAACAAATCAAAGCCTTAGAAACACCCAGTTCAGTGAACTCTTTAGTTTGTTTGCTGCTAGTTAAAAACAATAGCATTTTTATTATGAACTCCTGGCTTCATCTATATTCAAAGTCTTATTTTTTTGTTTTTTGTTTTGGTTTTGGTTTTTGGAGGGTTTCTCTGTGTAACTTTGGCTGTCTTGGAACTCATTCTGTAATCCAGGCTGGCCTTGAACTCACAGAGATCCTCCTGCCTCTGCTGGGACTAAAGGTGTGCACCACCACAGCCTGGTCAGTCTTTTACTATTCATCATGACCTCATTGTCTGGTCTTTTCCAGATGAGTTCCCTTAAACTGATTGCTTATGCCTTTGAGAGTGTCCCTGCTCAGCTTTTGAGTGCATCCTTGCTTTCTAATGTTACTGAATGTCCCAGGTTCAGGCTCGGCTTATGTTATTTCCCACTTATATTGGTGGATGAATCATTGTTCTAAAGGGGGTATGGTCCAGTTTTGTGTAGAATAGCATGTAGAGTCTTCTTCTTTGTAGGCATGTTATGAACTTCACATAACGTTATGTTTGTGTTTCGGCCTGTGTTTGGCTTAGGGATTATTTAAAATTTAAACGATTTAATGATTTAAATATTTGCATCAATAATTTATGTGATCTCAAAGTTAAAGCTACCTTATAAGTTCCACTGATAGAAGCCTCATTTCCAATTCCTTTTCTCCCATTTTATGGGTTTCTCCCAACAGAAAGAAAAACTTCCTTTAAAACAAACTAGCCGGGTGTTGGTGGCACACGCCTTTAGTCCCAGCACTGGGGAGGCAGAGGCAGGTGGATCTCTGTGAGTTCCATACCAGCCTGGTCTACAAGAGCTAGTTCCAGGACAGCCTCCAAAGCCACAGAGAAACCCTGTCTTGGAAAACCAAAACAAACAAACAAACAAACAAATGCTTAATAGGCTGATTTTGATTAACACACACACAAAAACCAAATTTTTTTTGCAATCCTCTAACATACAGTAAAACCCAAAGGGTTAGTTACACACCCTACTGGCTTACAGTGAGAGTAAAGATTCTCTATGTGATTCTACCCTGCATTCCTCCCCTACCCCCACCCCCAGCCTTTACTCACACTACTCAGGAGGCAGAGAAAAATGGGTCTCTATGAGTCTGATGCCAGTCTGGTCTACACAGGGAGTCCAGCCAGGGCTACACAGTGAGACTTAAAGAAAGAAAAAGAAAAAAGGAAAAGAAAGAATGAAGGGAAAGAGGGGCAGAATCACAGTCGGGTAAGACTCATTGTTTAACATTAGCTTGTCATTCTAGAATGCAGAGTCTAGATAACCACTTGGGTCCAACATGATGACTGAAAATGTCATTCTAGAAATCATTTATAAGGGATCTGGGGATTTATCTCAGGCTCACCTTAAACTCAGTATGTAGCCTAGGCCACCTTTGAATTTGTGGCAATCATCCTGCCACAACCTCCCAAGGGCTGGGATTACAGGTATGCACCACCATGCCCACCTCTAATATGTATCCAGAAGCTAGAACAAATTCTGGAAGAACTAGAGGCTTCCTGACCCCAAGTCCTTCCCTGGTTAATTTTCCCTCTTGAACTCAGTTTAAAATTTCTCATCCAAAAAAGGGAATGTAGGCAGATATGGTGGTGCATGGCTTTAATCCCAGCACTTGGACGGCAGAGGCAGGCATATTTCTAAGTTCCGAGGCTAGCCTGGTCTACAGAAGGAGTTCCAGGATAGGCAGGGCTACCCAGAAAGATCCTGTCTTAAAAAACATTAAGCAAATAAATAAAAAATAGAGGTAATGGGATTTTTTGTAATGAATTCATCCAACAGATATTTGTTATATGAACGATGTAGGACACTTCTCTAAAGGAATGTGAAGAGAAGAAAGAACAATAAATTCTGCCTATATAGGGCCTACTGTCTATGGCTTATTCAAGATCAGTGCTAACATGACTTCTACAAGGGAACTGACTTGGGTTTATATCTAGAGGAAAGATTCAGCAGCTAGGAGCAATTGATAGAAGCACAGAAGACATCCAAATAGGTCACAGGTAGTCACTGAATGATAGCCTGCAGTTCTGGATTTTTGTTGGTAGCTTCTAGACACTGTGCTGAGTCTGGGTAGTTACAGCAGCATTTATTGGGGTGAGAAGAAACCAAAATGCTTGATGTCATACAGTGTGTGCTTAACGCTGCATGACTTTTGAATACTTATGTAGGGGAAAGTTTACTATGTAATTATCTAATAGTGACAGCTCACTTCAGTTTTCAAATGAACAAAGTCCATTCCAGGGAGGCAAATGCTATGCAAAGTGAACTGAGACTATAGCCTGCTTTGTGTGGACTGTGCCAAGGATTATTTACCATTTTGGAGCACCTTGTCAGCAACAGCAATCTACCTCGGAATTGGAAGCTCCATTTGATTGCTATCTGTCCTTGTTGCTTTGGGCCAGTGCTCCTCAAGCTGTAGCATGCACACAAATGACCTGGAGATCTTGTTTCATTAAAAAAAAAAAACAAAAAACAATGGAAGGGACTATTTAATAATGGAAAATTTCCAGTAGAGAGAGACTGGCCACATCAAAGAAGAACAAGCTATGAAGTGATGTCCCTTCGGGAGTAGGAAAGGGGGGCAACCAGTGTCTGATTTTGTAAACAAAGAGAAGGAAGAAAGGAGTGGGGGGAAAGAGGAACAGAGATAGCCAGACCGAACCTTGGTGTGCCAGGACATGGGCTCTGGAGGGGAGGTGTGACTGTTACTATTATTTCTTGGTTGTTATTGAGCCCTTGTGTCAGTACTGACCTTCTTCTTTAACTATGCCTAGTTTTTTGTTTGTTTGTATTTTGTTTTGTTTTGTTTTGTTTGCTTGCTTTTTCGAGACAGGGTTTCTCTGTAGCTTTGGAGGCTGTCCTGGAACTCGATCTGTAGACCAGGCTGGCTTCGAACCCACAGAGATCCACCTGCCTTGGATTAAAGGCGTGCGCCACCACCACCTGGCTAACTATGCCTAGTGTACCTAGTGTTTCTCTATTTTAAATTTTATTTCCTTTTTCTTTTCCTTTTTTTGTCACAGTCTCATGTAGCTTAGGCTGACCTGGAACTAAGGATGACTTTGAACTCTTTCTTGTTCCTTCTGCCTCCACCAAGTTCCAGGATTATAGGCTACACTGCTTGACTTTATGCAGTGCTGGTGATTGAACCCAGGACTTTCTGTATGCCATGCAAGTACTCTACCCACTGAGATATATCCCCTAGCCCCACATTACATTTACTTTTAAATACATTAAATTTAAATGGCCACATCTATTGTACGGACAGCACTGCTCTAGAGATTTCTTCCCTTGGCCATAGTGTCATCTTTCTGTGTCTTTTGGCCCAAGAACACTGTATTGGAAGTCCATCCACTCCTTTTTTTTTTTTTTAAGACAGGGTTTCTCTGTGTGACAGTCCTGGAACTCGCTTTGTAGACCAGGCTGGCCTTGAATTCACTGAAATCCACCTGCCTCTGCCTCCCAAGTACTAGGATTAAAGGCGTACCCCACTACCACCTGGCTCTACTCCTCCTTTCAAAAATACATTTATTGATTGATTGATTCGTGTCAGACTGATGGGAATGGGGATAGCCTATTTTCTTCCTTTTTTTAAAATCTCTAGGGATTTCTACATATAAGATCTCAGTTAATATTTACATTAAGAATGTCTGAAACAGGCAATGCTGGCCTTTGAACTAAGGTGTGATTTCAAAACAGTCTAAGCTTTAAAATGTTACAACATCCATTATCTTCCCACTGTTTATAATAATGGAAACGCTGGAAAGGAGGTAATACCAATTATATGGAGTGCAGTTTAATGAAATGATCCATAAAATACAATATTATAGCTGAGTGGTGGAGCATGCCTTGGATCCCAGTACTCAGGTGGCAGAGGCAGGTCAATGTCTGAGTTCAAGGCCAGCCTGGTCCACAGAGTGAGTTTCAAAACAGCCAGGACTACACAGAGAAACCTTGTCTCAAAAAAAAAAAAACCATAAAAAAGAAAGAAAAGGGTACAATATGCAGAGAAATACAAGAAGAGCATACAAACAAAAGGGTGTATTCACCCAAGTGTGCTAGTACTGCCCCTCATCCCAGCACTTGGAGGTGCTTCTCTTCAGAGTTAATGCCAGCTAGAGCCACATAGTAAAACCTTGTATTAAAAACAATAAAAAGGTTTAATCCCAGCACTCGGGAGGCAGAAGCAGGCAGATCTCTGTGAGTTTGAGGCCAGCCTGGTCTCCAGAGTGAGTGCCAGGATAGGCTCCAAAGCTACACAGAGAAACCCTGTCTCAAAAAACCAAAAAAAAAAAAACAAAAACAAGCAAACAAACAAAAAACCAATAAAAAGGTGTATTCACTTTATACTAAATGAGAAACATCAATGCAGACAGCATACAATGATCTTACTTTGTGAAAGATATATATTAAGCCAGGTATGGTGGTTTATGCATTTGGGAGGCTGAGGCATGAGGATTACCCATAAGTTTGAGGCCAGCCTGGGCTACAGAGTGAAAACCTAACTCAAACAACAATATATATAGGCAGGCAGATCTTAGTGAGTTCAAGGCCATCATGGTCTACAAAGCAAGTTCCAGGACAGCCAGCCAGGACTGTTACATAGAGAAACCCTGCCCCCCCCCAAAAAAAAAACAAAAAAAAAAGAAAGAAAGAAAGAAAGAAAGAAAAAAGATTGCATCACACAATATACATATATGAGACAGAAAATAGATTAGTGACTAGGAATAGGGATGGAGACAGAAGGAATTTATGAGAATCCATAAAAATATCCCAAGCATTCAGAAACTGATTTATGTTAAGCCACTAACTATGGCTCATACCTGTAACCTCAGGAGCCTGAGACAGGAGGATCTTCAGTTCAAGGCCAGTCTAGGTTATATAATGAGACTTTGTCTCAAACAATGAAATCAAACGAAAATAAAAAACAGCTACTCCCAAACCACTCTCAAAGTAATAATAAAACCTTAAGCCTGAAATGCATGATTTTATGATGTGGAGTTATTCTTTAAAAATGTTAAAGAATTACATATATGTTTGTATTCTTAAAGTTTCAAGCCAAAAAAAAAAAAAAAGTTGAGAGCAGGGACTGGAGAGATGCTCAATGGTTAAGAGCAGGTGCTACTCTTGCAGAGAGGACTTGAGTTTGGTTTCCAGCAACATCAGGCGGCTCACACTGCTTGTAATTTCAACTCCAAGGGATCTGACACTTCTGGTCTCTATGGGCACCTCCACTCATGTGCACATATCCATACACAGCCGCATATACAAACACATAATTTAAAACTGAATACTTAAAAATTTCAAGCAATGTAGAAGGAAAGTCCTCTGCTCTCACATCCAATTTTATTTTCTAGGCAAAACCAGGAGTGATGCTTAATAACTTTCTGATGTTTTTTCTATGCAAATCTAAAATACAGATTATAGATACATGAGTTGTTTGTAATTTTTTTCCTTGTTTCCTTAAAAAATATGAAACCAAACAAATGAAATAGGAACAAGAACAACAACAAAAACCCAGGTCTCATGTAGCCCCTGATGGCTTCAGTCTCTTGATTTTGTTATATACCTGAGGCTGACATTGAAATCCTGATCCTCTTGCCTCTACTTACTATTTGCTAGGATTATAGGCTTGGTTTATGCAGTCCTGGGGTGGGACCTAGGATTTTGTGCATGCTAGGCAAACAGCTAGGCAAGTACTTGATAGCTGAGCCACACTTCACCTCCTTATTTTTGACTTCTTAAGACAGAGTTTCACACAGCCCAACTTGGCTGACCGCTCTCTATGTAGCAGAGTCTAGCTTTGAGTTTCTGGTCCTTCCTTGTTGGCCTTCCAAATGGTAGGATCACAAGTGGGCAGCACCACATCTGGCTACAACTTTCATCTTTCACTATTCTTGTGATGTTAGACACAACAGAATTTTCTCTGCAAGTGTTGATGGAGTGCTCTCATTTGTCAAATCACACCTGCCTCTGCTTCCTGAGGGTGTGTGCCACCACTGCCAGCTTGCTTTATTGTTTACATTTTATTTTTTATTTCTGTGCTGCTATGTATGATTGTAGGCATATGTGGCATGGCATTTCTATAGAAGTAGGTCAGAGGATAACTTGTGGGATTCGTTCCTTATACTATGTGGGTTCTGGGATGGAACTCAGGTTTCAGGTTGGGCAGCCAACACTTGTACCTGCTGAGCCATACAGCCTACTCCCATGTGCCAATTTTTGTTATTAATGTTTGGAGTTATAAGCCCAATAAAAATCAAAATAAGAGACACCATAATGACATGCAGCCTTCCTATTAAAAAAAAAAGCACTACAATTTCTAAGTGTTGCATTTCTAAGGGCAGAATACCTTAAATGTAGTCTCATTGACTCTGTAACAGAGCTCCAAGGTATTCAGAATTATGTGTGATTTGACAGATGAGAGCACTAAGACCTAATTTTGCCAAGGTCACACAGCTAGTGCACAGTGAACCTGGATCTTTACACTGCAGCATCTCTTCTCCCTTGGCAGACTTCCTTTTATGCTGCAAAACCCAGCTTTAATGATCTCATCCTCTGTGCATGTGGTCTTTCCCAGATCACTCAGGCAGAGGGCTAAGCCTTTCCTCAAGGTCCTTATAATCCATGAAAGAGACTGACTAAACTACAGTTCAGTGACATAATAATGACTGTAGGACAGGGTGATGTGCAAGCTGGGCAGCCAAGGAGCTCCAGAGAGAGAGAGAGAGTGTTTTGAGCTGATAGAACCTGCTTTCCAGAAGGCTAGAAGGTAGCAATCAGACAGAGTGATCCTGGGCCTCACACAGACTAGGAAGCTTAGAGGTGTTACAGACATGGGCATACTTTGGAAGGACAGGTTTGTAGTTAACTAAGGGTCAAGGTGGCCCGAAGGAGGGGGCAAGGGAAATGTGGATGCCCCAAAGTTGAAGACCATACTGCCAAAGCTCTTCAACTAAGTAATAAGTAATACATTATTCTGTGAATGAATCACAGCAGTTCTACTTTTTGGTGGTGCTGTGGATGCAACTCTGTCTATGTCAGGCAAACGCGTTTTGTCATTGAGCATTATTTTCAGTTCAGAGCTGTTAATATTTGTGTCTAGTACAGTAGCAAGATGAAAAGAGTACCACCAGGAGGACTGGTGTGTGAGATCAGTCCTCCGCTGTCTTCTTGAATCAGGTGCTCAGGTTCTTTGCCAGGAATTTGCTTTAGGCTAAGGACCTTGGCTCATTCTCCAGGGCATTCTAGCTCCCTGCACGGCACCGGGCACACACCACATATATAGTAGGGGCTGATCTGGCTGGCAGAATGCTAGCCACTAAGAAGATACCTGCCGATAGCTGTATCCAGTACCAGAACTGAAACAAAGCGGGTAGGCTTTTAGCCAGTCTGCCACAACCCTAAGGAGGGAAAAGATTTCCCGGATCGTTAAGGGTGGAGTAAGGAGAGGTGATTTTGATTTCTGTTCAGTGCTTGCTATATGCCAGGAAAATTCATAGCTACTGTTTTATGCCATCTGCTCAACGGCTCTTAAATCGGAATTACTGTTTTAGTTTCTGTGAAGTGGAAACTGAGGCTCTGAGAGGTTCTGTAACTTGGCCAAGGTCATACAACGGGCAATAGGAGAGGAGTCCAGGACGGATTAGAGTCTTTTACTCAATCAGGGTACAGCCTGCCCCTCCTCCACCCGGAGAAGCACTGCGGCGCTTACTCCGTTTGCGTTTGCGTAGAGGCTGAGGTTGGGGAAAGCATCCCGCACCGGGGCGTGGAGCCTGGGAAGGCCGGCTCGCTACTGCGGCTGGGAGCCGCTCTCGGATTCCGAGGTTACGAAGTTTCCGCGCCTTTCGTTTTTTCCAGCAGCTGGCTCCCGCTCAGCAGCGCTGACGTCGAGGGCGCAGCGGGGGCTCAGGTGCGACCGCCGTCCGAGCTGGGAACCGCGAGATGGGCGGGACGCAGTTTACGTAAGCCATCTCGCAGGTGCAGGCGCGGCCGCGGGCTTGAGCGCCCTGCGCGCTCCCAGGTGCGCAGTTGGCGCAGGCGGCGGCGCGGTACGGCGGCGACGGGCGCTGGCCAGAGCTCTCAGGTGCGGCGGAGCGCGCGTGCAGGGGGCGCGCGGAGGGCGAGGGGGGCGGGCTTTCCGTTCCCCAGCAGCCACGGGCCCGCCCCCGGGCTCGGCCAATGGGCGCGCTCGGCGTCGTCACGTGTGCGCCGCCGCCGCCGCCGCGGTCGCCGCCGAAGCCGATCTCGGATCCGCGAGCGCCACCAGGGCAGCAGCCGCCGCAGCCGCCGCGCTGTGTTGAGGAGCCGGAGACGCGGGCGGACGAGGTGGCGGCGGCGGCGGAGCGGGAGCGGGGAGCGGACGCGGCGGAGCGCGGCGGCGCGGGTAGGCTGCGGCGGGGCCGGCGCCTGCGCGGCGGGCCGACCCCGGGCGGGCGGCGGTTGAGGCGGCGGTTAAGTCGGTTGGCGGAGCGGGCCCGGGCCCCGCATTGTTTGTTGTGCGTCCTTAGCAGCGGCAGCGGCGGCGGCGGCGGCGGCGGCTGCCGAGGCGAGGAGCGCGGCGCAATCCTGGCCCCGCCGCTTTAGCATTGTGGCCGCCGCTGCGGTGCCTGGCCGGTCGGTGCCAGGACTGCGGGCCGCCCTGCTTGCTTTCGGGGTCGCGAGTCCCGGCCCTGAACCTCCCGAGGGCGTGGGCAGCGTGCGGAGCACGAGCTTGGGGAAAGTGGGAGGGCTCCGGGCAGGTGCTGGAGGACGTTGCGGGCAGGAACCGGGGAGAGGCTCGGGGGGCGGGCACAGGGTGTGGGCAGATTTAGGGAGAAGGGAGGGCTGAGGGACCTGGCCCCATGGTGACCAGGGCCTCAAGGGCAGGCCTGGAAAACCCATGGGGGCCTAGGTTGGATTTGAGAGGGAAAGAGGACGTTCCGTTTGGGGGATCAGACGAGTGTGAAGGGGAATTTGGGGTGGGGAGGGGTAAGTGAGATGGTGGAGGGAGGGGGAAGATGGGCAACTCTAGGCAGAAATGGAAGGAGCAGATGCCCCGGTTTGCATGTGAGGGGCAGGGAATGGGGCAGAGAGTGGGAAGGCCACCGGACCGCCTAAAGGGAAATGGCGGAGGAGGGGTCCATAGCAGGGAGGGAGGGAGTGTGTGTGTGTGTGTGTGTGTGTGTGTGTGTGTGTGTGTGTGTGTGGTCTGTCTGTCTGTCTGCCTGCCTGCCTGCCTGCCTGCCTGCCTGCCTGCCTGCCTGCAGTCTGTGTGTGCCCAGGGCTCCAGGAGTCCCTTGATGGGTGTCTGGCCCAGAGGAATGGAGGGAGACGGGAAGGGGTTGACAAGCTAGGGGAGAAAGGCAGGTGTTTGTCCTGTACTCAGGGGAGAGTAGGATGGGGCTAATGGGGGTGTGTGTGATTGGCACAGGGACTGAGTTTGAGGGGTTTCAGAGAGAAATGGGGACAAGGAGGTTAGGCGATTGGATGGAAAGAGGTGTCCAGGCAGGAGGTGTGTGTAGCAGTAAGAAGGCAGCAGAAGGGGGTGAGATGAAGGGTGTTTGTGTGAGAAATGGTGGTGGGGGAAAGCAGAAGAGTACTTTGAGGTTGGGGGCACTCTGGAAAGGGACAGGTGTGTTTGGTAGGATGGAGAGTGGGGTGGTGGACAGAAGGGCAAGGGAGGGATGTTTGTGAAGGGGTAGGGAGGTACATGTAGGGACCTAATACTCCCATGCAGGAGTTGTGTAGAGAAGTTGGAGAGGAGGAGGAAGATAGTAGGGGGTATGTTTGAAGGAAAATCAGTAGAAGGTGGGATAGGTCTGGAGTACCAGTTAGGGAAGGGAAGGGTGTAGCCAGGGGATAGTGAGAAGAAAGGGGGAAGAAAGGGTGTTTTGTAGTAGAGAATGTACACTGAAGGAAGGATGTGGTAGGGATATGGATGCGTGTCTGACTGGAAAGGGGCAGCTGTGTGGGGTTGGTGTGGTGAGGGAAGTAATAGGATGCCCACGTTTAAGGGAGGAAATTACTGTTGGAGAGCGTATAGAAGTAGGTTACCTAAAAGTTTGGAAGAGTTCAGGTGTTGAAGTATTTAACAGTTTTAAGACAATAGAAGGTCCAAAATTATTAGGTCCCTGAGATAATAAAGGGTGGAGTGCAGAAGTTGAGTGGGAGGAAAATAGAGAGGATGTCCTTTAGGCTTAGAGGGACTTGACATTTGGGGCAATGGATAGAAGATGTGGATCCTAGACCAATATTAACAGAAAACAGAGGGCATTGAATTGTGTACCATATCTTAAAGTTCTTTTAGGATCACAGAGATGATGAGACCTGACTTTTAGTTCCAGAACAGTGAATGGGAAGGAATAAGGGAGAGCTGCGTGCCTGCTCTCAAGTTGGGAGGTATGTGGTGTGTATTTACTTAGCTTTGTTGACTGATTGAATAGACAGTCAGACTACAGCATCATGAGGAATACACCCCAAAAAAGGTAAAGGAAATGGGATAGCAGCAGGTGAGTGGCAGATGTCTTTGTGAATCTGCAAGAGATCAGATCCCAGAGGTCAGTAACTTCGAGAGCTCTGAGAGAGGAAGGGATACCTTGGTGTGCAGTGTCTCATGCTTCCTGGGTAATGAGACAGTATTCAGGCATTGGATGATGTAAGACCTGAGCCCCATGCTGTAGGCTGACAAAAGTAATGTATATCTAGCTTCTAAAAGTAGCAGAAATGGAGCCTTTGGATTCTAACCTTTAAAATGTTAATGACTGATGTTGGATTGTCAGCTTTTTTCCCCAAGCAAACTAAACTTTAGCTTGAAGCTTTTGGTTCTTTGTTATTTTGGTTTGCTTTGATGGTATATGTGAGCTTTAATTCGGGAGTTGGGGGTAATAAAGGCCATCATCAGCTTGCCATGGGAACTAACCTTTAGGAGTGTGAGCAAAGACATTTCAGTGTCTTGTCTCTGTAGCTTGTGTTAGGTGGTGTGTGTGTGTGTGTGTGTGTGTGTGAGAGAGAGAGAGAGAGAGAGAGAGAGAGAGCGAGAGAGAGAGAGAGAGAGAGAGAGAGAGAGAGAGAGAGAGAGAGATTTGGAAGAATTAAGCAAACTGCTTTGAGACTCTTTTATAGTAAACAGTATTTCCTAGAATCATGGGAAATGAGTTCTCTCTTGACAGTTGAAATTTGTCTTGTCAGATTTTGTTAAATAGTAGGTTTCTCCAGGCGATGGTGGCACATGCCTTTAATCCCAGCACTTGGGAGGCAGAGGCAGGTGGATCTCTGTGAGTTGGAGACCAGCCTTGTCTACAAGAGCTAGTTCCAGGACAGGCTCCAAAGCCACAGAGAAACCCTGTCTCGAAAAACCAAAAAAAAAAAAAAAAAAGTCTTATATAGAAATAATTTAAAATTTGAATTACTGCTCTGTGTATTTCATACAGTATGTAGTATGGTATATGGTACTGCTATGGTTTCAAAGAAAAGGTCTGCTTTGGATATGTGGGGACTTTCTAGGTTGATTGGTTTTCTTTTGTCAACTTGGCAATTATCTTCATGTAGGCATTGTACTTTCAAGTAACCAGGTTTAGTGGGAGTGAGAATCTTGCTGAGACATAGCAAGAGGAGTAGAGCACCAATTTTTAAGTAAGTTAATGATTTTTTAAAATTCAGGTTTGCAGTGTTTATGAAGGGAATAAAATAATGTTCAGAGGCATTGTTAAAAGATTTTATTTTTGGAGGGAAATATATTTTAATATTCTTTAGATCGAAACTCTCAAGAGTTTGTTGAGATTTGATATATATATATATATAGAATAAAATAAGGAGCATATCTGCCCCTCCATTGCTCCTCGGCAGGGATATGAGATGACTAGAGTAACCTTTGAAAATTATCTCTTAATATGGTCTCTGCTTCTTCCTTTAGTCCCCCTACCCTCTTTTTGAGATAGTGACTCACTCTTTTGTAGCCCAGGATACCCATAGAAATCCCCGTGTCACCAAGGGATTTCTCAAACATAAGAAACACCCTCCTGCCTGCTGGGTTACAGACATGAGCCAGCACTCCTGCACTATACGAATAACTTTTAGATCTATGCTGTTCATTTTATTAGTTTTTGGGCAAGCAGTATTTCCTTGCTCAAAATACTAAATCCTGAAATAGTGTTTCGATGAAATGTATTATTGGGTGAAATTCTACAGCTTGTGATAATTTGTAGGTATTTTAAAGAAAGGTAAGTTAGACTTTGCAGGCTAAATAATTCTGGTTTTATCTTCACTGGTGACTTGCTGGACAAGACACTTAATCCCTTTGTGCTTGTTTCTTTTCCAGAAACCTGACTCCTTATCTACCTTCCAAGAGTATTTATATAAGACAAGTTTGCCCTTTTTTCCCCCTTCTTTAAGACTCACTGTGTAGCCCTGGCTGTCTTTGAAGCCAGTATATAGACCTGGCTGGCCTCCACCTCACAGTTGACCGACTTGCCTTTGCTTCCAGAATACTGGGATGTAAGGCAGGTGTCATAAGTTTAAGTCTTTTGGGAAGACTATTTTGTTAATATGGAGATAGGTTCCTTTATTTCTTTTACCTCTGGTTTTTAGATTGACCAAATATTAGTTAGGGCAGCTAGAGCTATATAGAGAGAAAGAGAGGGAGGGAGGGAGAGAGGAAAGAGGGGAGAGAGGGGAAAGAGGGAGAGAGGGAGGTCTCTTAATTCATTTTTGTCATTGTTGCTTTACTGTATACTTTTTTCTTCTGCAATTGAATATACTGCTTATTTGAATTCTGCCATAGCTGAAGCTTGTGCAGACATTGAGTTCTAGCCAAGAATATTTCTAAACATGATTTCTGGAAGCAGTACTTCTTAAATCAGACTAATACATATATGTTTTCATTTTTTTTTTTTTTTTGCAGAAAATTGATTCTTAGTATTCAGAATAGAAAAATAGACCTATTGTTTCTACAAGTGCCTTAAAGCTTCCTTATCCTGATTTATTGAGTTTTTTCTTTTTTGAGACAGGCTTCTCTGTGTAGTGCTCAGAAATCTACTTGCCTCTGCCTTCTGAGTTCTAGGATCAAAGATGTGCACTACGTTGCCCAGCTTCAGAGCCTTTTCTTTAAAAAAAAATTTTTTTTCTCTTTATTATTTTTAATTGTGTGTGTCTTGAGTGCATGTAAGTGTAGTTGCCTGTAAAGGCCAGAGGAGGGCATTGGATCCACTGGCGCTGGAGTTAGACAGGACAAAGTGGGTGCTGGCAACTGAACTTGGTTCACCTGCAGGAGCAGTATGTGTATGCTCTTACCTGCTGAGCCAGCTCTTGAGCGTCAACTTCACTGATGGACAGTGTATATTCTGCTTAAAGGAGAATGATTTGTAAAGATTTTGGTCTTTTTAATATTGTCCTTGGTTTATTTGTTATGAAGAGCCTCCAGATGCTACTCAGGGCCGTACCATCTGATCTGCTCAGTCATTTATTGTCTCATGTGACATGTTTGGAACTTGTTACCTATTTTACTACTCTTCTGTTTTGAAAGATTGGCTTTTTTTTTTTTTTTTAATTTTCGAGACAGGGTTTCTCTGTGTAGCTTTGGAGCCTGTCCTGGCACTGGCTCTGTAGACCAGGCTGGTCTCAAACTCACATAGGTCTGCCTGCCTCTGCCTCCTGAGTGCTGGAATTAAAGGTGTGTGCCACAACCGCCTGGTGAAAGATTGGCTTTTCAAAATTATTTTAGCTATTTAAAAACTTTATAACAAGTAGCTGTGGGTAGCTTTATACTCTAATTTTAGGAAACTGTTTTTTTAGAGGTATAAATTAAATGTATGTCACTTGAAACAAATTGAGGTTAGATTAATGGTGATATAACCATTAAATGTTTTATGACCGAAGCTTGTTACTCTTTAATCTATCTTTTAGTTTTACATTGAATAGTTTCTTGACTAAATGATCTGACTGTTCATTTTCACCCCCAATTTGAATTACTTATTACCCTGAAAGTCTTTTAAGCAGCACTGTATGTAGGCAGTACAATACCTGCTTTGCAAAAGACTTTCACATGCATGTGGCTGCATGAAGGAAGAAGCTCTAAATCTTAATTATTTGATGTTCAGGTTCTCTTAACTTTTAACGTGACACAATGTAAAACACCTGCTTTCTTAAGTTACCTTTTATATGACTTGAAAGGGTGCAGTTTATTATATCAGTAATAAAACCACAGTGTTGTATGCTGTGACTTCATGGTTCATTTCTATTTGAAAAGTGAGAATTTGCCAGCAGGTGGTGGTGAGCACCTTTAATCCAGGCACTAAGGAGGCAGAGGCAGGCGGATCTGAGTCTACAGAGTGAGTTCCAGGGCAGCCAGCCAGAGCTATACAGAGAAACCCTGTCTTTTTTTTTTTTTTTTTTTCTTTTCTTTTTTTTTTTTTTTGGTTTTATGAGACAGGATTTTTCTGTGTAGCTTTGGAGCCTATCCCAGCACTCGCTGTGGAGACCAGGCTGGCCTCGAACTCAGAGATCTGCCTGCCTCTGCCTCCCGTGTGCTGGCATTAAAGGCGGGAGCCACCAACACCCGGCTCGAGAAATCCTGTCTTGAAAAACCAAAAACAACAAATCAACCAGAACTATAGCCTGTGACTTCGGTTATGTTTAGTTACCTCACTGAAAAAAAGTATCTTTTAATATAGTTAGGTTGTAACCTCAAAGTAAGTGGTTTATTTCTGAAAGTTAAGATGGAGACAGACATTCTTTTAAAAAGTTACTATATTTTATATGTGTTTGTGGTGTGTGCTTATACCACAGTGTGTGTGTAGACGTGAAGAGGAAAACTTGTGGAAGTCTTTTTTCTTCTTCTACTGTGTGTGGGGGGGGTATGGGGCTCTCAATCATCCGGAGGCAAGTGTCTTTACCTGCTGAACTATCTCCCTGGCCATGTTTTTAGGTTTTTTTTTTTTTTTTTTAGTGAGACATAGTTTTACTCTGTAGCCCCAGCTGACCTAGAGTTCTCTGTGTAGCTCAAGGTGGCCTTTAATTGTCCTCCCCAGCCTCTTGAGTTGCTAGCATTACAGGAATGAACTACCATATCTAGTTTTTGAGACAAGGTTTTGCTACTTACAGATGAGGCTGCCTTGAACCTGGATTGTCTACCTCACCTTCCCAAGAAGCTGTCATTACAGACCAGCTTGTGCTACCATTCCCCACTGGAGAGTTCATTCAAAGATGTGTTTGTAGTTGGAAGGGTTTTGAAGCTCATCAATCATTGCATTGATATACTGGCATTTGTGTAGCTTAATCTACATTTTAGCCTTTTGAGGTTTTAGATATTGGGTCATTCTTAAACAACTAAGTTTCAGTTAGCAAAGCTAATGAACCAGATAGAAAGATAGTATAATATTTATTTTGGTTAGCAAGTGAGGGAGACTAAGTATTGGTGTGTGCAGTGTCAGTTGTTTTTGTGAGCTGTGAATAAACTTATGATGTCAAGGTTAGCATGGACAAATAAATACATGGATTAATAATGAGGGCTTTAAAATAGTGTTTTATCTACTAGCTTTTAGATAACTATGGAATTATACAAAATCAGCTATATTTGTTACAGGTTTCATGCCTAAAATTGGAATATATTCTCTAGTTTACAGCTAGAATGGAGATAAAAGAAAATAAGAAAATTGTTGGAATGGAGAGAAAGCTCACCAGTTAAGAGAAGTGATGTTCTGCAGGGGAGAGGATCCAGGTTTGGTTCCCAGCACCCACATGGTGGTTCACACCATCTGTAACTTCAGTCCCAGGGGCATCCAGTGTCCTTTTGTAAACTCTGAGGGCACTGGGCACATGTATGGAACATATATACATGTAGGCAAAACACTCTGGCACATAAAATAAAAATGAAATCTAAAAACCCCCCAAAATATGTTAAGAAACATGTTTTTATTTTGTTGTTTTGTTCAAGACAGGATCTTGCCATGTAGTCCTGACTGTCCTGAAATCCAGGCTTACTCACAGAGATTTTCCTGTCTCTCTTTCCCAAATGCTGGGATAAAAGGTGTGTAGCACTACACTTGGCTTTCATGTTTATTTTTAGAGGGAAAATTAATACAATATAAGCTAAAGTCTGAGAGGCAAACTCAAGGCCTCTGGCAGAGTAGCAAGCATGCTCAACGGCTGAGCTGTCTCCAGCCTCCAAGCTTAATTTTTTTATTTTATTCAGTAGCAGCATTTGTCATGGTGGATGCCTTGCCTGCCTTTTTGAAATACTTTCTGTTATATGCTTTTTTATTTTTATTTTATTATTTTATTATTATTATTATTTTATTTTTCGAGGCAGGGTTTCTCTTTGTAGCTCTGGAGCCTGTCCTGGAACTAGCTCTTGTAGACCAGGCTGGTCTCGAACTCACAGATATCTGCCTGCCTATGCCTTCCAAGCACTGGGGTTAAAGGTATGCACCACCACTGCCCAGAACATGCCCAACTTTTCTTTAGCTTGGATCTCTGGGCTTCTATAGCCCACTCCCAACATGTAATTTTCTCAAACCAAATTCCCATCCTTTATCTTTTTTTTTTTTTTTTTTTTTTTTTTTTTTTTTTTTGGTTTTTCGAGACAGGGTTTCTCTGTGTAGCTTTGGAGCCTATCCCGGCACTCATTCTGTAGACGAGGCTGGCCTCAAACTCACAGAGATCTGCCTGCTTCTGCCTCCTTAGTGCTGGGATTAAAGGTGTGTGCCACCAACGCCGGGTGTCTCTTCTAAATCTTGGATAGGTTTCAAGTCTAGCTAATTGATTTTGAAGGCTTGCTAAATCACCTAGCGGTCAGTGGCTCACCTTGTTTCACTGTGTTGGTTGCTCCAAACTGTAAAAACAGTTCTGAACTGTATTGCTGCTTCACTGGCTGTAGATACTTACGTAGTGTCTGTCTTACCTCTTTGAAGTCAGATGATGAGAAGCCCCAAATAGTAACCTTGACTACTTTTGTCAAAATTCAGATTAAAAGGTTGGTATGATAGGCTATAATCCTTTTAAATTTTCATTTAAAAATTTTTTATATATGTAACCATGTGTATGGGTGCCTTTAACCATGTTGTGCATTTGGTGGCCAGAGGACACAGTGTGGTTGGGGGATGGAATTCAGGTACTCAGGTCTTAAAGCTTGGTGGCAGTGCCTTTGTGTGCTGAGCCATCTCCCCTTTAAAATCCCTTGGGACATAGAATCACACTGGGAGAGGATAGGCCATCTAATGGTAGTTAGGCTGTTGGTTGCCAAAACATTTCTTTAACAACCTATACTTAAAACATGCCAGAAGATATCAGTGGATTTAGCTTTGGTTCCAAGTGCATTTAAGAACAAGAATAAGATTCTTTTAGACTTTTGTACTTTACAGCTTTGTAGTAGGAAATGTTTATAAGAACAGGGAATTTTTTTGTAAAATAATGTTGATTAATATATTATATACTTTTATAGGCTACTAATGATACCTTATTTATAGTTAATGTATTTTTAAATAGTAGGAAAGGCATCATTGAGTTTATTAGCTGAACACTTGATTTAAAGGGAGTCCTTGAGCTTACCGGATGATTCATTACTCCTAAGCCTTTTCCTTTGTGAGAACTTTTAAAGCCCTCTTTGTTCCAGAGAGGTTAATATACTATTCCAAAATCATATACTGAGCTAGTGGCAGGAAGCAGCAAGAGATAGATTTGCCTTTCTTTGTCCCCCCCCCCCTTTTTTTTTTATCCCAGGGTTTCGCTTAAGTAGCCCAGGGTGGCCTGAAATTCATGATCCTCTTGAGGTCTCCGTCCCCCATGAGAGATGTGACTGACATAAGCAGTGGATTTCTTGACTTTCAGTTAAGTGTGCTCCAGCCTAGCCTTCCACCAGGTGTCTGTTTCTGTTTTTCAAGACAGGGTTTCTCAGTTGTAGCCCTGCCTGTTCTAGAACTCAGTCTGTAGACCAGCCTGGCCTTGAACTCAGATCCTCCAGATCCCCAGTGCTGGTATTAAAGTCGTGCTCCACCACCACCTAGCAGAAACACTTATCAATTTAAAACAGTCTTCGGACTAGAGAGATGGATCAGCAATTATGAGTGCTTGCTGCTCTTCCATAGGGCCTGAGTTCAGCTCCAGTCCCTATGTGGGATGGCTCATAACTGCCTGTAACTATAGTGCCTCCACAGTCACCTGCATTTGAATGTATATATACACCTGTGCACGCCTGGTTCCTTCAGAGGTTAGAAGGAGTTGAATGCCCTGGAATTGGAGTTATGGATGGTTATGAACCATCATGTGTGTGGAATTGAATTGGGATCCCATACAAGAGCAACAAGAGCTCTCAACCACAGAGCCACCTCTGACACTGAAGTTTTTTAAAAAGGGTTTTTCTGGCATAACAATATGAGCTACAATAGCAGCAGTCTGGCAAGTATCATGTATTCAAATGTATTGATAATTATCAAAAGTAGTATAGATTTTTGACTGACCTTGTTGTCTTTTGCTAATGTCCAAATAGTAGGTATCTCCATAAATGGATTTTTTGCTTTTAAACCTTTTATTTAAAAAATTAAAAATGCCCTTATAGCTTGGCTCAAATATTAGACACTACTGAAAACACTGTCAACACACTGCTTTTCTAATTTGATGTAGGAAGTTTCATTTTCTTTGGACCTAGAGAAAATGTACAGACATGCTTTGAAGTTTGTCAGACTTGTTAAAGTTTTTTTTTCCCGATAGTAGCTGTATGACATTCATCATTCTCTTAATTTTTTTTTAATACATATTTTCTTTTTTGAGACTAGGTTTCTCTGTGTAGCCCTGGCTCTCCTAGAACTCACTCTGTAGACCAGGCTGGCCTCAAACTCAGAGATCTGCCTGCCTCTGCCTCCCAAGTGCTGGATTAAAGTGCACCACCACTGCCCGGCTGACATGTTTATTTGCTTATTTATTTAAGTAGGGTGTTTATTAGATAGTGTCTCACTATGTGTTCCTGATTGGTCTACAACTTGCTACATAGGTCATGCTAGTTTTGAACTCAAAGAGATCTGCATCTGCCTCCTGAGTGTTGGGATTAAAGGTGTGATGCCAAACCCTAAATTGGATTTTGTTTTGTTTTGTCTTGTTTTGTTTTTCAAGACAGGATTTCTCTGTGTAACAGTCCTGGCTGTTCAGGATCTCACTTTGTAGACCAGGCTGGCCTTGAACTCATTGAGATCTACCTGTCTCTGCCTCTCAAGTGCTGGGGTCAGAGGCTTGTGCCACTACATCCTGCCTCTTTTTGACCCCCCCCCTTTTATCTTTTAAAATGAGTATTGTATCTTACAACTCTGTAGAGTAGGAGTAAAGTTGATCTTTTTTTTTTTTTTTTTTTTTGAGACAGGGTTTCTCTGTGTAGCTTTGGAGCCTATCCTGGCACTCGCTGTGGATACCAGGCTGGCCTCGAACTCACAGAGATCCGCCTGCCTCTGCTTCCCGAGTGCTGGGATTAAAGGCTTGCGCCACCAACGCCCAGCCTAAAGTTGATCTTTTAAAGGGCTCCATTCAGTATTTAGCACATAATAAATTGTGTTCAGATTGTAGGTGTTAGAACCAGAAGCCTAAGTTTTGATAGCTTAGACCTCAACATTTGCATAAACTAGTAAAACTTCACCTGTACAGTGTCCTTTCTCTCCTTCCCTCCCTGCTCTTTTAACAAATTTTTTCCTTTGTTGGTGTGCATTGAAGTGCCATGTGGCAGTTTTACAGTTCCCTGTAGCTTACCCTTCTTTTCTCAGAAATTCTTGGCAAATGTCTCCACATCTCCACAGATAATTGTATATTGACTTCAAAGGATAGGTGGTGTTAAACAAGCAGATGATGAGGTGTTTACCCTGTTAGAGCAGTCCTTCAGTTAGGTGAAAACGCTATCACTCTAACAGTGCTTATGTCAGCTGTCAGGATGCCCAGCCTTTTTTTCTTTTTCTTTTTTTTTTTTCTTAAAATTTATTTCTTTTTATGTTTTGCCTACATATGTGTGCCTGGTTCATGTGGAATGTGGAGGCCTGAAGGAGGGTGTCAGGTCCCCTGGAACTGGAATTAGTTATTTGCTAAATGGGTGCTGGGAATTGAACCTTGGTCCTCTTCAAGGACAGCCAGTGCTCTTAACTGCTAAGCCATCTCTCCATCCCCAAGGACACCCAGTCTTATGTAAAAAAATGAAAGTTTAGTTGTCTGGGATGAATGAAAAGTATGTACTTGGTGCTAATCTATTTTATGACGATGGTTAGTAGTAACACATGGGAAGCTATATCCTAGCCTATTAATTTTACTCAGTTCTACTATTATTGTTGTTTTGAGACAGGATTTCTCTTTGTCACAGCCCTCCCTGGCTGTCTTGGAACTCATTCTGTAGACCAGGCTGGCCTTGAATTCACAGAGATCCACCTGCCTCTGCCTCCAGTGTGCTGGGATTAAAGGTGAGTGCCACCATTACTCTGCACTCTATTATTTGTATAATTTCTTTTATTAAGTCCAGAAAAACACATCAAAGGCATTTTTTACTTTTATAACTGTAGGGTTGAGGTTAAGATAAATTATAATCTAAGAATATTAGTTGTGGAGAGGACTTTGGAGATCAACTAGACTAACCCTCTTACCCTGTTGATGAGAGAGCTGGCTCAGAAGTTGGGGCTTGCTCAAGGACATAGAAAGTAAGTGAAGGTCTGATTTCTAGTTCATTACTATGAAGGTAACTGGTAGAGAAAGAGCCCTGGACTTTGGAGTCACACAGACTTGGTTTTAAGTCCATATGCCACTGCTTATTAACTGTGTGGCCTTTGGCAAGTAAATCTGAGTCTGTTTCCTGCTTTCTCCTACTTTGTGGGGTCCTGAGAATTAAGAGGTAATTACATAAGTATAGCACAGTGTTGGCTCAGAGTTCAGTAAGTGCTATCTGGTCTTTTGTACTGTTTTCTTGATTACTTAAAACAGGTCATATGGCTAAGTGATTATTCTTTATGAAATGGGAATCGATGAGAAAGGTTGTTTTATGCCAAAGCCCTTCACTGGAAATCTAAGTTGTTGGTTGATTGGAGGACACTGTTCACTGCAAAATGAGTCAAAAATTTTTATCACCTGCCCTGTATGGTGTTGATATCTATCTATCTATCTATCTATCTATCTATCTATCTATCTATCTATTTTTTCCCCCACCATCTGTGATTATTTAGCAAGAGAAATGGATGTAGAACCTAGTATGGGGAACATTTAGTTTAGATCAAGCTTTGTCTTTTTTTTTTTCCTTTTCTTCTTTAGATCAAGCTTTGCCTCTTCTTCTTCTTCTTCTTCTTCTTCATCTTCTTCTTCTTCTTCCTCCTCCTCCTCCTCCTCCTCTTCCTCCTCTTCCTCCTCCTCCTCCTCTTTTTTGAGACATGGTCTCACTATGTAGCTGCTCTGTAACTTGCTGTGTAGCTCAAGGTGGCCTTGAACTCACAGAGCTCTGACTGTCCTGCACCACCATGTCTGGATTCAACTTTTTTTTAAAAAACCAATTCAGAACCTCTTTTTCTTACAAATTTGAGGCTCTTAAAGAACTCTTGTTTATATGTGCTATTAATTTTTGATTTCCAAAAATTATACATGTGAAATTGTACATTTTATAAAGTGTTTGTGTGTGTTTGCGCTCATACTTAGGAGTGCATGTATGCACATAAATGTCTGTGGAGGCTGTCCGATCCCCTAGGACTGGAGGTAGAATTGTCAACGTCTCATGTGGGTGCTGGGATCTAAATTCAGGTGCTCATGGTAGCAGCAAACACTCTTAACTCTAATCCCCTCTTTTACTAATTTTAAGATGCAAGTGACAACCTATATGTTAGCCCAGGTGATGTATTAATACTTATTTTCCAAGATAGAAGAAAACTGAGTGAGGAAAGTAGCTGTTGCTTTTTAATTTTTAATTTAGTGTAGCTTAATAGAAGATAACTACTTCTGTATGTATGTAGTCTGTTGTAGTATGTTCTGGTTGAAGTATGTGAAGATAAAAAATTTACACAGGTATATAGCTGGAAAGGGTAGTTTTTCAGATGATTTAAAATATTTTAACTACTACTCTTGTAACTGACAGATGGTAGACTTTTAAGATTTTTTAAAAAAATTATGTGGCCCGGTGGTGGTGGCAGTGTATGTCTTTAATCACAGCACTTGAGAGGCAGTGGCAGGTGAATCTCTGTGAGTTTGAGACCAGCCTGGTCTACAAGAGCTATTCAGGAGTTAATGTCCACGCGTACATGCAGAAGTCTATAAAGGCCAGAAGTGGGCATCCCCTGGAACTGAAATCATAGCAGTTATGAGTCACCTTGTGGGTATTGGGAACCGAACCTACATCCTCAGCGATCGCAACAGCTGAGCCTAGGCATTAGTTTAAGGGAACCAGATGTCACATATGAATAGTGAGTGGATCAGTGAGTTTTTCACACTTGGGTATATTAAAATCTATTCTCTTGTTGTGCATTTTTATTATTTCTTTTATCTGTATGTTTGTGGTACTAGGGATTGTATCGAGGACCTTAGGTATGCTAGGCAACTTTTCTGTCTTTGAGATATATTCCCAGCTGTCTTTTTTGACCTTTTATTTTGAGATAAAGTCTGTTACCCAAGCTAGCCTTGAATTCATTCTGTAGCTTAGGCATCCCTTGAAATTAAGGCTTGCTATAGTTTCCTGAGGAGCTGGTACTATAGGCCTACAGCTCCATGCCTAACATCTGTACATAGTTTTATAACATCATGTGTGATCATTTTGGAAAATGCTGGCACATTGAATTAGGTTTATCTTCTATCTTGGTTATGAGTCTAGCCTTTAATGGCTGAGCCATCTCTCCAGCCCAGATTTATCTTCTAAATGTGACACATTTCATCATAAACCATATTCATACAATGTATATATAGCTTCTGGGAAAATTGTCATGAATTAGAAATAAAAAGGTGTATTACATTAATATTACTGTGAAAATTAATATTGACCTAGTAAGATCCTTGATAGGATTTTGAGGGCCCTCAAGGGTACTTGGACCACACTTGCAAAAATAGATTTAGACAAATTTTCTATATTAAATAGATAATCTAGATGTTACTGTGAAATGGATGCAAGCCTTAATCTTAGAAACCATCTTATTACTTGAAATACAGAGGAGCCTAATTTTGAAATGTGGTGAATTGGCCATTATATATTTGAATGCTTTTTATGGACAAGATATTGTGTTATTATTGCTTAAAGATAGGACTTATGAAAAAGTCTTTTCTCTTCAGGTTGTAGTCTAGTTGGTAGGAGAAGGTATATAATTCAAGAAAATGACTATTGACTATTGCAGTGTTCTCTGTTGTGTGATCTGCAGGGAAAAAGAGAAGGCACTTGTTCTGATTCTAGTTAGGTTAGACAGTAAGACTCAGAGTAGTCTTGCAAAGTTAAGTTGTAATGCACATTTTTACTGTCATTGCTATCCTATTTTTTAAAAATAGATTTCTATAGTTTATTTTTAGTATATTTTAAAAAATTTGAGACAGGGTCTCACCATATTATTCTGCCTGGTCTGGAATTCTTTGTGTAGACAAGGATGGCCTCCTGCCTCTGTGTCCCAAATGCTGAGGTTAGATGTATGCACTACCACACCTGTCTTATTTTTAGTATTTTTAGAAGTTTTTTTTCTTTTCAAAAACTTAATTCAGCATATATCATTGATATATTATATATATATATATATATATATATAGTTGTTGTTTTTTTTTTTTTTTGAGACAGGGGTTCTCTTGGCTTTGGAGGCTGTCCTGGAACTAGCTCTTGTAGACCAGGCTGGTCTCGAACTCACAGAGATCCGCCTGCCTCTGCCTCCCGAGTGCTGGGATTAAAGGTGTGTGCCACCAACGCCCGGCCATCATTGATATTTTATATATGGGAGAACAAGATTAAGATCACATGATAAATACATATATATGATATATCGTGTATTTTTCATATATATTTTCTTGCCAGGTGGTGGTAGCACTTGCCTTTAATCGCAGAACTTGGGAGGCAGAGATAGGTGAATCTCTGTGAGTATGAGGCCAGCCTAGTCTATAGAGTGAGTTCCAGGACAGCCAGGGCTACACAAAGAAACTCTGTCTTGAAAAACTAGTATGTATATATGTGTGTGTATGCGCATATTCTCATTATAGTAGAATTAAAATACTCAGGTTTTTCTTTGGTTGGAAGAAATACATGCACAGAATAAACATTTCCATGCAAACATTTTCCATTGTAGAAACTGTGTTCTGATGCTTAGTAAGGTACCTTGTGGTTACACGTTTCGTTATTGAATTGCTAAAAGGAATAAAAGATGTTGTAAAGTTCCTGTGTTGTGTGACAGAACTTGTCTTGAGGGGACACAATATGCACGTCTACTCACCCCAGATAGGAATCCCAAAATAGACCAAACTATGTTTACCATCAAAGTCCAGCTTGGTGATCCAGTGAGTGTTTACTTACAGGAATATGGGTGAGGGGTCACTTCCAGGAGCAGCAATAACTCACAGACACC
This sequence comes from Cricetulus griseus, assembly GCF_003668045.3. Lineage (NCBI taxonomy): Eukaryota > Metazoa > Chordata > Mammalia > Rodentia > Cricetidae > Cricetulus > Cricetulus griseus. The sequence goes on along the minus strand of NC_048599.1, from coordinate 148,919,512 downwards.
TGAATCACCAATGCCCACCCCAGCACAGGTGACAGCTCACAAAAGCTAGGCACCTGGAACACACTGTACATCCTGCAGTCAGCATGACAGGTTGGAGAGTGTCCTTTCCAAGTGACTCTGGTCTAATGTGGTCTAAACCTCTTCAGGCAGCTCACCTGGTTTCTGCTGCTTCTAGGCAGCTGGTATGCTCTCTGTCTTCTTTGCAGCCCAACTTCCTTGTCTGTGAGGGACTTTCAGCTTTATTGCTTGTTCTGGCAGTAGGGGTCTGGTGAATCTAGTCAGTTTCAGGAACTTCCTGAAGCTATCATGTTGTTGATGTTCACATTCCTGTGTAAGGGAACTTCCCTTTCCTGCAGGGTGAAATGTTTTAATCTTGGAGGAAACTGTTAAAGAACAGCCTGGCATTAGAAAACAGAGGCTGTTAACAGGTTTTTTTCTTTTTCTCCCCAGTTCAGTATTATCTCTAAAATACTATTTATATAAGACATAAAGGCTTCTTAATGTTTTGGATATTCTGATTTTTCTGTTCAACATAGTAATGGAATTGTTCTGACCTCTGTGGGATGTTGTTAGTAGGGTTAGGCACTGTGCTGCTACCTGTTTCATGTACATTGCATCTCTCAGGCATCATAACCTCACCATTAGGTAACAAAAAATGTTTCTGCTTAATAAATGATGACACTGAGGTGTGGAATGGTTAGTTGTCAAGGTATTTTAGACAAAGAACAATAGAAGTAGATTTGGGAATTAATCCTATTCTGCTGTGTTTTCAGGATCATCTGTTACCTTTCCACTTTGGCAGTAAATTTAAGGAAATATATTTGGATTGTAATGGAACTTTTACTGTTTTTGTGGGATATCTATATGTGGGGAGATACTGGATAGTGGTTATTCTCCCTTTTAAAAATACCAACTGATACTCAGATTCCAAAGCTGATTTTATTTACATATGTACATCTGTCTGTCCTATCTGTCTTCTATATCTATCTATCTATCTATCTATCTATCTATCTATCTATCTATCTATCTATCATTGGTGCTCAAGAGGACAACTTTTGATAGTTGGTTCTCTTCTTCCACTATGTGGGGCTCAGTGATTGAATTTAGGAAGTCATGCCTGGCGGTATATGCATCCACTGAGCCATCTCATTGGCTCTTAACAAGGATTTATAAGTTATCAAAGTACTTAATTACTTAATTCCTTGATAAAATTGTGGTAAAACAGTAATGTTAATAAATTTGAGATCTCTTTTCAAAAGTGACACATTTTTTAGTCTTGTACAGATGGTTTTAGGCCAAGCATTGACTTACTTATGCCATCTTGTAGCATTACCTCTTGATTGAATACTATGGTTATAGTCATGTTTGAAAGACTATGTGGCTTACAAAGCTTGAGGAAAAAACTCATTTGTGCTGGCAGTCAGCCAATATTTTATAAGCTACAATTTTCCTTAGAAAAACCAGTGATTTGTGGCTCCATAATTTGTGGTTTTTCTGAACTTGTAAAAAGATTACACATATTTAAAAATGACCTTATTACTTTAATATTTTAATCGACATGTAACTGTCAGATTTTTGTTATGTTATAGCATTTATTTAATTTTCTGGGCTGGCAGTCTCAATTTATATAGCATGATTAGATTTCAACCGTCCATTACAAACAAAACTAAAAATTAAAAACATTTATAGTAGAGTCACAAGCACAGTTAAAGGCAAGAGGATGTGCCTGTGTTAGTTACTCGGTAAAATCCTTGTAGAATCCATGAGATTTCATTACTGACCCACCGCTCTTTGGATGTGTTGAATGGTTTGTTTAGGTTTGTTTACTGTTTTGCACTAAAAAAAATTTTTTCCCCCTCCAGAGACAGTGTTCTTTCTGTAGCCCTGGTGCTCTGGAACTCGCTCTGTAGACGAGGCTGTCTTTGGGCTCACAGAGATCCGACTGCCTCTGCCTCCTGAGTGCTGAGATTAAAGGCGTGTGCCACCAACGCCCAGCCTTGTTTTTGATGCTGCTGCTGTTGCTTTTCTCAGATGGGAAAGAACATTGCACTTGAAATGCTTCCTTTATGTTCTTTATTGTAATGGTTTGTTTGTAGGTTGTTAAATTTGTGAGATTATTCACAGATTTGTGAGAAAGTAAGTCTTTCTGATTTTAGGTTAATACTAAATGGGATATACTATCCTTTCTGCTTGAAAGATTTTGATAAGTCAAAGTAATATTGCATTTTTATGTTTATGGACGTTTCTCTCTTCCCCCATCTCCTCTTTCCCCTCTCTTCATTATTACCTAGGCTGACTTCCTGAGTCTAGCCAATCATTTCTCATCCTCTTGAGTAACCAATAAAGGCAAGTGCTTAAAGTACTTGGCTCAGGGTTTGCTTAAAAAGTATTGTGTACTCTCCGGCTCTGGAGGCTACTCACTCTCACTTTTGATTGAACATTGGAATTACCTGAGAGTTTGAAAAACTGCACATGCTTGAGTTGTTTTTTCTTGAGTAATTCTAATTTCATTGGTCTGATACGGTGCCTAAGTCCTTGTAGAATTTTAGAAGTAGTCCCAGTAAATGCAGTCCTTTGGTAGAGTGGTTCTCAATCTGTAGGTCTTGGCCTTTGGGTTTAAATGACCCTTTTATAGGGGTTAAATATCAGATATTCTGTATAATGATTCATAACAGTAGCAAAATTACAATTATGAAGTATCAATGAAATAATTCTATGTTTGAAGGTCACCACACCATGAGGAGTTGTTAAAGGGTCACAGTGTTGGGAAGGTTGAGAACCACTGCTTTAGTATGTCAGCTTTTACGTTCATCCTTTATTTCCATACAAGTTGTTTCATGTTTTAGTAGCTAAGTAGTTCTCCATGTATGTATCACAATTTGTTTAATCATTTACCTGTTGGAGAACCTTTGGGCTGTTTGCAATTGGGCTATTACTAATAAAGTTACTGTTTGAACATGCCTTTGTATAGTGATAATATCTGTGTCTCTGGAGTAAATGTTAAAAGTACAGGTGCTCAATTGTTCTATAAAAGTATTGTTTTGTAAGGCAGTGCTGTATCTTCAGATTTGTTGTGTGTGCATGTATGCTTGTTTTTTGTTTGTTTTTCAAGACAGGGTTTCTCTGTGTAATCCTCATTTTGTAGATCAGGTTGGCCTCAAACTCAGAGATTCACATGCTTCTGCCTCCTGAGTTCAGTCTTTTCTTCACATTTTTTTTTTTAATACACATTTGCTTGCCTTTAACATTTTTTTTTTTTTTTTTTGAGACAGGATTTCTCTGTGTAATAGCCCTGAATGTCCTGTAACTAGCTCTGCAGACCAGGCTGGCCTAAAACTAACAGAGATCCACATGCCTCTGCCTCCTGAGTGCTGGGTTCAAAGTGTGCGCCACTACCACCTGGTTTGTCTCTTTTATTAACCATAGTCCATAGACTTGATGAGGGTATCTGTGAGTGACCGCCAGGATCTTGATTCTGAAGTTAAGTTTAAGAACTCTACTAGCTGCATCTTCTAAAGAGTTTTAGTTTCTTTCCCCCCTAAAAATGAAATAGATTTATAATTTTACTTTTAAGTCTATGCTGCATTTTGATTTTTTTTATAAAGTGTGGGGTTAAAGTTTCTGATTTACAAATGTCTAGTTCCTTCAGCTTCATTTGTTGAAAAAGCTATACTCCCTCCACTGAATTGCTTTTATACTTTCGCAAAAAATGCTTTAACATGCTTTGTGTATCTGTGTCTCTTTATGTTTGCCACTTTTTATAGTATTCTGCAATCTTGATTACTAAAGCCATACAATAATGCTTAAATGGGGTGGAGTGTTCCATTTTGTTCTTTTTCAAACTGTTTTAGCTATTCTAAATGTCTATAAGCTTATCTATGCCTGTAAAAAATGTTGAAAATTTCAGTAAATTTATAGATAATTTTGGAGAAAATTGACATTTTTACTGTAAGTCCCTTTAGCATTGGATTTTGATAGGTTGGGATGAGGTTAGGAAGTAGTTCTGTATACAGTACTCAGATTGCTAAAATTGTATTGAGATATATATGTATAGTTCATAAAACATTAAACTTTTAAAAGCTCTCTATAAAGATCATTAATACAATAATGGAAGTAGATGCAGTTGTTCACTTATTTGTGTATTTATTCACTTTGTATCCTTGAGAGTTCAGTCATGGGACAGACACTGTTGTAGGCACTAGGATACAGTGGTGAAGAAGATAGACATGGTTCCTCCTATTATTGACCTTATGTTCCAGTGGGATTAAAGGTAATAGAGCCCAATAAATTTTATGAATTAGTGATGACCTGTTGTGGTTTGAATGTGAAATGGCTCTCCATGTTTGGATACTTGGTCCCCAGCTAATATTAGGAAGTTGAGTGTCACTGAAGGAAATATGTCACTGGGGGCAGGCCTTGAGGTTTTATTTGTTTGTTTGACTTTTTGAGACAAGGTTTCTCTCTGTAGCCCTGGCTGTCTTGGAACTCAGTCTGTAAACCAGGCTGGCCTAAAAAACTGCCTCTCCCTGGGATTAAAGGTGTGTGCCTGGCTTGCCTTGAGGTTCTATAAAGTCTGTCCTTGTTTTCTGCTCTTTCTCTGCTTCTGAACTGATGATGCCCTGCTCTCCTGTTGGCCTCTCATACTCCTGCTACCATGCTTTCCTTGTTGTGATGGGCTGTATCCCTTTTGGAACTGTAACCCAAACCAACCCTTTCTCCCATAAATTGCTTTTGTTACAGTATTTTGTTTCACCAGCAGTTAAGATAGCTACAGTTCTTGCAGCGAAAGTCATGGAAAGATAGGATATAGAAAAACAAAATTTTAGGTGCTTTCTAGACATGGAAGGGGAATTTTGTGATCAGCATTGATAATACTAAACAGGAGAAGAACAGATGAGAGTAAAAAATTGGTTTGTTAGAAAATTTGCTTTGGGCTGGAGAGATGGCTCAGAGGTTACGAGCACCGACTGCTCTTCCAGAGGTCCTGAGTTCAATTCCCAGCAACCACTTGGTGACTCACAACCATCCTGAGATCTGGTGCCCTCTTCTGGTGTGCAGATATACATGGAAGCAGAATGTTGTATACATAATAAATAAATAAAATCTTTAAAAAAAAAAAGAAAATTTGCTTCATAAGGTTATATCCTCTGGGGTTCCTGTTTGTTCCTCTTCCAATTCATTGACTTGGTAATATTAAGGAAAATGGAGGGCTCTTTAGATTTTTGGTGTGTTTTGAAAACTGTGTGTGTGTGTGTGTGTGTGTGTGTGTGTGTGTGTACATACATGTGGAGGTCAAGGGTCTTCATTGTTCTTATTTTTGGGGACAGTCTCTCATGAGTCTGGAACTCATTGTTTTAGCTAAACTGGCCACTGGAGAGCTTATTCAGGTATCCACCTGCCTCAACTCCTCCAAGGTAGTGGTTATTGAAGTGTGCCATCCCTTTCATTTTTATGTGAATGCTGGGGAGCTGAAGCCTGTATAGTAGGGACTTTTACTGATAGACCCATCTTCCCAGACCCCCCAGATAGTGTTTCTCTGTGTAGCCCTAGCTGCTTTTGTTTCCCGAATTCTGGGATTAAAGACTTGTGCCACCTCTGCCCATTTTAGAATTTTAATATTTAACCATATAGGACTGGATGTAGTAGTATATATCTGCAATCCCAGCACTTGTGAAATTGAGACAGAAAGAATTGAAATTTCAAAGCTAGCTTGAGATCAGCGTGGGGCTATGTAGTGAGTGTGAGTTCAAGAAGAGCCTGGCTTACCTGGTGAGACCTTATCTCAAAAAATAAAAAATGGGCTAGAGACAAACATGTCTCATTTGCTGTTCTTACAGAGAACATGGGTTTGGTGCACGTACATACATGTAGACAAAACACTCCTATACATAAATAGAGTTTAAAGAAGCATTATGATACACTGTTTTATATATGTATATATCTTGGTCTAGCGTGGTACTGAATTTGGAGTAGACAACTGGAGTGTAAGACATAGGACTTACTTTCATTGAACTTTTGTGTAAAGGGAAGGCCAAAAGAATAATTGGAGAGGGTTTTTATGGAGGTGTCAGGTTTGAAGAGGAAGCAGTACTTTTAAGTTGAGAAGAAGAGTGAATCTGAGCAGAATATAGTGTAGAAATGGCTAGAAATAAAATCGGCTTTGGTCAGAAGATCTGGTTTGAATGAGGATAGTCCTTTACTAGCTCTGTAACCTTAGATGTCCCTTGGAGTCCCCTGATGATTTCTTTGCCTTTCTTTTTAGAAAAGATTTATTTATATTTATATATGAGTGTTTTGCCTACATGTATGTATGTATGTATGTCTGTCTGTATGTATGTATGTCTGTATGTCAACCATATGTGTGTCTGGTGCCTGAAAAGGCCATTGGATACTTAAAATATTTAATATTCACATTTTTATGATTTAAATTATTTGCGCATGGTTTCTAGTTCAGTGCTAGGCATGTAGGTGATATTATTTTACTCCTTTTAAAATAATGTTGTAGCAGAAAGAGATGTCATTGCCCTTTGGGAGTTTTTGGTCTCAGTTATAAGCCACATTCCCAAGACATGCTATTATAAAATGTAAGATGTATGCTATTGTGCCTGTATTTGTGGTACAAGTGAAGTCAGAATACTTAAATGTATCAGTGAGACTAAGTGTAACCCAGGAAAAGCGCAATTTATGGCTTCATACTAAGTAAACATTTATGTGTCATGCTGTTTATTTTTAGAGGCCAAAAAGCATAGATATGACTGCCATTGCTGCAGAAATCTTAGCATTTATTTGTTTGTTTGTTTATTGGCAAGGTCTCTTTATGTAGCCTTGACTGGCCTAAAACTTAAGAGATGTTTGCCTCTGCCTCTCCAGTGCTGGGGTCAGAGATGCCTGCCAACACGCTAGGCTTTTGTTTTAAATTAAAAAAAAAAATTGTGTGTTGAGTGTTTGGCCTCCATGAATATCTCTGTACCACTTGGATGCCTGGAGCCTAAGGAGGCCAGAATAGGGATTTAGTCCACTGAAACTGGAGTTTCAGATAGTTGTGAACCACCATGTGGGCACAGGGAGTTGAATCCAGGTCCATTAGAAGAGCAGCCAGTATTCCCTCCCTTCCTCCCCCTTCTCCTCTCCCCTTCCCCCTTCTTCCCCCCCTCCCTCCCCCTCTTTCTTTGAGAAGGGATCTCTGTGTGCCCTGGCTGACCTGGAACTCACTATGTAGAACAGGCTGGCTTTGAACTCAGAGATTATGTCTCTGCACTCCTGACCTGCAGCCAGTGCTCTTAAACTAGTTGAAGAGTCTCTCCAGCCCTGCTGGGGAAATTTTTAATAACACTTAAAGAAACCTCTAGTATTGTAAACTTGAACTTAGTGAACTTGTACCTGATTTTTGGATGATAATGTCATGTAGAATTTTGGGGCACTTTAAATAATTCATAAATCACATTATTTATTTATTTATTTGTGTGTGTTGTGTTGTGTTGTGTGTTTATTCCTTCAGAGGAAAACTTACAGCAGTTGGTTCTCCTTCACTATTTGTATTCTGGGGATCAAACTCCAGGTTATCTGACTTAGTGGTAAGGCCTTTATTCTCTGAGTGGTGTGTGATAGTTTTAATTATCAACTTGACACAGGTAGAATCTTAGTGGGTTGGCCTGTGGGTATGTTTGTGGATTAAATTAATTGATATGAGAAGACTCAGCCCATTGGCACCATTCCCTAGGCACTGAACTGTTCCAGTAGAGAAATTGAACTGACCCCAAGAAAGCAAGTGAGCATGTATACATTCATTTCTCCCCCTCTTCTATATATGTGATGTGACTAGCTTGCTTCAGACCTGCTGGACTGTAACCTGGAATTGTAAGTTGTTTTATTACGGCAAAGAAATTAAACTAGGAACTAGGGGGTGTGGGAATGTGGGTGTGTGGTGGTGTTTTTTTTTTCTTTCTAAAGTGAGTTTTTGTGACAACTTATGTTTAATGTCTGCTCTGGCTTTCCTACTTATGTGTAAATTAATGAAGCTCTGGTTTCATGCATTAAGATTATTGTTAGAGGCTATATAAATTTCTGAAAATTTATTGGGCAGGTAGTTTCACATCTAGATTAATTGGATTTCAGCGTTTTTTTGTTTGTTTGTTTGTTTGTTTTTCTAGATAGGGTTTCTCTGTGTAGTCCTGGCTGTCCTGGAACTCATTCTGTAGACTGCTGTCCTAAAACTCAGATATCTACCTGCCTCTGCCTCATTAGTGCTGGGATTAAAGTGTGTGTCACCACTGCCCAGCTCAGCTCCCTCCCTCCCTCCCACCTCCCTCCCTCCCTCCCCCACACTCATGTGCATATATGATATTAGGGTATTTTTTCCTCTGAAAAAACAGTTCTATCACTATTTTAAAAAAAGATTTGTTATGTATATATACAGTGTTCTTTCTGCATGTATGCCTGCAGTCCAGAAGAGGGCACCAGATCTCCTTATGGATGGTTTTGAGCCAGCATGTGGTTGCTGGGAATTGAGCTCAGGACCTCTGGGAGAACAGTCAATACTCTTAACCACTGAGTCATCTCTCCAGCCTGTTCTACCAGTTCTATACAGTCTATTCTGAAATTGGGTTTTCCTGCACAATTCTGTTGGTTGCTATGGTGATTTTATTAAATAATCAGAACCTAGGTTATGCTTCTTTTATGTAGCTGTCTGTTACTGACGGTTAGGTGTCTTTTGTTTGTGTATTTCCTAGAACATGTCACATAACACTATGGCAAACAGAGTTGTTAGTTTTTCTTGTCATACTTTCTTTTGGGACCACCAGCTCCCCAGTAATGACACTGAGACTTACTATTAATTATGAAAGCTTGGCCTTTAGCTTAGGCTTGTTCCCAACTAGCTGCATTCTACCACATGGCTTTTTACCTCTCTTCCGTTTTGTATGTCTGACTTCTCTGCCTGGAAGTCCTGCCCAACCTCTCCTGCGTAGCTATTGGCCATTCAGCTTTTTATTAAACCAATCACAATGACACATCTTCACACTGTACAAATATCCTGCAACAGAAAATCTTTGGAAGTATTTTAGTGCTTCATTGATACATGATTAGCTTTGTGAAATTGTGCAGGATCATGGTAGACGTTATAATTTTAATAAGAACAGCTTCATGTTTATTGAATGTTGGGTACCATGAGGAGCAGCTTTAAACCATGCCAATACCTATTTTAATTTTTAAAATTTAAACATAGCTCTATGAGATGTGAGTACTGCTTTTATTCTTCCTCCTCTTTAGCAGTGATAGCAGAGGTTACAATTCTAAAGTTACACAGTTAGCAAGACAGATTTGAACCTGGGTTGTCTGGCCTCAAAGCCTGTTTGCTATGCTTTACTCTATCTCCTAAAGTAATGCCTTTTGGGGAAACTATAATGATGGGATTATTTTTCTTTTATTTGTCCTTGTATGAGGATATTAGAAAACTTCTTCTGTTTGGGATTCTGTACTTGTATTCTTCTTAACATGTGTTGCCTGTTTTATTAAATGGATTGGAAAATAGAGTGAGTAAACCCCCAGATTTCAGTGACTAGTAGCCTCGGGCAGGTGTTTTACATTACCACATGGCTCTCCTTTATAAAGGCATTTCTGGACCTAAGTACATTTCAGGGCCTTCAGTGCATTCCTACAAGGCCTTTCTTACTGGAAATGTGGAACAAGAAATTTTCTTTTAAGCATGTGAGGTGAATATTGCACAGTATCCCTTCTAATTCCATTGCTGAGCATTTAGTATCCTTGCCTTACCGAGTTCAAAGGGATGGGAAAGTAAAGTGTCTTTTTCTTAGTGCATTTTCAGTTATGGGATGTTAATATAGACAGAGGTCTCTGCAGCAAGTAATGGAGAGTTGACTTCGGTGGAGAGGTAGCTGTAATATTGGGTTTCAGTAGATAAACTAGAACATTTCTTTGGTACAGTTTGTAAAGTAGTTTTGCACACATTCAACTCTTGATTGTTGTCAAAATCCTTTCAGTCAAGTAATTAGATACATAGGCAGCCGTATTCTTACAGCACATGAGAGAACTGAGACTCAAACATGAAATGGGCAAAACTAGCTGGGAAGTTGCAGAGCTAGAGCAGTCCACACATCTTTCATGCCCCCCCCCCCGAAAATTATGTGCATCAATTTTTATACTATGGTCACTACTTCTACTTTTATATCATTAATAATGTGTCTTAATTTATTGACATTTACTATGATACAATCTTATCTTAAAGGTAGGATTAGAAGCAATAGTCGGAAGGCCTGGAAGAGTGTGTTTCCTTTTTTTTTCTCCTTTCCCTGAGACAGGGGTTTCTCTGTGTAGTACTGGTGGGTCTGGAGCTTGCTCTGTAGGCCAGGCTGGCTTGAACTCAAATAAATAGATCCACCTGCCTCTTCCTCCTGAGTGCTGGGATTAAAGGCTTTTGCCACCATGTCCAGCCAAGAGTGTGTTTTCTTAAACCGTTTTACTCTGCCCACCCATGTTGGTTATATTCTTTTTAGGACCCTGCTTTCTCTTTCTACTACAAATGTGTGACTGCTCTTACAGCCTTTATTTTAGTGTTTCTCAGTCACACATAGACATACCCATTTTAAAATTTTATTTTAATATCCATATTTCTGGGAGGTAGACAATGGGTGTCTCAGTCCTTCATCAATAATGCTTAAGGACAGTATTTTAGAATATGCATCTCATCCTGAAAGCTTGCTTTTGTGGGTTTTCTGAGGTGTCTTTGGTTGGGGAAGGGTAGAAGATAGCATTCCCAGAGCATGTGTTTGTGTGTGGGCTATTATAAGCTGCAAACTGTTTCATTTCTAACTACAAGTGTCAGAATTTTTTTATTTTTTATTTTTATTTTTTTAAAGAAACAGGAGGAGGAGGAGGAAGAGGTGAAGAGGAGGAAGTAGAAAAGAAGGAAAAAGAAATAGCATAGAGGAAGGAGGTGAAGGAGGATGAATCACTAGGTTGGATAACTGAATTGGGTGTTTGAAAAATCAAGTGCAGCTGTGTGAAAGGTCTGTGTCCCGTAGAAGCACAACTGGAGAAAGATGGAGAATAGTGTGTTCAGGTAACTTAACTGTAAGCAAGCCTTGTACACTTGCAGGATAAATTTGGCAGGATGGTTTTGGTAGAGATCAGAGAAAAAGGGAGATTGGGGAACCTTAGCAGAGGAAGGTTAACAATCATTTGTTTCTTCAAGAAAGGATCATTTTGTGCTGGGCGTGTTGGCCTAGAGCTCCAGAGGCATAGGCAGGTGGATCTCTAGGCCTGCTGGATTCAGGCATTAAATCTTAAGTATTTTATTTGATGTGTGTGGGGAGTGGATAGAAGCTTAAGATGATTCCTCCTGGTCTTCAGACTTCTGACTTTGAATTGGAATATCAGCCAAAATAAGAGATTTAGTAGAGGGGTGGAGAGGTGGCTCAGTATTTATATAGTTATTGGCATTTATTGCACTTTCAGGGGACTCAGGTTTGGTTCCCAGCACCTTTTGACTTTTCTGCTCTGCACCTGTACTTGGTTCTTCTCAACATAGTTGGAAACACGTGTTAGTGCACACACATAGGCAACCATATTTTCAATTTTGTGTTTTTTTTTTTTTTTTTTTTTTTTTTTTGGTGAGATGGGGTTTTTCTGTGTAGTCTTGGCTGCCCATGAACTCGACTCAGAGATCCTCCTGCCTTTGCCTCTCAAGTGCTTGGATTAAAGGTGTGTGCCACCAATGCCTGACTTCAAATTCTTGACCTTATAATCCTCTGTGGGTCTTCTTCGATGCTGCCAGGCAATCAAGGCTTAGTCTACTCTCTGTCACTCAGATAGTTGTTGGGTTACAAGATTCTCTTTCTCCCTGTTTTACAATATAGTGCAGATTATATAGCTCATGCTGCCCTTGACCTTATGATCATCTTGTTCTTTTCTCTATGGGGAAAACCTATGCATCACCACAAGGGATTTGTTTTTCTTTCTTTTTAAACCAATAACACCTTCACTTCCATTCAACTGATAAACTTGCTCCCTACTTCTTTAATGACAAAGAAGCATTGTGTACTTAAGCATTTTTTGCCCTCATTTTTAAAAATTATTTTCTTTATTATTTGGAAATCTCTCATCATGAGCCCCAGTCATGCTCACTTCCCAGTCTTCCCATGTTAGCCCTCTTTCTTCCCCTGTGAAAGTCCATTTTGTGTGGTCCATATGTTCACCAGAGCGTGGTCAAATTCCTAGTGGCCAGCCCCCACAAGGGAGGATGAGTCTTTCTTCATCTGTGCTAGAAGCCATTAGCTGAGGAGTGCCATTAGGTGCCATTAATATCGCCACAGTCCCTGCCACAGGCTTTGGTGGTATCACGGGCCGCAGACATCAAACACAGCCCTTGGCTGTGTCACCATCACTGAGTCTCTCATGGTTCTCAGTTGGCTGCATGGATCATCAGCATGGTCACAGGCCACTTTCATTAACATGGCTCTCTAAGGCATCACTGAGGCATCTGGCAGGCCCGCATCTACATGACCTCAGGTGATGTGGACCATGGTGGTCCTTTGAGGAGAGCCAGTCCTTATTTCTGGCCTCTATGGTTACCCAGAGCCAGGGAAATCTCGAGGCTGGGTGGTGGGTTTGAGTCTGTGTCTGCATAAGCTCCTGGCTGTTGTATACTATCCCACCAACTCTAATGGGCAGTGATAACATGTTGACCCCAGTCCTCTCACTTGTCACAATTACCACGTCTCCAGTTCTGCCTTTCTCCCTAGCACATGCACTGCTCCACTTTTCTGTTTTTCCCACCTCTCCATCACATATTTGTTCATTGTAATGGCTCTTGGGTGGCTTCTGGCCACTTGGGGCTGAGGGCCCTGGGCAGTGCTTGGGTGGCTTCTGGTTGCCTGCCCCCATTATTCTTAACTATAGAACTACTTGTGCTTTTATTAAATTAAGCTCTTATGTACTACACGTTATCTCCTTCTAACTACTCAAGATAGTGGTGTAGGAACCCATTTCCTAAACTTCCTTTTTCACTATGCTTTTGTTTTAAAACCCATAAATGCAATTTTACTGACTTTAAAACAATTGACCTTACCTTAACTGACATAATCATTTTCTAGCATTCTTTCTTTATCTTTTCCTTTCTCCTTCTCCTTCCCTCCCTTTCTCCATCCTTCCCTCTTCTCTCTCAAGACAGTGTCTTGCTATGTAGCCATGGGTGGCATAGAGCTTGCTACATAGAGCAGACTGGCCTTGAAATCAGAGATCTGCCTGCCTCTGCTTCTCAAGTGCTGGGATTAAAGGCTGCACCATCACACCCAGCTCTTTGTCCTCTTTTGGAATAAAACTTCTTGAATTTATTCATACCAAGTGCTTCTTCTTTCCATCTTTTTTTTTTTTAGTGAAATGTATTCCATATGTGGTGGTTTGAATATGAATGTCTCATATTTGAATGCTTGATCATTAGGTGGTGGTACTACTTGAAAGGGATTAGGAGGTGTGGCCTTGTTGGAACAAGTGTGTCACTAGTGGTGGACTTTAGGTTTTCAATAGCTCAAATCAGACCCAGGGTCTCTCTCCTTTTGCTGCTCCAGGTTCCAGTTGTAGAACTCAGCTACTAAAATCTGCTTCATGCCACCATTCTACCCACCATGAGAATGATGGACTAAACCTCTGAAACTATAAGCCAGCCCCAGTTAAATGCTCTCCGTTATTAGAGTTGCTGTGGTTATGGTGTCTCTTCACAGCAGTAGAACACTAACTATACAACATAAAATTCAAGGGTATGATTCCCTATTTTAGTATATTCCATCCTTATTTTTTTTAAATATTTTATTATGTATACTGTCTTCTGCCTGCATGCCAGCAGAGGGCAACAGATCTCATTCAAGATGATTGTGAGCCACCATGTGGTTGCCAAGAATTGAACTCAGGACCTCGAAGAACAGTCAGTGCTCTTAACTACTGAGCTATCTCTCCAGCCCCCTATTCCATCCTTATATAATCCATTCCACTGATGGATTTTTAATTACTTCTTAACACCCACTCCCCCACCCCCAGCAGGAAAACAAACAAACAAAACCAACCCTGAGTAGTTTCTGCCTGTTTTTTTCCTTGGGCCCTGGAAATCACCGATCTACTTGGATTTACCTGTTCTGGACATTTTGTATAAGTGGGATTATGGTCTTTATGTCTGGTTTCTGTGCCTAACTATGTTTTTGTTTAATGTTCTTGTTGTATTAAAGGGGGGAAAGGATTAGTTTTGGCTTATGGTTCCATGGTGGGTAAAATAGCATACAGGGTAGCAGGAAGCTGGCAGGTCTCATTGTGTCCATACTCAGGAAGTAGAGTATAAAACCGTAGAACCTTCCCAAGAAGAGCCATCAGCTGGGGATCAAGTAGTCAAACATCATCTTATGAAGGACATTTTACATTCAAACCATAGTGGTTTTCAAAGCCTATCCATACTATACCATGTTGTTAATCCTTTGTTATTTTTTATGGCCAGGTAATGTGCCATTATCTGGATATACCACATTTTACTTACTTGGTCTTTAGTTGATGGACATTAGACTTGTTTTCATATCATGGCTATAATGAAAAATATTTTTGTTTGTTTTTGAGACAGGGTTTCTCTGTGTAGCCCTGGGTATCCAGGAATCCACTTTATAGATCAGGCTGGCCTTGAACTCAGAGATCACTGCCTGACATTTTTTTTTAAATGTATTTTAAAAATGCTTATGGGTATAGCAATAGAATTGCTCAGTCATGCAAATTATATTTGATGTTTTGAAGAGCTGGCAAGCTATTTCTCACAAAACATTTGCATTATTTTATAGCCTTAACTGGCAGTGTATGACTCCTTCAGATTTTCTCCATCATGCTCTCAAGCCAGTTTGTACCAGGCTTTTCTATGTTTCCACTTAAAGCAAGTGCCCTTGTCAAGGTCATGAGTCGCACCAGGGTGCCTACATTTAGTAGTCTGCTTTTATTCTTCATTTCATTTGATATGAAAGCATCAGTTGGCAATTAAGTATTCTGATACCTCCTTAAGCACTCTTGGCTTTCAGGATGCTGTGTTGTCTACCTTCTGTCTTCTTTCCTATCCCTAATATAATTGCCAAGTCCTTATCAGTTTCTGGAGGCAGGTGGGTATCTGTGAGTTGGAGGCCAGCCTGGTCTACAGAGTGAGTTCCAGGAAGGCTCCTAAGCTACACAGAGAAACCCCCTCTCAAAAAACCAAAACCAAAAAACCCTTAATATTTTTTTGAATTTATTCAGATACATAGTAGCTTCTTTACATCTCTCTCTCTCTCCCTCTCTCTCTCTTTTATTTGGTCTTAATTCCTGAGGCGATACCCCCTAACCCCTACCATTTTTTTTTTCTCTTTCTGTTTGACTTTTTTGAGACTGTCAGCTGTAACCCAGATGGGCCTACTAGATGTGTAGTTGAAGTTGATCTTGACCTTCTGTTTCTTCTGCTCCAACTCAAGAATGCTGCCACATCAAGCTGCATTCCTTTTTTTTTAAATTTATATTTTAAATAATATATTTTTATGTGTATATGTATGTATGCCTGCTTATTTGTATGTGGACCACATGTGTGCAGGTTCCTATGGAGGTGAAAAGTTAGAATCTCTGGAATTGGAGTTGTAGGCAGTTGTGGAGTTGCCAGTACGGGTGCTGGGAACTGAACACATGTCCTCCATAATATCAGCTAGTATTCTTAATTGCGGAGTCATCTCTCAAGCCTCTATGTTCATGTTAAGTGCATTGAAAATACATTTTTCTATTTTCTAGCTTCATTATTTTTTTGGGGGGGGCAAGTCATGTCTTTAGTGCCTGAAGGTGAACCAATGGAGCCCTCCCTCATCTACAGTGAACTTTAGTGGCCACTCTAGCCACTGGACCAGGGACTTTGGCTTTTCTATTGGCAACTGGGACAGGGTAGTAGAAGAGTCTGGAACAGAATCAAATGGAGAGATTGTTTGCCAAGTACAGACAGGCATATGAGGGGTTCCCCAGACTGGTGCCAAGGTGGGTCAGGCCCCAGAGTGAAATAATGCCACCTACCCCAGAGTGAAGGAAGGAAAAAGCCTCAGGTGGTAAAAGCCACAGCAGTAGAGCTGAGCTCCTGGGATCAGAAAGGCATTTCCTAATGGAAGCAGCTTCCTAAGGCTGGAAGTCCCAAGGAGCTCACTTGTCCCACAGCCAGGAAACCCAGGGGTTAGCTTAACTATAACAGGGAAGCTAGTTGTGGGAAGAAGGTACCAAACTTCGTATATGGAGTAAGGAAGGATATGTGCCAGTGCTAACAAAACAGGTAAGGTATTCATTATAGTTGAAATCACAAAGCTTCCCTCCATAAAAAATTCCTATTATCTTTATCCAGCAAGCTCCTTTAGCCTGGAGGACACCATAGTCCAAACCCTGCCTCAACCCCAAACTAACTGTATTCTTTGATTCTTTGGATGTGTAAGGATGTTCTCTGCTCATTCTTGCTGCCAACAGCACCCAGACTGCCTGTCTTGTTCCTTGCTCCCCACATTTCCTTCTAGACTGATAACTGTAGCTTTGTCGTTTACTGTGGTCGCCATTCCTCAGATACTTGGAATCAAATGAAGTCATGTTTGCTGTATCTAGAAGAAATATACCTGTATGTGCTTTATGGAGGTGTCTGGCAATAGGTGGGAGGATTTTGGCTAAGAATGCCTGAGATGTTAGCTTCCTCTGAGAGGGAAGAAGGCTAAGTGGTGGGAGGAATGGACTGGGCATAAAGAGCTTAATGGAGAGGAAAAGATCAAAATGAGACAGAGTTTAAGTGGTAGATATCGAAGGGTAGTAGAGTAGAGGAAGAAGAGTCTTGAGTTCCATGTGTATGTCCAGAGGTCGGAGCCCTAGGGCTCAGAACCAGCAAGGCAGACCACATGAGAAAGCAGCACCTGGGGCAGCCCCAGAGAGTATGCCCATAGCCAATGGGATGCTTGCGCTTTGTCAGGGATCATCTCTCATTATCACATGTGTCATACCAGGTCCTGCATAAGGCGGCCCACAGTAGCTGAGGACATATGTAGCCTCATGTTCATTGAAGGGGCACCACTTCCCCACGTAGGGGGTGTAATTTGACTCCAACAGTGCTGTCTTTCATGCTATGGCATCATCCCAGGTCTCCGCACACAGGTGCAGGCAGGAGCCCTCCTGTAGGTTCACTATCAGTAAGCCATTAAGGCTCCTGCCCTCTGGGGGCTGCACATGTCTCAGATATTGAAGTGGATAACCACATGGTCCTCCTCGTCCTGTACCATCTCATTGTAGTAGTAACCCTGTGTGTTGTCCAACCACAGAGCAAACCAATGCTGCTTCTAGAGGCAGAAGATGGAGCTCCGTCTCCACAGCCAGCCACCCCTCACCAGACCATTTCTTCAGAAGGACTTTCCAGGGTGGAGTCGGGTGGGACCTGTCCACACCTGCTGCCACAAATGCCCACTACTCTATGAAGCTGCTTTCCCAGCTAGTCCACCTGCGCTTTGTGTACCCTAGAGAGCTGGAGGCATTGCACCCCCAGGTTCTGCCCTCCTGGCTTCATTATTAAGAGTGCTCAGAGCTGTCAGTCTGTCTCATATTTGAAGGCATTTAAAAAAATTGACATTTTGTAATAATCCCATGAAATGTACATTTAATTTTATTACAGATGAGAATAAAAACTCAGGATTGCTTGCTACTGTCAAACAGAAGACAATAGATTAAAAATCAAGGTCTATCAGATATCAGACACTTTATTATCAATATTTATCGATCTCATATATGAACTGAGCTGGATACTATATTTTTGAGACTTAGTTACTCGATTCTTAATTTATAGTTTGGAAAAAAGTATGCTGAAGCATGTAAATTGGAACATAAGGAAGTATATGATTAACAGTTAACATAGTGGTAGATTGTGGATTTTTTTTTTTTTTTTTTTTTTGAGACAGGGTTTCTCTGTGGCTTTGGAGGCTGTCCTGGAACTAGCTCTTGTAGACCAGGCTGGTCTCGAACTCACAGAGATCCACCTGCCTTTGCCTCCCAAGTGCTGGGATTAAAGGCGTGTGCCACCAACACCCGGCGATTGTGGAAATTTTAATAAAGATTTTGCAATTTCCCCCTGGAGTTATAAGGGGTTGTGATGGGTGCTGGTAAATGAATTTGGGTCCTTTGGAAAAGCAATTGCTGCACATCCTCCAAAAGAACTTTCAATTATGACTTTGCAACTCTCTTTCTTATATGTGGGTAATTTTTTTTTTATTTTTTTGAGTTTTAACTAGTTAAGAACTATCAGCCTTGTCTCAGCCTCACAAGTGTTGGGATTACTGGTGGATGTATTCCACCATGTCTGCCTTTTGTGGGTAATTTAGGTCATATATATATATATATATATATATATATATATATATATATGTATGTATGTATATGTTTTTCTGTTCATATCCTGGTACCTATGGAGCTAGAAGAGGACACCCTCCAAAGCTGGAACAGCAGGTAACTGTGAGCTGCCTAGCATGATTATAGGAACTGAACTCAGGTCTACTGAAAGAGCAGCTAGTGCTCTTAAAATCATTGAGTCATCTCTCTAACTCCAGGTATCTGTTAAAAAATGTCCAGGTTTGGGTCTGTGAATTATAATTAAAAGCCCTCATAAGTTTTGTAAAGATTAAATGAAGTAATGTGTGCAGTGTGTGTACAATAATGCTAGGAACACAGTAGACATTATTTAAAGTGTTATATATAATCTATTATTCTTATTATATAGTTAATTGATTTTTAGTATTCATCCCAGTGCCTAAAACATGGGGATTCAATTCTGGTCACTAGCAGAATGTATATGGGACACACATTTTTATTATTTATTTATTTTTGGTTTTTTTGAGACAGGGTTTCTCTGTAGCTTTGGAGGCTGTCCTGGAAATCTGTAGATCAGGCTGGCCTCAAACTCACAGAGATCCGCCTGCCTCTGCCTCCCAAGTGCTGGGATTAAAGGTGTGTGCCATCAATGCCCGGCAGGATACACATTTTTAACCAGATTTTATTTTCATATCTTTGTACCTAATTGGGAGTGTAACACTCCCAATTGAAGTATATAATAATAATATGCATTATATATATAATATATATATATAATGATGCATTTTAAATTTGCATATTATATATGATTGCTAGTTCACATTTCAGTTAATTCATTTTGTAGATAAATAACAAGAAAACATTCCACGTTAGAAATCCATAGTAAAAAGAAAGGGAAGAAGTTACTATTGAATCGGTGGTAAGGCAGTGTATCATGGAAAACTTTTGAATAGAATGTTCATGCATATACGGAGAGAGAACTGTTAATCCTGAAATTCATCAGAAGAACCAGTTCTACCATTTTGGCCAAATTTAAGCAAGCTTTTGTTAACATTTTAAATACTGACCAAGATGCAATTTGGTCAGGACCACCATCTGGAAAATTTCTAGCCGTGTGGCACTGAGACACCTGTTGGCAGTGCTTGTATGGATAAAACCCATAGGCTATTGTACCTATGAGGTTTTATTGCCTGCCTGCCTGCCTGCTTGCCTCCTTCCCTCCCTCCTTCCCTCCCTCCCTCCCTCCCTCGTTTTTTTCGAAACAGGGTTTCTCTGTGTAGCCTTGGCTGTCCTGGAGTTTACTCTGTAGACAAGGCTGACCTTGAACTCATATAGATCACCTGCCTTTGCCTCCCGAGTGTTGAAACTAAAGGTGTGTCCCATCACTACCTGGCTTCTTTTTTTTTTTTTTTTTCTCTCAAGAACTACAACTCCCAGAATCTCAGGAAGTTACCTGGTCTTTGGGCAGGTGGAGCTTACAGGTTAAGTTTGGGTTTAACATTCTCCCCTGATGGGTACTGGTTTATATTTGGAGCTAATAGTCATTAGCTTAATGGTACCCAGGTAGGAATTACCATTTAGTTACTGTATCAGTAATGTAAGAGTCAACAGTAATTAGCAGAATCAGAAGGGCTCAGAGCCCCATGATGGATATTTCTTTGTTTTGTATAAAGCAGGTTAAGGGTCCTATCATATGGAGGTTGATGGAGGATGTCCTTCTGTATATATGTTCTTATTGGTTGATGAATAAAACACTGATTGGCCAGTAGCCAGTCAGGAAGTATAGGTGAGGCTATGAGATGAGGAGAATTCTGGGGAGAGGATGCAGATAGAGGTCTCAAGGGAGACGCCATGTAACTGAGCAAGATTCTCTGGTAAGATAAGATCAAGGGGAAAAACTTAGATTAATAGAAATGGGTTAATAATTAAGAGAGAGCTAGCCAATAAGAAGCCTGAGCCATTGGCCAAACAGCTTATAAGTCTCTGTGTTTATTTGGGGCTGAAGGGTGGCAGGACCAGGCTTGACAGAAACTGACAAAATGGCGCCCAACTTCGGGTGCCAAAATGTAAACTGAGTTCTTAATTGGTCTAGGTAATAAAAGCCTGGAGTCAGATATAGAGGGAAATGCTAGGATATCAGAGAGAAGGAGCAAGCCACAGCACACCTTACCTCTTTAGCTTCTCAGACAAGAGAGCAATTTCCAGTTTCTCCCTGCTTGTATCCTGTTTCTGCCCAGCTACCTCACTTCCTGTCTGTCTGTACAGACCTCCAGACCTCTATGGTTAGCTAGTGGTAAGCTCCATTCTCTAACCCCCAGACAGGCTTTATTTGTACAAGCAAGATATTACCACATATGGTAGAACCATTTTAGTTATTGCATCTACCTGTAAGTCTGAGCCCATTTTTTCTCGTATATTGATTGGCATTATAAATTATAGATAGCTGTTTTATCCCCTATGTCAGGGAGTTTTCTTTTGACTTAGCCTTTTTCAGCATGTTACGGGGCAGGGACAATGCATCTTCTGTAGCTGCTTCCAGTTGAACTGGGGCAGTGATTAGCTAGTCAAAGGCTGGGCACTGGGCATTTCATCAGAAGCATCTGATTAACTCTTTCAGGTGAAGGGGCAGGGAGCAGTTACATCAACTGGATTGGTTCACATCAGCTTCAGCAAGTCCAGAGCTCAGCCGCTTGCAGTTTGCAGTCCACAGGTGCTCCCTGGATGATGACTGTTGGCCAAGGAGAAATCTGCTGAGATATAGACTAGGGACAGAAGTTAGAATTCAGGAACTTAAAGAAAAATCTTAATTTGGAATTTTTTTTGTTTGACCTGTTGACAGGTGAATCCAAGCCTTATGACTTTGATTCCTTGAAGCTTACATGAATTTTAGTTTATCAAAGGAGATAAAAGTTCTAAGTATATTAACATTACCATTGTATTGAAATACACATTGTAGAAAAAGCATAACAGGTGTCTATAAAACAGTTGGGACAGATTTCTACCTTGGTGTCATAGCAAAGGCTATGGCTTTGGATTAAAAAGCATGACATTTTTCCTGTGTCTAGAGAGCCTGATATATATATATATATATATATATATATATATATATATATATATAAGCCCGATGAAAAGCACCTAACAGAACCTCAAGTATGAGGACAACCATCCAATTTTAGAATTTACCAACTTAGGGCCAGTATGTTTGGGGAGTATTTTACTTCACTACTCACTCAGTCATTTTTAAAAATAATTTATTTAATTTTATGTGCATTGGTGTGAAGGTATTGGATCTCTTGGAACTGGAGGTAGAGACAGTTGTGAGCTGCCATGTGGGTGCTGGGAATTGAACCCAGGTCTTCTGGGAGAATAATCAATGCTCTTAACCACTGAACCATCTCTCCAGCCCCCTCACTCAGTCATTTTAAAGAAAAAAATTAAAGAAAAATCTGAGACTTTTCCTAAAATTTCACATGTAAAAAACTTTGGTTTGCATCTCTAAAAGGTATGACTCCCTCCCACCCTAATAAACCCATATGATTTCATTTTTCACTTTCTGGAAATAATTCCAGAATGTTCAGGTTCTGAAATAATACTCATGTTTCCTTTGTTGTCTGTTTCTTAGTTTTTTGTAAAATGTTTAAAATGTGATTGTGTTGTAAAATCTTATTCTTTTAAAGAATAAGTTAAATATGTTCATATTATGTGTACTTAGAGTTGTCATTTATCATAGGATTGTGTTTAAACAAACTACCTAAAAAATAATCTGAGTGTAGTCTGATTTACAATAAATATATTTGTTTGGGTGCATGTATAGCTCATGTCTGTGAAGGTCAGAAGACAGCTCTTTGGAGTTGTTGCTCTCCTTCAACCATGTTTTCCAGAGATGGATTCATGTTGTCAGACTGTCTTCAAATACCTTTACCTGATGAACCATCTTAGCATCCCACTTTATAATTTTATGAATGAAGGAACTGAGACTCAGAGTCTAAGTTAGGTTTTGTTCAGAACTGACTAGCTTATTCCTCCGCTGTAACTAGAATGAAATTTGACCATAAATCTGTTGCTTTTACATTAATTACATTATATAGCCTATCATTTTTTTTTGCTCATAATCTCTGTCAGTGTTTTAAGTTTAGTACTTATGTTTTTTTCTCTTGTGGCTTTTCACAGATTATCAGTAGTACCAATCTTATGATTTATGTCAATTTATTTTAGAAGGAGTTTGTGAAAGGGCTGAATTACAATACCGACACATGAGCCAGATTACTAGGATGTCCTGAAAAGGTCCCTGTCTTTTCTGACCTAGATACACAGCTTCTATCCTGAGGAGGGGTATCAGGAAAGGGGAGTGAGTGCTGGCAAGAGCTGGAAGTTAAGTTGGATTATTGACGGACCTAATATATTTTGTAATATTCAGCACTTTTGTATAACCTAAACCTTTTTTGATGGCAAAAAGACTTTGCCAAAGTGCAAACAAAACTTCTATTTTCTTTTAAATTGCTAATTTTTAATCTTATTGGGTGCTGAGAGGTAGATAGCAGGTTTTCTAGTCATTTTTGCAAACCTGCTTGATTAAGAGAAATACTTGTGTTTATTCCATCTTCAGATAGTTTCTTTGTCATGTTGTTCTGTAGAATACCAGCAGAAGAATTTTTGAGAATTAAATACTGCTGGCTTGTTTACCAGGGTATTGGTTTACTCTTTTGGGATAAGTATGCTGCATCAGGTGCAGGGGCAGGAAATACTGGAACACTAAACTGTTTGTTGACACATTACCCCCCATCCCTTTTCCTTTTGGTTAGAATTTTCACAGGATCTGGAAATTGTAAAGATAGTCTGATGACCTATTTCACAGCCTTTCAGTGAGAAGAAAACCAACAGCTGCTGTGCTTCACACAGTTGAGTTGCTATTCCCATGCTTGGGCATGGTTTAAAGGAAAAGATGTCAAGTTGAACTTTCACAGATTATTGTACAAAATTAAATCCCTGCTCTTTCGTATGCTCATGGAGACATTGATGCGAACTCAGAAGGATTCAGGAGACACTGGTTGCAGGAATGACTCTGCATACTGTGGTTGTAGAAAAGCCATTAAACATATTTGTGTATTTGTGCTTTCAAGCTATAAAATAAATTTATGCCATTTGTTCTTTTTTTCAGTTCTTCTCAGGACTGTTGTGGGCATTAAATGCAGTGCTGTATAAGAAAATACTTAGAGAAATTCTAATTTTTCCTTCGCACCAGGTACTGTTATACTTGTTGAACACAAGTAAATAGTAAAGCTTTCATGTACCAATGATACATCTATTTGAGAATAATACAGCAGGTGTATCTGGAGGGGCATTGTACTGTCTGTGGACTGATAAGGAATTGGGTTTATGATAATGTGACATTTGAATGCATTCCTGAAACATTCCTGAAACAGTGGGGGAAGGAGTTACATGGATATGAAGGGTAAACTACTAGCAAACATGAAAGTCCCGGAGTGTGGACCTTTAGCAGAGATTCAGGTGTGGATCGAACACTGTGAGTGTGAATAGTGACAGAGGAGGCCAAGAAGTGAGAATCAGAACATTGGAGATCTATATCCATAATTATTAACAAGTGTTTGCTCAGGCATGCAAAGATATGCCATGACCTCATTTGAGATTTTAAAAGAAGCAACTCTGCTGTTTCTGAGAACAAATACTATGTGGGGGACTTAAGACATGTTGGAGTCAATAGTATAGTGGAGATGAGGGATTTTGGTGGTTCAGTCTTATGGAAGATGGGATTGATCATATTTTAGACAGTCAGAAGCTAAAGATAAAAGGGTTTGTTGATGGAAGAGAGGAATTTGGCCTGAGCAGTTACAGGGATGAAGTTTTAGAGGGGAGGGAATAGAGAGAGGAAAAGGGGGAGGGGGAAGGAGATAATTGGGATTGGAGGAGTGGGCTCTGTGTGTGTGTGTAGTTGATTGAAACTTTAAGGTGCTTCCTAGGCGTCCAGGCTTCTATGTTTATTGAGTCTGGACTTAGGTTGATAGAAATTTAGTAATGTGTAGTGTATTAATGGCATTTACAGGAGTTAGTTGCTGAGTTCTGGAGTTTTAAAGAAAGGGAAACAATGGAGTAATTTATAAAGTTGGGCGAGAAGAGAGAGACTGATGTCTTGGATGGAAGCCAAGGGAAGTAAAGTGGGGCAAGTAAGGAACACCTGTTGCTGAAATGTCAACTAAGAGAATGAAATCATTTACAGTATTTACAGTATGTAGATTTTAGGGGATTGTGAACCAGATCTGTTTTCAGAAGTTCTCCTACTAGAAGTTGATTGGGGTGGATTTTAGAGGAAAATGGAAGGAGAAAAAAAAAAAAAAAAGGTCAACCAAAAGTGTAAGCCTAAAGAGGAATATAAAAATGGGTTTGTAGGCCGGTGGTGGTTGGTGGTGGCACAGGACTTTAATCACAACACTCAGGAGGCAGAGACAGAGGCAGGCAGATCTCTGTGAATTCGAGGCCAGCCTGGTCTACAGAGCTAGTTTCAGAACAGCCAGGGATATACAGAGAAATCCTGTCTTGAAAAACTAAAAACAAAACAAAACAAAAAACAAACAGGTTTGTAGCTATAGCCATGCAAGAGGTCAAAGATTTGTAAAAATTTTTTCTAAAAATGGATGCAACTATAATGTGGGGTTGCTGATAGAAGGTGCTCCACTAGAATGGGGGAAATGGTGATACAGATGACAGGCGAGTTAGGCTTGTTGAGTAGACACAAAGGGATAGGAGTTATTAGGATTTAAGTTCGGAGGTTTGTATTATATAGGAGTGGAGACAGTTCATTCATAATACTAGGAAGGAAGTAAAAACACATGGTTTAAAATGCACTGTTATGGGGGCATGTTAAATGAAATAGGAAGCAGGGTGACTTGGTGGAATGTGAGGAGGTAGGGGAAAATTTACATGTTAAGAGAAGATGTGAAGAAGTCAGAGTGAGACAGTTGAGCTATACAAGACACAGTAGAAGGGGAGAACCAACTCTTGGCTTTCACATGTGTCCTGTGGCATCAGCAAACATTCCTTTCTCCCTTTACACAAAATAAAGAAAAATGTAATAAAAAAAAGTGGAAGAGTTGAATATTTTTATTTTCTCAGTAGGATTCTTACTTGCCTCTTGGTTGGGGCAGTACTTGAACACTGGCACATATCTAGAGCCCCAGGTTGCTGGTAACTACCAGGGATCTTGTTTTTCCAAGTGCCAGAACATCACAATAAGAAATAGCATTTTCTTAAAAAAAAAAAAAAAAAGAAAAAACAACAAAGTGTGTGTGTGTGTGTGTGTGTGTGTGTGTGTGTGTGTGTGTGTGTGTGTGTGTGTGTGTACATGCATGTGTGTGCCAGTGGAGGCCAAAGAGGTTGTGGAATTGTGTGGAGCTGGAGTTAAGGGGGGTCAGCCACCTGAAAAGGGTGCTGGGAATTTGAATACCTGCTCTTTCAGAAGAGCAAGTACTTGAAGCCATCTGTCCAGCCACAGATTTAGCATTTTAAATCCCCTGTGGTGGTAGTGGGGGTCACTACCTTTGTGGGAGCTCTTCCTTATGAGTCCTTGAAGTCCTTTAACCTTGAAGGTTAAAGCTGAGATTAAAAAGACCATTCATTAGTATTGACGAAAGTTTCTTTCTCTCCAGGTCTTGCTGCCCTTCAGCCTCAAATAAACACACAGATGCTATATTATTAATTTGTTGGCCAGTGGCTAGGGCTTCTTACTGGCTAGCTCTATCTTAATTATTAACCCATAACTACTAATCTATGTATTTCTACATGGTCTTATCTTACTAGAGAATGCTTGTCCTTTCTTCCCAGTCTCAACATGGTGTCTCTTGGCATCTTCCTGCCTTCCTCTCCCCAGCCTTCTCCTGGTCCGGTAGCCCTGCCTATGCTTCTTTGCCTGGCTGTTGGCCAGTCAGTGTTTTATTCATCAACCAGTATGAGAAAGATACATACAAAAGGACATTCCCATCACATTAGCTTGCTGCTGACACCCCTGCCCCTCTCATTTTCAGCTGCCCAAGGTTACTGGCCTGGTAGCCAAGAGGATTGGATTTAACCAGGGCTGCTATTGTGTAGATGAGGAAAGGAACTGCTGATGTGAATTACAAATGGTGGATTGTAAAATTTGAATTAGGTAAAGATAGAAATGAGGGTCTGAAAAAGAGGAAGAACTGAGAAAAAAATGGTCATCAGGTTACAAGATGCTAAGTCCTGGCTTGGCAGGGAGTGGTTATCTAAAATAGGAAAGGAAAGGAGATCTGTAGAGGACAGGGACATAAAGTAACAGGCCAGACTTTTAGAACCCCCTTCTGTGGTTATTAAAATGGAAAGATAGTGACAAGAATAGGGTTGAGTCATTAAATATTACCATTAAATATTATCTTGGGTTAGTGAGAAGAGTTTTCAAGACAGGGTTTCTCTGTGTAGCCTGGCTGTCTTGGAACTTTCTCTGTAGACCAGGCTGGCCTTGAACACAGAGATCCACAGGCCTCTGCCTACTAAATGCTGAAATTTAAAGGCCTGTGTCACCATGATACCAGGCTTGTTTATGTGTGCACAGCTTGTGGGAATTGCTTTTCTTCTTTTACTGTGTGGGTCCTGGAGATTGAGTTTGATGGCCAGCCAGCCTAGTTTAATCAGCGAGTTCCTGGCCAAGACCCTATTTCCAAATGGGTGGGGGACCAAAAACCAAAACCACAATCAACAACAAAAACATTTGTCCCTTGGCTTCCACATACATGTGGACACATATATGCTTGCACACACAACTTAAACTCGTGAGTTTCCCTCTGTCAGTCTCCTCAGTGCTGGGTTTTTGGAGTGCACTACTTCACTGGATGCAGCTTTTTTAATTTTTAATTTTTTAAATTTCAAGGCTAGAATTTTAAGCACTAAATTGACTTTTTTTTTTTTTTTAAAAGATATGTTTTGTGGTTTCTTTCTGGCTGCTTAGATTGTGCAAAATACAACTTGACTTAAAATGTTTTAAAAATTACCTTATTTATGTGATGCTTCCCTTGCATGACATGATCAGGAGTGGTACCCATGGAAGCCAGGAGAATTCATTAGATGCTCTGGGACTATAAAGTTGCAGATGGTTATGAGCTGCCATGTGGGTGCTGAGAATTGAACCCAGATCCTTTAGCCACCTCGTCCCTCCTAACCCTTTTTTTTCCCCTTAAAATCAGATTGATAAGTGAGGCAAAAGTCTTGGGCTGTGATTTAGATTCTATCAATTGTACCCAACCTTTTGAATTGTGACATGCTGTCATTTACAAAGTTCATGCTTGAAAATAAAACCACACAGTTGAGTTATGAAAAATATTCACGAAATTTAGTATTTTAAGTAAGTTTATGATTATGTGTTGGCCTGCAATTGGAGCTGTCATTGGTTGCATGTCACCCATGTTGGACATGCCTGTAAGATATGCCATGTTGTACATGACTTGTATCTGGTTAGTAGTGTGACCTTAATTTTTTACTGTTTCATTTTTGAACAGTTTGAAGTTGAATGAGATTTATAAGTTCATTTATAGTCCCCTCCCAGTGTGATCTGTAGACAGTGCTTTTATTATGAGTTACTGTGTATGTTGTCACACTGTGAAGTTGTCAAAGGTTCTTGTGTGTGCAGAGAAGTTGCTTTCTGTGCAGACCTTGACCAAATCCGTGGTAAGGGTTCCATCTGAAACATCACTAGTTTCCTTGTGTTGTTCTTAATTTGTTTGCTTTCTTTGTTCTTCCTTAATTTTGCTGGCCTAATTTTGCAGAGTAAAGTTTATTGACTTTCAGTTTTTGATATGTTTACTGGCTGAGCCATCTCTCCAGCCTGTGGACTTTCAGTTCTTACTGAACACAGAGCAATCTTTTTTGATACTGGATTCACAGCTACATAATGAGTGGTTGACTCCCTTAGAATAAAATAGGGTTGAGAATGAGAGGTGCTGATGAGTACATGGGTTTTATATGGATGGTATAGTGTTAGTGAAAGGAACATTTTTGAGAGACTTCTAAGAAATGGTTTTAGCAGTGCTTGTGCATTCTCTTCTTCCTGGGATATGTTTAGTAACCACACTCTTGAACCTGTCCTGTGTGTGTGTGTGTGTGTGTGTGTGTGTGTGTGTGTGTGTGTCTGTGTGTCTGTGTGTCTGTGTGTCTGTGTGTCTGTGTGTCTGTCTCTCTATCAAAATTTCATTTATTTCAGGGAGATTTTTTGTCAGTCAGGTAGGGGAAATTGGTTGTAACATAAGAATAAGTTGTGCATGTAGGTCATAGCAGAGTGCCGTTGGAGGTCAGCCTATGTTTTCTTGTAAATATTAAGTGGAGTTAAATTCCCAAAGTCTAAAAAGACTTTCTTTAAGAGAGCAACTATAATATTACGAACCTGTTACTGGTAGTAGTATGGAGAGTGTAACACGAAAAATAAAAGACCTAGAAACTGATATTGGGCTTCAAGCTTCAAGCTGAAGCTAAGAGAAGCAAAGCAGCCAGCCATTAGCTCTTACCTTAACTTCAGGCTGAAATGGTGATCCTGGCTCCTCCAAACCTCAGACTGCTACCTCGCCTCAGCGTGAATGGAGAGAATCAATGCCTTCCTATCCTCATTGTGGCTGGAAACTGAATGCCAGCTCTGAGACCCACTCCTGTCTTAAATACCCCTCATGAGTCCTGCAATTAAAGGCATGAGCTCTGTTACTCTTTTAGACTGATTCAATCTCCTGTAGCCCTGGGTGGCCTTGAACTCACAGAGATCCATCTGCCTTTGTCTCCTAAATCCTGGGATTAAAGGTGTGTGCCACCACTGCCTGACCTCTATGGCTAACTAGTGTGTCTGCTTTGCTATTTTGATCTCCAATGGTTTTAATAAATCATAAACCGTATCACACCACAGGACAGGGTTTCCATACTTGAAGCAAATTTACAGACTACTATTTAGATAAGGAGGAAGCTATTTCTTTTGCATTGTCTGTACCTTTCTTATTCTGATAGCTGCATTGTTAAAGCCTGGCATCTATTTGTCTTGATCTAGCCCTTTTTGGTTTATATAGCTAGGGCACATTTCAGCCACAATCAGAATTTATTTATTTTTCTTATCTGTAGTAAAATAAAATCTCATGAACTAATATGGGTAGTAGAATGATTATTAGGGCTTCTGACAGATAATCCAAGGGAATAGAAAGTAGATATCCAGGAGTAATGAAGAAATGAAGCCAAAATGTAGTGGAGTTTCAAGTCTGGGGCATGAATATATACAGATCAAGGGTGTGTGGAGTCCTCCTCCTGTGTCATCCCCATACCTGTTATCTCCCCCACCCCCACCCTGTCTCTTTAAGGAGTTAGAAACACAACCAGAAAAAGTATTCTGAATTTTAGTCCTAAAAACAAAGGATAAAGATCATGCCAATATACACTGTCATCGTAATGACAGTATTAAGTGGGAAAGTATCACGGTAAATCAGTGGTATATTAAGATGCTTTATGCACTGAGTTTTCATGTGGGTCTGACAAATTGCCAATTTTTTAAATCTGATGGTTAGTTGAAGCATTGTTACCATTAGTAGCAGAATTGCCTTTTTAGGTGGTGACTCTTTGGTGAGTCTGCCTGCCTTTGCAAATACATTTCGGGATCCTGTTGTGTCACTGTAGCTAATAAGGAGGGTTGCTTTTTCTGCCTATATCACTTAGACTTCTGGACCTAGGCATTTTGTTTGAGATAATGTAATTATTAAAAAAAAAAAAAGTCCCAACAGAGGACATAGTGATAAAGAGCAAGTAGTGCTCTTCCAGAGGACCTGTGTTCCATTTCTAGCATCCATGTATTTACCAGGCTTTCTTTTTGGATCATCAGCCAGCTCCCAAATTATGAGTGCTCAGCTCGGCTTAGGTTGGTTTCTGGCCAGCTCTTTTAACTTAATTAACCTGTTTCTCTTTCTGTTTTTCTTTCTTTTCTTTTCTTTTTTTCTTTTTTTTTTTTACTTTTTGCCTCGGGGCTTTTAGCTTTTCTTCTTTCTGTATATCTTACTGTCACTGATTTCATGTCTAACTTGGTCTAACTTGTGACTGCCTTACTTCTTATTGCCCCAAGTGTGTCCTTTTCTTTCTCTCTTTTTCTCTTCTCTCTCTAGATTTCTGCTCCTGTGCCTGTCAGAAATCAACATGGATCATGTTTATAGGTTCCACATTTAGGTTTGAAACTAATTGTAGACAGGTTGAAAAGTTGTTTTTCTTTTTTCTTGCAGGTGTAATCCAGAAAACAATTTTCAGACATCTTTGATTATATTTGACACTGAGCAGTCAGGGGATTCAGGCATATGAGGAGGTACTGTCACATAAAACAGTGTCTAGTGAAGACGACCAGAAAGAGAGAAAAGGATCGGAAAAAGAAGCTAAAATATCATAGGAAACCATGGTGGGTGATGACTGGTATTTCTTTCATTTTTTTAGTTATAAAAGATTATATAATGTACAATTGGAAATGTTAACAGTAAGGATAGGTAGTGAACAATTGTTTTAGTTTCAGTGCCCCAGATAGATATATGGTTGCTTTACTGTTTTAACATGTCTGTATGAAGGTCAGAGACAGTTTATAGAAGTTGGGTCTCTCCCTTCTACTATATGGGTCCCATGGGTCAAACTCAGGTTGCCAGACTTTTCTAATCTTTAGAAAAGATTAGAGGGATCTAGGGAGGTGGCTCAGAGGTTAAAAGCATTTCCTACAATGAACTTGGTTTGGAATTCTCAACAAGCACATGATAATTGATAACCATTTGTAACTCCAGTTCTGTAGGATCTGATGCCCTCTTCTGGCTTCCTTGGGTACTGCACGTGTCTGATGTGTGGCAAAGCACCCACACACATACAAGATTAATAATAAACAAAGAAAAGATTAGAACTGAGTGGTGGTGGCACACACCTTTAATCTTAGCGCTCAGAAGGAAGAGGCAGGTGGATCTCTGTGAATTTGAGTCCAGCCTAGTTTACGGAGTGAGTTCCAGGACAGCCATTGTGGTTACGCCAAGAAACCCTGTCTCAAGAAACGTTTAAAAAAGATTAGAAGCCAAATTTTGGAGCTCAATCTACTGTATGCCATAACTCACAAAATACAAAGAGTAAGAGTGCTTAGAATAATGTAATAATACTGGCATTAACAAATCACTATAACCTTGAACTTTAATTTCTGTCCAGACTTTTGCATGAAGTACAGATTTCTTTCTCATGAAAATTAAGTAACTTGTAAAACATGAATGTTTTAACTTGAAAGGTACCTCTTTTATATGGTTTTAAAATAATAGAATTAATCGTTGGACATACTAGGGAGTGTTAGAGTAAATGTTAAGGAAGCCTGATTTTTGTGAGAGGTAAGAGTTTGAATTCGACCCATGGTGGTGGAACACGCCTTTGGTCCCAGCACTCAGGAGGCAGAGGCAGGCGGATCTCTGTGAGTTTGAAATCAACCTGGTCTACAAGAGCTAATTCCAGGACAGCCTCCAAAGCCACAGAGAAACGCTGTCTGGAAAAAAAAGACTTTGAATTCATGATGTTAGATGAGGTAAATTATCTCTGGTGTCTTGGTCCTTAAATTTTTTTTTTTGTTTGTTTGTTTTGAGACACAATTTCTCTATGTAATAGTTCTGGATGTCCTGGAACTCACTCTGTAGACCAGGCTGGCCTCAAACTGACAGACCCACCTGTCTCTGCCTCTCGAGTGCTGAGATTAAAGGTGTGCACCACCACTGCCCAGCCTTTCTAGAGCCTCTTGAAATCACAATATCATGTCGTATGGATGATTTATTTTGAGGGGGGAGAAGGGGTAATCTGAAAGCACAGGATCAGCTGAAAGACAAAGTGTGTACAGTATTTAGTATGACTGATGTAACCCTATCATCACATGAGTGAAATAACTTCTATTTTTTGGTTGTGGTTTAATAAAATAGGACTTCCCATTTGTGAGCATATTTTTTATTGTTTGAACTGATTTACAGGGGTTGTCAGTTGGTGCTGTGTTGACTTAAAACACTTACGTTAAACTTTCAAGGTGACATTCCTTTTGTTAAAGTTTTCCCCTTCTGACAGAGATCTATTAGATCTTTTGCCAATGACGATCGCCATGTCATGGTGAAACACTCAACAATCTACCCATCTCCGGAGGAGCTGGAAGCTGTTCAGAATATGGTGTCTACTGTTGAATGTGCTCTTAAACATGTCTCAGACTGGCTGGACGAAACAAACAAAGGCACGAAATCTGAGGGGGAGACAGAAGTAAAGAAAGATGAGGCTGTGGAAAACTATTCCAAGTGAGTGTTGAGGAGCTTTTGTCAAGCTTTGCTCAGAAAAGCTTGTGGATCTTCTGGATTGAGTTGGTGATGTGCTTGCTGCTGTTTGAATTTTATCATATGTGACATAAACAAGGTAGTAAATGTCTCATGTGGTTTTTTTCTGAGTTACATTTGGTAGGAAAGGGAGGAAGAATAATGAGTAGAATCAGAAAAAGAAGATAGTCCTTACAGGACTTTATGATGCATCATTTCCCAAGTTCTAAAGTAAATACTAATGTTTTCCATTTCAAGAAAGTCATAAAAATACTATATCTACCTTAATGCGGTGGCACACACCTTTAGTCCCAGCCCGGTCTACATAGTGAACTTTAGTACAACTGGGGGAGTCTCAAAACAAAACAAAATATACTGTTTCTGTCAGACATTTTGAAATCATGCCATAAAAGATATAGGAAAATATACTAGCAATATTAACTATATTTACCTTGTTAATTCACAGAACTTATCAGTATCTGTTACACAGTGCTGATGTTCATTTTGTGTTATTCGTAGAAGGAAGGTCTAATAGAAGCCTGGTCTTCTAATAGTTACATGAGAAGTGTTGTAGCAATAGTAGCAATCCATAAGATGAAATCACAGTGCTGCCTGCAGCCAGATCATGAGTTTTTATGTCATGCTTGTTTGGAGGTACTGTTTTGAGTACTATTGCTGTGATTAGCTAAGTCTATACCTACTCTAGGCAATGATGTTTATTTGATTGAATGTATCATATTTATGGGTTTAAAAATAAAATTTAGCCATGGTTTACGTAAGTGTAAAGAAGAATTTCCTCCCAACTTTCAGTTCTGTTTCCATCACTGTGGTAAGTAGACAGGAAAGAGTAGGAAAAGGTTGGTGGGTGGATGGTCTGTACTGAATGATAGTGCAGCATTTTCCTCTTCAGTGCAAAGACAAGCAGTGACTTCATATTGAAGAGTATGGCAACTGACTGTTCCATGTAATTGGCACACTGGATTATGTCTCAGTGTGAGGTTCTTTGTAATTTGGTACTCATATTAATGATATTTTCCAGTGGTTGGCTTACTGAGGGAGCTACATAGTGGCTCTCTCTATATATATTATATTTCTCATACAAGTTTAGTCATTCATGGTTTCCAGATTTAAATTGTAGTATTTACATGTTGCTTTTCCAAAATTTTGAAAAATTATGATTTTTATGCACAACATGCCCCTTCCAATTCTTTATTATTTTTGAGTATATATTTCATGGGAGTTTGTACCTTTTAAATGCATCTTCTAATTTTTTTGTTTTTGAGATTGGCATAGTTATAGAAAGCATTCAGACGTTTGCTTAGTTAGATGACATTACTATGCTTTAATTAAATGCTTTTAAAAGAATATGTGCTCTGCACTTTCATTAGTCTTTAAAATACATCTTTATGTTTGGAAACTCCTCGTCGTTTGTGTAAAGTCTTTGCATTTGTGGAAAAATGGCTCAAGAGGATCTGGTAGGGTGTTGGTAACAGTGAAAGCAAAAGCAAAAATCTCAGCAAAGTTTAGATGTGAAATATAGGGACTATTTAAGAAACAGCTATTATTTTACTGCGGTTTTAATGTGTGTTGAGCTCAGACAAAGTTCATTGCTTACGTTGAATTCTTTGAGAACTGCTATATGAGAAAAGATTGTCTTGTTTTATGGATGAGGAATTAGGCTCAGAAAAGTCGAGTATATGTAATCCATACTCTCTAAATAGTAGTAGAGCCAGGATGCAAACCAGGAAACCAGGAGGCCTTCTGGACTGCCCACTACTGTGTTGAATGTCCACATGTTCACAGTGACATGAAGGAAAATACATGGGGTGTCATCCAAAATAGTGGTTTTGGGAGGCTGTGCAGTGTTCTGCATTTAATAGATTAAAGGTGCTAGAGGTAAGGCTGGTAAGGAAGGGGTTATTGAAATAGTCTAGTTGAGAGCTTGAACAGCTAGTTTGCAGGCAAGATGCTTGAGGATGATTAGGGAGCCAGAGACGGTGAAACAGTAGAATAAAAAACAATCCAAGATGACTGACAGATTCCAACAGTTGCTTGCACTCATCTTCATCTTGACTTGCTATGTCGTTATAGTTTATGTTTAATGAATCTTCATGATGGCCCAGGTACTGAGTGCCTAGCTAATTTATACCTTCCTGTCTAGTTTGCACCACTGTGTAGTCTCCTCATTTCATTCTCAACTTCACTGACTTTTGAGTAACTGGTGATTCTTTGCTTCTAAACCACCACCCCCTCCAATCCTTCTCAACTTCACTGACTTTTGAGTAACTGGTGATTCTTTGCTTCTAAACCACCACCCCCTCCAATCCAGCCAAATCAAACCTTTTGGTATCTTGCTTGGCGTCTCTAACTGTAACTGTTTTCTTGAGAAGCAACCACATAACATAAAGAGCCCAAGTGTTAATGGTAACTATCCTGAGTTTAAGTTCAGGCATTGACATGCTACTTAAAAAAACAAAGAGTTTATTTATAATGTGTGTATGGGTGGTGGTGAGGGTAGTGGTGTGGTGTGTGTATGTGCATGCATGAGTACATGGTGTGTGTGCTTTACATGTTGAGGCCACAGGTTGATGTTGGGTTTTCTTTCTGTCTTTCCCTCTGTTTTCCCTCTCTCTCTCTGTGACATTCTTTAAAGTGTTTAAAACGTCTCTTACTGGCCACCAATTACCAGAGAATGTTCCCATATCTGCTTCCCCAGTGTTCCTGCACTCAACTTTTTTGTGGGTTCTGGGGATTAGATTTTGCTTACCATGCTGTATGGCAAGCACTCTACCCACTGAGCTATTTTCCCCAGTCTTTCTTGTATGTTCTTTAGTTACTGCTGAAAATTACAGAAGTTTAAAAAAAGCAGTTTGACAAAATGTTGGAGGGGTTTCAATATTCTTGGGATTCTTGAGTAATAGACATATCATAATGAATTAAAATACCTATAGTGTGACCTATGATCCTTGTTCAGTTTTTAGGAAAAAGTAACTTTAAATGTGAGAGCCTTAAGTCTGAGATTTAATTTGTAGAATTTTGGATGTTTGAGTGTAGGTAGGTATGAATACTTATGTAGGTATTCAGGAAGCCAAGTGATGATTAATTGTGGCTTGGGAAATAGGTTATAGAAATACTAATACAGGCTTTTTATTTGTAGGGATCAGGGTGGCCGGACATTGTGTGGTGTAATGAGGATTGGCTTGGTTGCAAAAGGCTTGCTGATTAAAGATGATATGGACCTGGAGCTGGTTTTAATGTGCAAAGACAAACCCACGGAAACACTGCTAAATACAGTCAAAGATAACCTTCCTATTCAGATTCAGGTAAGTACTGTTTAACTCCATTTGAGAGTTTGTAAGAAGTTGAGAAACTGTGATCTTGATGTCTGTTAATAAGAATTGGTAAGTCAGGGATAGGTATAAAAAAAAAAAAAAAGAATCTAGCATGATTTGGTCATCGAGGAACCCACATTTAAAAAGCACATTTCTGGTGACTTATACTCAGGATATATTTACCAAAATAAGGACATTCGTATATAGTGTTAAACTTTTCAGACATGTGTTGCTGAGACTCTACATCTCCCCACCCCCAGACTGTGTATATTTCTGAGTATTATAAAACTCTTGGAAGAGTTAGTGGAATACAGTAAAAAAGGTCCAGCTGGGTGGTGGTAGAGCACACCTTTAATGCCAGCACTTGGGAGGCAGAGACAGGTGGATCTCTTGAATTTGAGGACAGCCTGAACTATTTACATAGAGAAACGCTGCCTGGAAAAACAAACAAACAAACAAACAAGAAATGGTAGATAATTTCATAATGATACTTTAAAAAAAAAGATATACTTATTATGTATACAGTGTTTTGCCTGCACATATGTCTGTATGCCAGAATGCGGCACCAGATCTCATTATAGATGGTTGTGAGCCACCATGTGGCTCCTGGGAATTGAACTCAAGACCTTTGGAAGAGCAGCTAGTGCTCTTGACCTCGGAGTCATCTCTAGTTTCCTAGGCTAGAGAGGACTAAAAAGACATAAATATTCTGAGGTTTATGAAGGGTTATGTTAGAAGAGGTGAAAGAGTTGGGGCGGGGGTGGGGTGTGGTAGGGGAGGACGGGAGGGAGAGGGAACTGGGATTGACATGTAAAATGAAAAAAATCTGGAAAAAAAAAAGAAGAGGTGAAAGAGGCTTGAATTCTTAGGACTAATGGTGGATATCATGAGACATGTATTTCAATTTAACATAGTCATTATAGCTTTCCAACAATGAATTTTCTGTATCTGGGTGAAGATACATTTCATTGGAAAATGTTAATCTTAATTGTCCACTGATGTTAAGATTAAGTCATACGCATGTAGACAGCTACTCTGCTAGTTTAGTTTGTGTGTGTGTGTGTGAAATAATCTATGATAGGACCTTATGTTCTTACATACTAAATACCTTTTCTGAATACTTGAGGAATAGTTTTGGTTATTTACTACCTTAATAATTAATTGACGTGGAAACACTTTTTTCTCTTTGTACTCTTTTCCAGGGTATAGAGTTTCTTTGAACAAAAGAGGCAGAGGATGACAAACCCAGTAACCTTTGAAGCCAGTCTAGTCAAAACTCTTATTTATAATTTTGGATGTGTCTTATAATTGACAGTTTTAGATTGACTTACAATAGATACCTTAATTTTTTTTAAAAAATAATTTATTTTATATGCATTGGTGTTTTGCCTGCATTTATATCTATGAGGGTGTCAGGTCCCCTGGAACTGGAGTTACAGGCAGGTGTGAGTTGCAATATGGGTGCTGGGAATTGAACCTAGGAAGAGCAGCCAGTGCTCTTAACAGCTGAGCCATCTCTTCTCTAGGTTGAATAGATCCCTCCCTCCCTCCCTCCCTCCCTCCCTCCCTCCCTCCCCCCCCTCTGTGTGTGTGTGTGTGTGTGTGTGTGTGTTTGCGCTCACACTTATACATGTGTGCATTTGTATGTGGAGATCAGTGGACAATTTGTTGTGTTCCTCAAGCACTGTTCACTAGAATCTCTTGGTATGACCTAGGACTCCCTAAATTAGGAAAGACAGGTTGGCTGGCCATGGAGCCTCAGGGATTCATCTGTACCCATCTCCCCAATCAGGGTTTCTAGGCAGGTGCCACTGTGCCTGTTATTCTAAAAAAAATTGTTTATTTTTATTTTGTATTGCATGCACCATGTGTGTGGTGCCTGAGGAGCCAGAAGAGGGCATCAGGTCCTCTGGAGCTGGAGTTACAGATGGTTGTGAGCCACCATATGGGTGCTGGGAGCTGAACCCTGGTCCTCTGCAAGAGCAGCAAGTGCTGTTAACCACTGAGCCATCTGTCCAGCTCTGTTTGTTGTTTTATGTGGGTCTTGGGATCAGATTTGAGTCTTTGTGCTTATGTGGTAAGCACTCTATATCTATAACCAACTCATCTCCTCAGCCCTCTAATAGATAACTTTAATGATTTTTCTCCCCAATGGTAGAATGAATATCATTAGGGTAATGATTTTTCTTGTTCTGAGTTTTTGAGAAGTATTTAATATTTAATATTAAAATGATATTTTTTATAAATGTGTTCTTTTAGAACACACTTTATTATTCTCTTCAGTCCATTTTATGTCAGTTAATATGTATTAAGCTTGAACATTAAGAAATGCCTTGTACGATTTATTTAGTTACAATTTAATGTCTAATAATATTTAATATACAATTTGGATTATTTTATGAAAGCCCAAGGGTTGTATGTTTATCTCTATGTATGTTAAAAGAAGTAATGTGCTGGGTGGTGGTGGCACACACCTTTAATCCCGGCACTTAGGAGGCAGAGGCAGGTGGATCTCTGAGTTTGAGGCTAGCCTGGTCTACAGAGCTAGTTCCAGGACAGCCCGGGCTGTCACACAGAGAAACCATGTCCTGAAAAAACAAAACAAACAAACAAACAAACAAACAAAAAGAAGCAATGTAAATTTCCCTGTAGATATCATTTGGATTATCTCATAATAAGTCTCAGTGGAATGACTTCTGAGATCTATTATAATTATACAAGGCAACTGTTTATATGCATTCTTTCATGTGACTGTAAGTAGGCATCTTTTTCATTCATACTTTCATGATTTACTTTAGAAATTCTTAAGTCCTTGGCAAGTAGTTGTTTAGATTGTTCTGTCAACTATGCTATAATTTCAGAGAGCATTTCCAGCTATCTACTGTTGTATAATAATTTAGAGTAATAATTGTATTTTACTGTAATGCTGCTGGTGACACTTTACATGGAATAAAATGGTTTTAAATATTATTCCATAGTTGTCTGCATGGTTGACATTATGATCCTTTTATGAGTAATGGAGAATAGTTTTGTTTAAGTTGAGAGAGGTTATCCCTGAAATAAGGAACTAGATACAGTTGTGGATTTCATTTATTCTTTGACATAGTGATACTAATAGTTAATAATATTCACAAACTTAGCATAAGTGTCCCCTTTTAGAGATTTTAATATGATTGAATGTTTTTGAAATCTTGACTTTCAGAAACTGACAGAAGAGAAATACCAAGTGGAACAATGTATAAGTGAAGCTTCCATTATAATTCGGAACACAAAAGAGCCCACACTGACTTTGAAGGTGATACTTACTTCCCCTCTAATTAGGGACGAATTGGAGAAGAAGGATGGAGGTACATGTGTGTATATATATACACATACATACATATCTGTTTTGTTTTGTTTATATAACAGCTCTTTTCTGTACTGTGCTATATATGCCTTGGGATTTAGGAGGTTCTTCATTTGATTGTGTATGCCACTCTGTGGTATTGTTAAAGTTTTGCTTTTACATAGAATATTTTGCAGTGGGCTTTAACTCTGTTTTAATTTTGCTACATTTCAGTGATATGCTTTCCTTGGTTTAGTGTAACTTCAAGTCATTGGTATCCATTAACGTGTTCTATTTATACTGACTTACTGTTCAGATTCAGGATTAAATGTTGTCTAAAATAGAATTATTTTCAAATTTGCTTGCTTATTTTGAAATTACTTGCATGTTGTGTTTGATTTCCAATAATTATATTCTTTATAAATTTTAGTTATTTGTGTCTAGATTTGGTTTATAGAACAAAGAAAAAGAATTAGTGAATATATTTTACTCAATAATCTTTAATCTTCAGAGAGTATCTGTGTGTGTGTGTTTGTGTTTGGAGCGCACATGGTTTTGTGTATCTGACAGAGTCTCACTGCATAACCCTGGTTGTCCTAAAATTCACTATGTAGAATTTGATGGCCTTGAATTCACAGAGATCTGCCTGTCTCTACCTCTTCAGTTCTGGGATTAAAGCCTTGGGCAGATGGGCCAACCCATCTGCCTTCATTAAATTTTGAGAAGCTTTTGACCCTGTTACAATTAGAATAAGATGTATGTTAAAAAGAATTACTGTATGACATTGTAATAAATGTATAATGAGAAATTCTTAACTGTTGGTAGTTTTGAAAAGTAATGAAGAATGTGTGGTAAGCTTCATTTTCTTATGTTTTTATCTTGTCAAGTTAGTTTTTTTTTTGTACTCTTAGTTCGGTTCAAAGAAACATACCATGTGATATTTTTCCTGTATTGTACCTTTGACCACCTGGCCTCTCTGTCACAACAATTTAGAGGCACTATGGTATGTATGGGCCAGTAGGATGCTTGTTATTTTCCATCTGCCAGATTTCAACAAATCTCATTGCATACCCCTTTACCATAAATACCACTAAAGTGAAAAGGGGGTATATGTCAGTTTTGTAGCTTATTTCAAATTGTTGATAAGTATAGAAAAAGTCACACTTAACTGTGAGATAAATTTTTGAGTCCTGGAACTAAAATAGATGGGTCACCTTTTAAAAAATGCCTTTTTGGGAGGTGAGGTGGGGTGGTTTGTATGGTCGACTAAAATCAGAAATAGAATAACCATCAGAGGGGCTGGAGAGATGGCTCAGAGGTTAAGAGCACTGCCTGTTCTTCCAGAGGTCCTGAGTTCAATTCCCAGCAACCACATGGTGGCTCACAACCATCCGATATGAGATCTGGTGCCCTCTTCTGGTGTGCAGATATACATGGAAGCAGAATACTGTATGCATAATAAATAAATAAAATCTTAAAAAAAAAGAATAACCATCAGAAACATTTCTGAGTCATAAATAAAAGTGCATCGGATCTATAGTTGGGTTGAATGCCTCCACTTTATCCTTATGTAGCATGTCTATAGCACCTCAGAAGAAAGGCATCTTAAATGGTTTAATTTTTTTTGACAGCAGATCTATGGTTTCTGGTTTCTGGTATGTCAAGGTGTGTTAATTTTGGTAAGCTGTGTGCTCCTTGACCCTGTAGTACAAAACCAACCATTTCTATGTAGAGCTGTAATTATAGGTATTACCAAACACTATTTTTTCCAGCTCCCTCTCTCTCTCTCTCTCTCTCTCTCTCTCTCTCTCTCTCTCTCTCTCTCTCTGTGTGTGTGTGTGTGTGTGTGTGTGTGTGTGTGTGTGTGTGTGTGTTTGGTTGCTTTCTTTTGGGGGGGTTGAGACAGGGTTTTCTCTGTGTAGCTTTGGTTGTCCCAAAACTTTCCCTATAGACTAGGTTGACCTCAAATTTGTAGAGATCTGCTTGCCTCTGCCAATCGAATGCTGGGATTGAAGGTGTGTGCCATTAGTTACCACCTGGCTCTAAACAATTTTTTTTATAATGAAAATTGTTTACTCTGCTCCTTGTGTTACCTCTTTGAAGGTTTCAGGGAAACACAAAGCTTTTTCTCTTGTGGTTTTGCATGTGATTTTTGTCATTGCTATCAGTGTTGATTCCCTCAGGCTTAACCTATTGCCTTAAAAACACTAATTTTTGTTCAGAGAAGCTGAAAACATGCTCTTAGTATATTATACCATTCTGGAGCACTATTAATCATAGAATGGGATTTGTATCAGAGAGAGTTGTAGTCTTTGTTTAAGGTGTTTGGAATTTCTCAGGATCGAAAGGCCTCCCTGTGCTGACTGTGTGAGCTCAGGTAAGGTTAAGGAGTCAGCTTGGAGCTAATGTTTAACAGATGTTATTTCTCTTTTTGAATGGCAGGAAGATTTGCTTTGCTGTTCTTAACATCCCAGCCCCTTTGACCAACTTTGATATTTTACAGCTTACTCATTTTGTCTATTTTGGGCTTTGTCATAGACACCTTTTTTCTATATTCCTCGGCAACTTGGAGCATCCAACATAATTGAGCATCTGTAGTTCTCTTTGTTCACCTAGACACTACTCTTTCCCTTGTTGTAAATCTTTCTGTCTGCATAGGATGGAAACACAAAACACATTTAGCTTTCAGGGATGCCTCGCCCTGAAAGATAGCACACTCTTCCCTTCTAATAATTTTCTTTCTCAAAGTTAAACAATGTCTTGTATCATCTGCCCTCCATCCTGAGACATTGTGTCATAGTATTCTGATTCGCTTTACCATTTCCAAATACACGGTTTGCAGCAGATACACAAATCATCTCTTCTTCTTCCCTTTCTTAACTTGCTAAGTGACTTTGACAAAATGTAAACGAGAAGAAAGGAAGGCTGAAAACAGGCAGAGCTAGAGGACTGGAGCTAAGATAGGGCTTTTGATTTATCTATAATGTTTTCTGTGTAGAAGTGGATAACCATTCACCTCCAACCACCACTTATTTAAGTTGTCAAGAGTGCATAAAGAATATATATATATATATATATATATATATATATATATATATAATGATTTTGCAAGTAAGATATCTATGCTGTCAGTGTTAGCATACTCTAATCCTTTACTTAATTAAAAGCCCGTGGAATGACCATTTCCCTAGTACTATGTATTTCCTTAAAAAAAGGGAGGGGGGCACGAGAGAAAAAGCAGATCTTGCTGCATAACATCTCTGTGTGTTC
Organism: Cricetulus griseus; assembly: GCF_003668045.3. Classification (NCBI taxonomy): domain Eukaryota; kingdom Metazoa; phylum Chordata; class Mammalia; order Rodentia; family Cricetidae; genus Cricetulus; species Cricetulus griseus. The sequence continues at coordinate 148,876,886 of NC_048599.1, read as the reverse complement.
AGTTCTCCACTCTGTTAGTGTTGTGTGACATTGGGCACACTTCTTAATTTCAAAGTATAGATAATAAAAGACAGTAGTTGTTTGCAGGGTTCAGTGAGAGACTACATACACAGTGAGGTATACAACTAACTTCAAAGTAGTGAAGTCCAGAAACCACTCAGCTTACTAAATATTCCTACTTACTCAAATTGTCTCAAAAGAGTAATGTAGTCTCACTAGGTTCAGTTCTGCTTAACATAGCAGCACTATTTATTTTGAGACAAGGACTTATTATGTAGCCCTGTGCCAGCTTTTCTTACACCAGGCTGACCTTGAACTCATAGTGATACTCCTGTCTATGCCTCCTGTATGCTGCACCTACCACACTCATCCACATAGCTAACCTTTAAACCACACTTGAAATCCAGTATTATAGTCATTATGGAGTATATTCTGTGGTGCTAGTAATGAGCTAGTTTATTGTGTAGCTGTGTTCCTTGGAAGGCAGGCTTCTTCCCCCACTCCATGACTATCCTTTATCCTAAGCCCCTAGAATCATACCTGATACAGAGGAAGATTATTAGAGAGTACCACACAGGGAATGAATCTTCACAGGGAATTTTTAGTCAGCATATTGTCTGAGAAAATACAGTCCTGTGTATAAAAAAGAAATGTTAATAATAGGTAGCATCATCTATGGCTTGCATAATATTTATTGCAGGTTTATTTGTTTCAGTGTTAATGCCCACCATATTTTAATCCTCATATATGATTTATTTAAAGAAAAACAATCTCACAGTGGCCCTAGAAGGGAGGTAGCTATTGCTCTGTTATGGGCAGGAATGTATCATATTTTGCCCAGCTAACCTGACAGAGTCCAGTGTAGAGTCCTCTCTCCTTCCTGCCTGGATACTTCCTTCCTGCCTGGATACTTGCCGATGTTTTTTTTTTTCTGACCATTACAGATCCTCAGTTTGGGTGCTTCTGGTTTTAAACTAAAAATATATTTGCTGTTTTGGGGTGATAAATTGTTTTTAAAATTATGTTTACATTACAGGTTTTTTTTTTTTTTTTTTTTTTTTGAGACAGGGTTTCTCTGTATTGTTTTAGAGGCTGTCCTGACCAGGCTGGCCTTGAACTCACAGAGATCCACCTGCCTCTGCTTCCTGAGTGCTGGGATTAAAGAGGTGCGCCACCAACGCCCAGCTACATTGTAGTTTTAAACCAAGCAGATAGTGAAAATAAAGTCTTTTCTGTCGTTAGTACTGAGGTAGAGTCAGAGCTTGATAGAGAAGTTGTTTTAGAGTACCTACCTGTTCACCTGTTGATGCCAGAGTAGACTTCTGACTCTTTTTGGCAAAGGTTCACTGGTATGTTTCCTGCTAGGGTCAGGCTAGTAGATTGTTGCAGTACATAATTGTGCTACAGGCATTATTTTACTGCCTTCCCCAGGTGCTAGATATGCACTGTGCAGAACAAACCTATGGTCATTTTCTTTCTGGTGCTCTATTATCACAAAGATGGTATTTGTGGCATAATTAGACTAATAAGAGGATAGTGCATCTTGTTTGACCTTATTGCTATATCTGTTTGTTCATATTACTAAGCCCTTATGTTTTTCATGAACAGTAGTTCAGGTATAGTGTCTTTCCAGAAAGCTTCATGGAATTGAGAGAAAGGAGGTTTCCCAATATTCTTAGATATACTAACAAATTTTGTCAGCATGAGCTGAGAGCTCAGCTTTGTCCAGATTGTCATGGAGCCTGCCAGGATATTCCACCTCAGTTATTTTACTTTTGAAGAGCCAGGGTCTAAACACCTAAAACAGCCACAGCTATATCTGGCTTTCCCCTTTTTCTCCTTCTAGTGTTTTGTTAACAGGGGCAGATAGCTTGCATGTAGGACACTGAGAAAAAGTGACTGTGTGTTGCAGGACAGTTGTTGATCTAATCTCCAACCAAGCAAGTAGGTTTAGGTAGAATAGCCTTCTTTCCAGTGCTTCTGTTGTTCTGATGCGCGCGCGCGCGCGCGCACACACACACACACACACACACACACACACACACACACACACACACACACATATGCTGCATGCACCTTCATGCCTTGATGGTGCTTTGTTACAAACACATTTTAAAAAGCTGTATTTTTCTTTGCATTTGACATTTTTTTGTGGCATCCACGCCATGACTAAGTCTGAGTATCGGGCTCCCAATCTTGGTGGAACCTCCACTTGTGGTGTCTGCACTATGACTAAGTGTCAGGCAAAAGCCTGGAGATTTAGTTAGCTACAGAGCCGTCCGGCCATTTGTGCTATGTGCATCTGTCTTTTTTTTTCTTTTTTTTTTTTTTGCAGGGAGGGAGCAGCCTTATATACAGACTTACAGCACAGTGGAAAAAACCCCAGGTGTAAGAGCTCATGTTTTTGATGCCAGTAGGGCAAGGCCCAGGCTGTAATCCAGGACTAGAAAACAGGATGCATCTGTGGTTATCAACTCACTGAGACCCTGTGGGGGCTGGGGCCCAACATCTCTTCCAACAATTTTTGTCAATACTTGCACATTTTTGTGCTATTTCTTATGTTTTCTACAAAGCAAGTGAAATGTACATAGTTCCAAACTCTGTTTATTTATTTAGTTTTAGTTATTTTGAGACAGGATTTTCTTATGTATCCCTGGCTTGGAATTCCAGGCTGGAACTATTCATCTGTCTCTTGAAAGTGCTGGGGTTAAAAGTGTTTAGAAGACAAGCCCAGCAGTTTGGCAAGATTTTTTTTTTTTTTTAAAGATTTTATTTACTATGTATACAACATTTTGCTTCCATGTATATCTGCACACCAGAAGAGGGCACCAGATCTCATTACAGATGGTTGTGAGCCACCATGTGGTTGCTGGGAATTGAACTCAGGACCTCTGGAAGAGCAGTTGGTGCTCTTAAACTCTGAGCCATCTCTCCAGCCCCCTTGGCAAGATTTTTTTAAAAGTAAAGTCTGTTTACCTAACAAAGTTGAAACACACACACCTGTATTAAAGTCCTGAAATATTAAACTTGAGGTTCTATCAGGAAAGATATTGTTTTTCCAGCAGTAGTTCTGTGATTGCCACATTTTTTTTTTTTTAAATCAGTGAAGATATGTAAAACTATATTATTAACCATAGAAAGGAAATAGACAGGCTGGGCTGGAAAGTAGCATTGTAATGCCATATGCTTATGTGTCACATAATACAAAAATCTTTGAAGATAAAATGTATCGTTACAATCCTGCTGTTTCCAGTCTCATGAATAGTAAAACATTTTGGATCTTTTGACTATCAGAGCATGAAGAAACATGACCATTTTTATGTTGATGTAAGAGAAATCTGCTGCTAGTCTTCAGTGCTTTTCCTTCTCATCTCTTTTTATTAAAATCTGTTGTTTCCAAATGTTGACTGTAGCAACATTATTTTATTTAAAATAAGAGTTCATGGTAGTAATCTGATTTTGAGATGAAAGAAGTCATCAAAATATCTTTCTCTTGTCAACGTTGCAAATATCTGTGTCACAATTAGGGTAAGGTACTTAGCATCTCTGGCATTTGAGAAGATAATTGAAGGTGAGCAAGGAGTTGTGGCTTCCTGTATCTGATCTCTATTCCCGCTTCCTATGTTCTTCTTCCTTTGCCACCGTCCTTCTGACATCTGGATTCAGTAAGGTGGTAGAATAAAACTTAACTCACTTTACTGTTAATTTAAAAGTGGAAGTTTAAAAAAAACAAGCAATTTGGATTATGTTTCTTAGCAGTCAGTCAACCGTGGTCATATCTCCCTTTCTAATAACTTTCTAGTTGGTGGTGGCACACACCTTTGATCCCAGCACTCGGGAGGTAGAGGCAGGCAGAGCTCTGAGTTAGAGGACAGCCTGGTCTACAGAATGAGTTCCAGGACAGCAAGGGTTACACAGAGAAACCCTGTCTTAAAAAATAAAATCAAACAAAAGAAGAAGAGAAGGAAAAAGAATATTTTAATAACTCAGTTAGGCATGTTTTATCTCTTATATGAGCTTTACAGACACTTGTATTGACTACATTTAAACAATTTGATTATAAAACATTAAAATGATTCAATTGTATATTTTGTGCCTGTAAACACAAGTTCAGGAGCTAGAACACCTGTGAGTACCATATATATATATATATATATATATATATATATATATATATATATATATATGTTATAAACAAGTCCACATTGATAATTGTTTTAGAAGCTTCTGATTTCATTAGTAGAAGTCAGTAATGAAATGAGACCTCCTGTTGTGATTTTTTTGTTAGCAGGAGTTAATGGGAAAACTTGGCAGGAAATAAGTGTGTAGCACATCCTTGGTTATTGTTGCAGCAGTATAGGGAACCCACAGTTCTTCCTTTTATAGTTGTGGTTTTAATTGGGCATTATGCCTTCAGATTTAGTAACGTTTTAACTAGTTAAACACTAGACTTGTCACTGTAGAGTCACTGATAACTAAGGAAGCCAAGAAGTATCCATGTTCTTGTGTACCATCTAAAGATTTATATCTCTTGAATCATGTAGTATACTCCATATCTACTGTTTGAGAATATTGAGCAGCATTGGCGGACTCATTTGAAATCATTTATCTTAAGAGAAGATGATGAATCTGACTCAGGGTTAGACAATCCTTCTGTAGGAATCCATTTGTAGAACTATACTTTTAAATAATGCATCAAGACTTCAAAAATTAGCAAACCTGCTTCTCCATACTTAGTGGAAATGAATTTGGTGATAGAAATTTGGATTTAGTATCATGTAACATCTCAACTATGTGGGTTTATTGTCAACCATGTTTCAAGTTTGCTGCTTTTGACCATCTCAAACATTTGTGAAATAGTAAGGCAAATAAATGACCATGGTTATATAGCAGTCTGTGAGTTGCCTTAAAGAAAAAGAGATCAGTAAATATGAAACCCATTTCTATTTATTTTTTATTTTTAGTGTTAAAATTTTGGCTCTAAAAAGAAATACTGAATGAACTTGAAGGTGGCTGTTGAGATTCTCATCAGTGGAGTCCAGTTTCTAGTGGTGGTGATTGTAGTGACTGGGATTGCTGAGAAATAAGTAATTTCTTTTTTGGTCACATTCAGTATACTTTTAGCCTACCCAACCTTACTATTATATAAGAGGTCCAACTTTTTTTTAGACCCTGATCAGTTATTAAAATTTTTTTCCATTAAAATTTTTTTTTTTAATCATAGCACTCAGGAGGCAGAGACAGATAGATCTTTGTGAGTTCGAGGCCAGCCTGGTCTACAGAGCCAGGACAGGTTCCAAAGCTACATAGAGAAACCTTGTCTCACAAAACAAAAACAAAAAAAGTTCTTATTGCTATTGTTCCCAGATGTCCTTCCTTGTAGCTTGACAAATGAAAAAGTGCTATGTATTTATTTTGTTTTCTATGATGGTGTACATGTTCATTAAGAAGATCCCTGATTGATTATAAGAAGTAGTGGTCACTGATTCCTTTGCTGAATGAATTCCTTTACTTTTCCTTGTACTTTTGTACAGAATCTGGTGACTATTTGTTTATATAGTGTGTACTTAATTTAAAAAAGCAACAAAAAACCAAATTATGAAAACTTCTGGAGTCTTATTATAAATTCACTCAAATGCTGCTTTGTTCTGGTTGTTATTGATAATTTCTTAAGAACCCTCTTGCAAACTATATCTGTTTTCCTTTATCCCATTTTACTACTAGAAAATGTTATGATGAAAGACCCTCCGGACTTACTGGACAGGCAGAAATGTCTGAATGCCTTGGCTTCTCTTCGACATGCAAAATGGTTTCAGGTTGGCACTTTGTTATTTCTTTACTGTTCTGTGTTGATTTTATTTGGAGTATCTGCTACTTAGTGTTTTCTGTGTGCTACATGAAATGGAGATACTGTGTAGCTCCTAGAGTTGTTGTTGGAGTAAATGAGTTAGTTCCTTTGGATAAAGTATATACAATTTGTACAATTATTGTGGAGGGAGGGGGAGAGGGAGGGAGGGAGAGAGGGGTGTGCAGGCCAGAGGTCAACTTCAGTGTCATTTCTCAGGAGCCATCCATCTACCTTACTTTTTCAGGTAGGGTCTGTCACTGGGATCTAGAACTCACCAAGCTGGCTAGGTTGACTGGCCAGCAAGCCCCAGGGATCCTCCTATTGCTGTTTCCCCAACACTGAGATTCTAAGTGTGTGCCACCACACTTGACATTTTTTTTTTTTTTTCCCCACACCTGACTTTTAAAACATAGGTTCTGCGGGTTGAATTCAAGCTTCCATGCTTGCATGGGAAGCACTTCACCCACTGTGTTATCTCCCCATGATGCTTTGTTACCATGCAATTCTTTTTGGCTTATTATTCTGAATAGCAGATGATGGATTGTAAAATATAAACACAGGAAAGCTAAAAGTTAAGATAGTGCCTGGAAGAGGGTTGTCATGAGTTCACAAAAAGAATTTTTATATTCCTTTTATTGAAAACCTGGCTTTCTGAACTATAACTTGCTATTTTTCATAACTTCATTTTTTTGGTTTGCTTGCAACCAGTAAGCTAATTATTTGCTAATTGCAATTGTTTGCAATTTAATTGGTATTCATTAAAAAAAAAACAACTTATCGGTGATCAGTGTATTTCAAATGAGGAATGGATTTCTACAGGGATATTGGAATCATTTTGTTTGTTTTAGGCAAGGGCAAATGGATTAAAATCATGTGTTATTGTCCTCCGCATTCTACGTGATTTGTGCAACAGAGCACCCACATGGGCACCATTGAAAGGATGGGTAAGTACTTAAATGTGATTAAAAAACAAGTCTGAAGCTATAGCAGAGGAAATTCTAGAAATGATGTTACTATAGAATGATGATCTTTTGAGCTAGTTAAGTCATACATTGTCTTATTTTGCACTAGAATAACACAGTTTTATGAATTCTTTATGCATATAACTTGCCTCTTTTGTCATTTGTGTTCTAGACATGACATATATATAAATTTTAAACATCTATCTATCTATCTATCTATCTATCTAATCTATCTATCTTTATCTCATCTAAAGCTTGTATACCTTTTAGAAGTAAGTCTTGCTCTGTTTGAACTCTGAACTGATCATTGGTCACTCATGAATCACTTGTTGCCCATGCTATAGCCTTCTTGGCTGGTCCATTGCCCTCAATGTGTTGTTACAATTCTGTGGACATTATCCGATAGACTGGTGTCTTTTGTAATTTTCATGAAACGTAGAAATATATGTAACATGTTAAGCTCAATGCAGTGTTATAAAACATATATATGTAATAAAATATCTCAATTAGGTAAGTGCAGTGTTTGCCTGATATTAATTACTAATTAGGGACATAACATTTTTATTATTGTAACATTGACTTAATTTGGAAATTATTATGCCTGATTCAGTCAGGACTACAATTTAAAAGTTTATGAAAATAATTTAAAGTTGTAAAGGCTCATTTAAAAAATGAGCAATTATGAACATTTATGTAACATCACAGGTTTCAGTTTATCTAATACAGAGATGTGGTTCTTTGTTTAATTGTTGCTCTTGGAGCAGGTTGTTTGAATGAACTTTTATAATTGGGTGCTTATTAATGGAAGTGGGATTTAGATAGTTGTTACTGAGTATTTATTAGCTATCACTCATGTGAAAGCTTGTTACTCTTAAATGACTATATATGACTATAATTTCTTCATTGTTTTGTAACTAAAACTCAAAGTTTTTGTCTCGTATTTTCAGAAAATATCTAAAAATAGTTGATTTAAAAAAATGGTTGGATTAGAGTAGATAATCATGGAGGAAGAGTTAAATGAACATTAAATATTAAATTGTCTATATTTTTTGGCTTCCCTTTTAGATAGAAATGTCAGCTCACATTTAACTGGAATCCTTTTAACACTTGGTGCATGTACTAATTTGTAATTTAATATCTTCTAGCCACTAGAGCTTATATGTGAAAAGTCTATAGGTACTTGTAATAGACCTTTGGGCGCTGGGGAGGCCTTGAGACGAGTAATGGAGTGTTTGGCATCTGGAATACTACTTCCTGGTAAGGGTTTCAAACTCTCAAGGCAGAAGAATAAGAAAAAAAAAACAAAACTCATTTTAGTTAATTTACCTAAACATATGCTAAATGTTTGTCCTCTGCAGAGGAAAATGACATGTAGGAGTTGTGTTCTTTGGAATTTTAGCAGCTAAAATGTTTGTGTGTGGAAGAGTGCTGTAAAGCTTTTCCATAGTTCTAATTTGTGTTTTATATGTACTAACATAAAGGGTACTAATAGATACTGTGTCTGCTATGCATTTGCTTCATCTAGAACTCTGAATTTGGAAATGTAAATGCTTATTTGAAAAGTATGAAGTTCATATTCATTTCAGTCTAGTATTAAATTTGGAAACATTAAATATGTAATCCATTTAAAACATTTGGAATAATTCATCTTGCTGTGGTAAATAAGGACAGTTAAGTGTTTAAACTGCAAATGGCAGATTGTCCTTAATACTGTACTTGTATGAGCAGATTTTTAACTTAGTTCTTCAGTTTTTCCCCCTTCTTTCTTTTGTTACTTTGTTATGTTCAAAACTCATTTCTAAATTTTTGTTTTTCCTTGTTTTTGCCAAAGGGGGTCCTGGCCTTCATGATCCTTGTGAGCGAGACCCAACAGATGCTCTGAGCTACATGACCACTCAGCAAAAAGAAGAAATCACTCATAGTGCACAGGTATGAGACTGGAATAATATTGACTGCTTAGAAAGATACCATACCTTCCATTTCTGAATTGTGTGTGCCTACTTTTCTTGTATGTCTAAGTTAGGGAATTCTACCAATATAACATCAGTATGTAAAGAATATCATTTACGTGTCATATAAGCTAGAGTGGTTATTGAGAGTTGATTAAATATGTTCTGTTCTTTAGCATGCACTTAGACTATCAGCCTTTGGCCAGATTTATAAAGTGCTGGAGATGGACCCCCTTCCATCTAGTAAGCCTTTTCAGAAGTATTCCTGGTCGGTTACTGATAAAGAAGGTGAGTATGAAAGTTATTTTTTGTTTATTTTTGTTTTTAACTAGAGTTGAGGGTTAACATTGAAAGTGGTGGTTGTACACCTTGTTTAGGTAGCTTAAACATTGAACATCTAATTCACTGCTATTCTTCTTAAGTGGCTTTGTCTAAAACATCAGTGACATCAGCCTGTTGTCTCAATTGTTGTTATTAGTGACCAGCTTATTTTCCCGAGTTGCTAGATTTTATTATTGCATAGACTTAAGAACCATATTTTAAGCTTCTGGTCCAAGAGGACATAAACCATAAGTGAAGAAGAGTTATTGTCCCTGTCACTGGTCAGTGTAATGAACTTTCTAAAGTTTGCAAGTGTTTTGTAGAAAGAGAAACAAAAATATTTTGGATGAGAAAAATGTATTGGAAAATTTGTGATCACCATCTTTTTGTACTTGCCTACCTGTACTTGTTGTGTGACAAAACATTTCTTGGGTAAATGAAACACATTTCATCTTTTAACCCCAGAGAGCAAACTCATGAGAGACCAAAGTACAGATACCACCAAAGTCCCAACTTGGTGGACCAATGAGTTTTATTGGGGTTGCTTACAGGATTAGATATGACTCTGAGGCAGCTGCATCACCAAGACCCACCCCAGGATGATTGACAGCTTACAAAAAGCAGGGAAACCTAGAGTGGCAGCTTAACAGGTTAGGGAGTATCTTTCTAGGTGCCTCAGTTGGTCTAAACTTCTTCCAGACAGCTCTTCTTGTGCCAGAGTCTTCTTTGTAGCTGGGCTCTACTTGCTCTGACAGAGAAGGGCACAGTGAATCTGGTCGGTTTTAGGGAGTTCTTGAAATGTTTTTCCATTTCCTAGCATCATCTGTGATTTCTCTTTTCAGTATCTTAAAGTTTTCATTATGTCTTTTACTTTCATAGTTAAGACTTACTCCGAGATTGTGTGTGTGTGTGTGTCTATGTGCAGACATAAGAGCGTGCACATATGCTATATGAATGATGTTTTCTTTATTTCTCTCTTGGCATGTTTGTTGTTTCTATGTAGGAAGGCTGCTGGCTGAGTTTTGTGTGTTAATTTTGTATCTTGTCAGTTTGCAGAATGTATTTATGAGCTGTAGGAATTTCTTTATGGTATCTTTAGGGTTTTTTATGTTTAAAATCATACTCTGCAAATATCATTATTTTGACATCTTCCTTTTCTATTTTCATCTTCTTGATCTTCAGTTTAACTGCTCTAGCTAAGATTATAAGCAATATATTGAATGGCATTGGAGATAGTTGTCTTGTTTTTGATTTTGGTTTTAGTTTAGAATGATGTTGGCTGTGGTTTTGTTGTAAATTGCCTTTATTACTTCAGGACTTTTATCGTGAAGGGAAGTTAGATTTTGGTAAAGGTTTTTTCTGACTTTAATGAGATGATCATGTGGTTTCTATCCTTCAGTCTGTTTATATGAGGATTATGTTTATTGATTTATATAGGTTGAACCATACCTACATCTTTGGGATGAAACTGACTCAGTTTTATTTATTCTGTATATAATGTTCTGCCTGCATGTATGCCTGCAGGCCAGTAGATAGCACCAGATCTCATTACAGATGGCTGTGAGCCACCTTGTGGTTACTGGGCACTGAACTCAGGACCTCTGGAAGAGCAACCAGTGCTCTTAACCTCTGAGCCATCTCTCCAGCCCTAATGATCTTTTTAATATATGCCTGCATTGAGCTTGCAAATATTATAGAGGACTTTTACATCTATGTTCATCAGAGGTCTTAGCTTATCATTTTCTTTTGTTGGTTCTTTATGTGATTTTGAAAATAATGACTTTGTAAGAAGACTATAAATGTTCTTTTGGTATCTATTTTATGAAATAATTTCAAAGGTATTATGATCTTCTGTATTTTCTCGGTGTGTTGTAATGTCTCCTTTTCATTTCACATTACAATTAAAAATTATTTTATGTGTATGAGTGTTTTGCATGCATGTAGATCTGTGTGCCATATGCCTGCCTGGTGTTCATGGAGGCCAGAGGAGGGCATTGGATCCTTTGGAATTGGAATTATGGATGATTGTGAGCCACCATGTGAGTGCTGGGATATGAATCCAGGTCCTTTGCAACAGCAACTAATGCCCTTAATCTTTGAGCTGTCTCTTCCAGCCCTTTTCTCTAAATTTGGATCTAATTTGGATTAGATCCTTCCTTTGGCTAAAGGTTTGTCAATTTTGTTTATAGTTTTCCCCCAAAGAACCATCTCTTTATATCATTGATTCTGTGTTGTTTTTCTTTCCTTCTTCATTAATTTCAGCCCTGGGTTGATTATTTGATCCTGTCTACTTTCTTTGTGTATTCTTGTTTTTCTTAAGCTTTTAAATATATCATTAAATTATTAATATGAGATCTCTCAGGTTTCTTGATAGCACTGTGTTATGGACTTTCCTATTAGGACTGCCTTCACTGGGCTACATATATTTTGGTATGTTATGTTGTGTTTTTAATTTGATTCAATTCTAGAAGCTTTACACCCCATGGTTGTCCTGGAACTTACTCTGTAGACCAGGCTGGTCTTGAACTTAGAGATCTGCCTGTCTCTTGTCTCCCGAGTGCTGGGATTAAAGGCATGTGCCGCTGCTGCTTGGGTTAAATTTTCTTTTTGATTTCTCCCTTGGCCCAGTCTTCATCAGTACCTTGTTGTCTTGTTTCCACGAGTTTGTCTGTTTTATGCCATTTCTGTTGTTGTTGGAATTCAGCTTTATACCTTTGTGACCAGACCTTTTAGCTTTTCTGTATTTGTTGAGACCTACATTGTATCCTAATATGTGGTCAGTTTTGGGACAAATTCCATGGGCTTCTGAGAAGAAAGTGAATTCTTTAGTGTTTGCATAGAATGTTCTGTTAGGTCCATTCGATTTATGATGTCACTTAACTCCAGAGTTTCTCTGTGTAGTTTGTATCTAGATAACCTATTGGTGAGAGTGGGTTATTGGACTCACACTTTCACTGTGTTAGCGTCAATTCCGTGAGTTTTAAAGTATTTCTTTTACAAAATTGGGTGGCCCTTTGTTGTATAAATGTTTAGAACTGTATTGTGCTCTTGGTGAATTTTTCCTTTAGAGTATGAAATGCCTTTTTCTGCCTTGTCTGGTTTTGGTTTAAAATCTATTTTATTGGGTATTAGAATAGCCTGTTTTGTTTTTTAGTTCTGTTTGCCTGGAATATCGTTTTTTGTCTTTTTACCCTAAAGTGATGTCTGTTTTTAATGAGGAACTGTATTTCTTGTAGGCAAAAAAATAAAAAATAAAAAGACCTGTTTTCTAGCCCCTCTGTTAGTCTGTTTTTATTGGAAAATTGAGACTGTTGCTATTTAGAGTTACTATTGACCAGTGTTTATTAATTTTTGTTACTTTATTGTGGTGGTGGTGGTATTGAGGTTTTAGGACCTTATGGTTAACTGTTCTGGGGTTCTTTGTTCCTCCTTTCTTTTGTGTATGTCTAATCTTCTCTTTAGACCTAAGTATTTCTTTTAGTATCCTCTGTTGAATGGGCTTAATAGACATGAATTCCTTAATTGTTTTTAATTATGAAGCATTTTTCTTTCTCTTCCAGTTATGACTGAAAGTTTTGTTGGGTATAGTAGTTTGAGCTGACATCTGTGGTCATTCAAAAGCTTGTAGAACATCACACCACGTCTTTCTTTCAAAGTCTATTGAAAAACTATTATTCTGATGGGCCTGCCTTTATATGTGAGTTGGCCTTTCTTTGGAAGCTTTTTAATATCTTTTGTTGTGTCCATTTAGTGTTTGTATTGTTTTGTCTCATCACATCCATATTCTATTTGGTTTTCTGATGCCTCTTGCACCTTGATAGTATCTCTTACCTTAAACTTGGGAAATTTTCTTTTCTTCTTTTTTTTTTTTTGGAAATTATTTTCTGTGCCTTTGACCTAGGTTTCTTCTCCTTTTCTACTTTGTATTTATGTTTTATCTTTCCATAGTGCCCAGATTTCTTGGATGATTTGGTCTTTGCTTTCTTTGTTTGTTTTGCTTTTTTGTTTGTTTTGATCTAACTTTTATTTTTATTTTTAAAATTTTTTTTTTACATTTTTTTTAAAGATTTTATTTATTTATTATGTGTACAACATTCTGCTTCCATGTATATCTGCACACCAGAAGAGGGCACCAGATCTCATAACGGATGGTTGTAAGCCACCATGTGGTTGCTGGGAATTGAACTCAGGACCTGTGGAAGAGCAGTTGGTGCTCTTAACTGCTAAGCCATCTCTCCAGCCCCCCCCCTTTTTTTTTTTTTTTACATTTTTCTAAGTATTTTTTTTTATTTTAAATTAGAAACAAGCTTGTTTTACATGTCAATCCTAGTTCCCTCTCCCTCTCCTCCTCCCCTGCCCCCACTAACCCTCTACCCCATCCCCTTTCTGCTCCCCAGGGAAAGTGAGGCCTTCCATGGGGAATCTTCAAAGTCTATCATATCATTTGGAGAAGGGCCTAGACCCTCCCCCGTGTGTCTAGGCTGAGAGAGTATCCTTCTATGTGGAATAGTCTCCCAAAGTCCGTTCATGTACTAGGGATAAATACTGATCCACTACCAGAGGCCCCATAGATTGCCCAAACCTCCAAACTGACAGCCTTGTTCAGGGGGTCTGTAACAGTCCTATGCTGGTTTCCCAGTGCCATTAGTTTGGGGTCCATGACCTCCCCCTTGTCCAGGTCAGCTGTTTCTGTGGGTTTCTCCAGTCTGGTCCTGATCCCATTGCTCATCACTCCTCCCTCTCTGCAACTGGATTCCAGAGTTCAGTTCAGTGTTTAGCTGTGGGTGTCTGCTTCTGCTTCCATCAGTTTCTGGATGAAGGCTCTAGGATGGCATCAATCTCATTATGGGGGAAAGGCATTTAAGGTACCTCTCGACTATTGCTTAGCTTGTTAGTTGGCGTCAACCTTGTAGATCTCTGGACATTTCCCTAGTGCCAGATTTCTCTTTAAACCTATAATGATTCCCTCTATTAAGTATCTCTTTTCTTGCTCCCCTCTATTCTTCCCTTGACTCATTTTTCTTGCTGTCATGTCCTCCTCTTCTCCCCTTTCCTCTCTCCTTGTTCCCTCTCCCTTCCCCCCATGCTCCCAATTTGCTCAGGAGATCTGTCCCTTTCCCCTTCTCTGGGGACCATGTATGTCTCTATTAGGGTTGGCTTTGTTTCCTAGCTTCTCTGTCATTGTGAATTATAGGCTGGTAATCCTTTGCTCCATGTCTAAAATCTATTTATGTGTGAGTACATACCATGTTTGTCTTTTTGTGACTGGGTTACCTCACTCAGGATGGTTTCTTCTAGTTCCATCCATTTGCCTGCCAATTTCAAGATTCCATTGTTATTTCTTTTGTTTCCCACTGTGTAGTACTCCAGTGTAAATGTACCACATTTTCTCTATCCATTCTTCAGTTGAGAGGCATCTAGGTTGCTTCCAGGTTCTGTCTATTACAAATAATGCTGCTGTGAACACAATTGAGCTGATGTCCTTGTATGAATGTGCATCTTTTAGGTATATGCCTAAAAGTGGACTTGCTAGATCTTGTGATAGACTCATTCCCATTTTTCTGAGGAGTCGCCATACTGATTTCCAGAGTGGCTGTACAAGTTGGCTCTCCTACCAGCAAAGTGTTCCCCTTTCTCCACATCCTCTCCAGCATAAACTGTCATTGGTGTTTTTGATTTTAGTCATTCTGACAGGAGTAAGATGGTATCTCAGAGTTGTTTTGATTTGCATTTCCCTGATGGCTAAGGATGTTGAGTACTGTCTTACGTGTCTTTCAGCCATTTTAGATTCCTCTATTGAGAACTCTCTATTTAGTTCTGTACCCACTTTTTGATTGGATTATATGGTATTTTGGAGACTTGCTTCTTGAGTTCTTTGTATATTTTGAAAATCAGCCCTCTGTCAGATGCGGGGTTGGTGAAGATCTTTTCCCATTCTGTGGGCTGCCATTTTGTCTTGTTGACTGTGTCCTTTGCCTTAAAGAAGCTTCTCAGTTTCAGGAGGTTCCATTTATTAATTGTTGATCTCAGTGTCTGTGCTACTGGTGTTAGGTTCAGGAAGTGGTCTCCTGTACCAATTTGTTCAAGGGTACCTCCCACTTTCTCTTCTAAGAGGTTCAGTTTGGCTGGATTTATGTTGAGGTCTTTAATCCATTTGGACTTAAGTTTTTTGCATGGAGATAGACATGGATCTATCTGCAGTCTTGTACATGCCAGCATCCAGTTATGCCAACACCATTTGTTGAAGATGCTTTCTTTTTTTCCATTGTGTAATTTTAGCTTCTTTGTCAAAAATCATGTGTTCGTAGGTGTGTGGGTTAATATCAGGGTTTTCAATTCTATTCCATTGGTCTCCCTGTCTGTTTTTGTGCCGATACCGGGTTGTTTTCAGGACTATAGCTCTATAATAGAGCTTGAAGTCTGGGATGGTGATGCCTTTGTAAGTTCCTTTATTGTACAGGGTTGTTTTGCTATCATGGGTTTTTTGTTTTTCCATATAAAGTTGAGAATTGTTCTTTCAAGGTCTGGGATTTTGATGGGGTTTGCATTGAATCTGTAGATTGCTTTTGGCAAGATTGTCAATTTTACTATGTTGATACTTCCTATCCAAGAGCATGGGGCATCTTTCTTTCCATTTTCTGGTATCTTCTTTAATTTCTTTATTTAAAAACTCAAAAGTTCTTACTATACAGGTCTTTCACTTGTTTGGTTAACGTTACCCCAGTAGCCCTACTATATACAGACAATAAGTGGGCTGAGAAAGAAATCAGAGAAACATCACCCTTTACAATAGCCACAAACATGATAAAATAACTTTATTTTTTAACCGAGTGAGATTCACTTCTTCTTCTTTGTCTTTGAGACATGGCATTCTCCCTTCTATTTTATGTACTTTGTTGTCATTCCTTTCACCTGACTTTTCTTTTTGACTTCCTGAATATTCCTTCCTTCCTTCCTTCCTTCCTTCCTTCCTTCCTTCCTTCCTTCCTTCCTTCCTTCCTTCTTTCCCTCCCTCCCTCCCTCCCTCCCCCCCCCTCCCTCCCTCTCTCTCTCTCTCTCTCTCTCTCTCTCTCTCTCTCTCTCTCTCTCTCTCTCTCTCTCTCTCTCTTTCTTTCTGAAACAGGGTTTCTCTGTGTAGCTCTGACTGTTTTGGAACTCATTCTGTTGACCAGGCTAGCCTAAAACTCAGAGAGATCCACTTACCTCTGCCTCCAGATTGCTGGGATTAAAATTGCCATTATCCCCAGCTAACTTCCTGACTTTTTCATTTGAAATTTTGTTTGGTTTTTCTTCATAGAGTGTGTATTAAATTATATTTTTACATTGTTTTTTTTTCATTCAACTGTTTGTTTTCTCAGTTTTTATTCAGCCATGTATTTATTTATATCCTCTGAGCCTTTTGAACATATTTATAATAACATTTTGAAGTCATTGTTTTGTTCATCAGCATAGTTGCTTTTCATAGGGAATATTATAATTGGGCATTAATTTCTAGAGAAGGCTTACTGTCTTGGTTGTTCTTGTTTGTGTTTTTGTTATGAAATCTAGGCAGCTCCAGTTAGGCCATTTGTGGTGTTTAGGATACCTGGTCTTGCCTTTGTTGAATGTGTTTGGATCTTTGTTCGGTGGTATCCCAACTTGTCAGGTTGTGGATCTTTTGAATGACACTTGGTTTTCAGTATTGGGGCCATTTGTTCTGAGTGCAGTAGTGGATTGGTGGGCAGGAATTGGTGGAATTGGCTCTGGGGGCCAGATGTTGAGAAGTTTTTATCTCTGATCCATTATAGTTAAGGGTTCACACAGACTGGCAGAAGGAGCAAGATAACTTAATTTGGAACAAAGTAGCAGTGCAGATTTGAAGGATAAGCTGTAAAAATTGACACGTGACTGAGCAATTAAGGACCCAATTAACCTTAACCCCATAAAAGCAGTTTAGGTTTTTTTTTTTTTTTTCTGTATATGTCCCTTCCCATAATGCATTTGACTTTTATTTATATGCACACCCACTTAAGAATAGCATAATGTATTAATAGGGCAATTCTCCTTAAGTTTACCAGAAGATACAGTTTTATGTTACTCGGCACACAAATCTGTTAAGAATAAATCTGCTTTTTTGTTGTTTATACTTGCACACATTAGGAATACACTGCCTAGAAACTGTCTAAATTTGAGTGCTAAATAGGGGTGAAGAAATTTCAGCTGTTGTATAGATACATATTGCCAGTGTAGTTTGTGGAGTGAGCACATTCTGAGATTTTTTGAGATGCTTATGTACACATACTATGTGAAGGTTAAGGAACTAGGCTAGGCTGCCAAGTACACTATTAAAATATGTGTGTGCCTCTGTGTGTGTGTGTGTGTGTGTGTGTGTGTAAATCTGTATACATAACCAAAACCAGATTGGGGTCCTAGGTACTGAAACTCCTGTGTGTACCTGCCTCACTGTTACATGCATGTTGTAAATTAGTCTCCACCACATGTGACTAAGCTGTTTAAGAATATGGGTTCTGTTTGTCCCTGTTACGTGTTAAATACTTAATATTGCCTGTATGTAGTAAATGCTGGAAGTACTTGTTATTGAATAGATGCATGCATGAGTTTATAATGGGAACAATAAGGGGTACTGGTTTTGAGTGTTTTCGAGGATAAAGTTGTAACGGACTAAAGATGGTGCCAGACCTCAGAATTGATCTCTTCTCATTACTAGACCATGAAGGTTAAAGTGACTTGCTATTTTATAAATGATAGCCCATGTTTTCCCTGATTACTGTCATTAGCCCCAGGTATTCTTTTCCAATGGCAGGGCTGATAAACCATAGTAAGTGGTTTCAAAAGACCATTGCACATTCTAGTATGTATTTTAACTGATCCTTGAAAAACATGTGTGATCTTTTGAGATTTTTTTTTCCCACTTAAACATTAAAAGGGCCCTTGTTTTAACTGACAGTGAAGATCTCAAAATTGTTTGTAGGTGCTGGGTCTTCAGCTCTAAAGAGGCCATTTGAAGATGGATTAGGGGATGATAAAGATCCCAATAAGAAGATGAAACGAAACTTAAGGAAAAGTATGTAAATTCTTATTCTTATTGTGGAACCTGGAGAAGGTTTATACCTTCAGATAAATAAAAAATGCAGACTTTCATTGACTTGGATTAGTATTTTAAGAATAAACCATAGTTGACAAAATTGGTAATTGGAGAACTTTGAGTTTCTAAGTTTCATTGCTTAAGATATCGATGCTTTCAACTAGAAATCAATGGGACATTGTGAGTGAATTTGTACTTTAAATTTTCATTTGTGTAAACAAACATTATATTTGTTTATTTTATGTCTATGAATGTTTTGTCTGCAAGTATGTATTAGCACCATGTTCATGCCTGGTGCCTGCAGAAGTCAGTAGAGGACATCAAGTACCCTAGAAATGTAGTTAAGAGGTGGTGGTGAACCACCATGTATATGGATGCTGGGAACTGAATCCAGGTCTTCTGCAATAGCAAGTGTTCCTAACAAGTGATCCATCTTTGTAGACCATCAATCATATAGGGAATTATAGTGGGAGCTACAGATGTACAGTTTGAAGTTAATTTCTAATCTAATTTTCTTTCATAGTTCTGGACAGTAAAGCAATAGACCTTATGAATGCACTAATGAGATTAAATCAGATCAGGCCTGGGCTTCAGTATAAGCTTTTGTCACAGTCTGGCCCAGTCCACGCCCCAGTCTTCACAATGTCTGTAGATGTGGATGGCACAACATATGAAGCCTCAGGACCATCCAAGAAAACAGCAAAGCTTCACGTAGCAGTGAAGGTGAGTGTTCTTTGATTTGCCAAAGCTTCCTTTGTGTTGTTCAGATAAAATGCTTACCTGTGTCTGTCTATAAGGCTTTAAGGACAGTAACATAGAAACTGCTTTCACCTATGGATCACATTTGTTGTTGTTGTAACATAATATTTGTTGGATTTAGAAAATACAGAAAAAATACATCAACATAGTTCTGATAATCAATCGTGTATATAGATAATTCCCAAATAACGGAATCTCTCAATAAATAAATTTGATTTAATGTAGACTAATGCCAAAATGTCATAGATCATGCTTGTATAATGAAGACTGAGTTTTATTTAAATTCTGTCATTTATGAGTATATGGTATAAAATAGAATTGGTCTTGTTTGCTAAAATATTGTTAAAGTATTGCAAACAGTATGCTAGATGCCAAAGGCAAGAGTTTATCGAGTTTAGTATGAATAGGAATGGAGATACAAATAATGCATATATGGAAAGTATATGGTGTGTTAGTGATTAGAACTATACAGAAAAAAATAGTAATAAAGTGATATTAATACCAGACAGTATATTCTGCTTTGTTTATGTTGGGTGCTTAAGTGTGATGAGGGTATATGAGTTTAAAATGAGACTTATAAATTGAACCCAAAAAAATTTCATAACTGCTTTAGGTATTTTCTATTGTTGTGATAAAGACCATGACTGATATCAGTGTGGGCAGGAAAAGGTTTATTTCAGCTTACACCTTACAAGCAATCAATCATGAAGGGAAGACAGGGCAGGAACCTGGAGAGAATAACTGAAGCATAGGTAAGCCATGGAGGAAGGAATTCTGTTTACTGGTTTGCTCCCTGTGGCTTTCTCAGTTTGCTTTCTTATACATTCCAGGGGTGGCATTGTCCCTGGTGGACTGGGCCTTCTCACATCAGTCACTTTTAAAAAACCTCCACAGACTTACAGACAGGCCAATCTTATGGGAGTATTTTCTTGAGGTTCCCTCTTCCCAGATGACCCAAGCTTGTGTCATGATGACAAAACTTACCAACACAAAAGAGCTGTAATGAATACCCTTATGTATGACATAAGAATAGTCAGTTGATTTCTGAAAGAGTTACAGTTGGGTTTGTATAAGGGTCAGATGGGCATTTCTTCTTGGGTAGATCTTCACAAATTAGGATACCAGTGAGCCTTAATGGATTGTCTCCTTTTATTGTATGTTAATGGCCTCATAGCAACTCGTAGTTAAGTAAAATTTGCAGATGTCTTAGTATAGTGGCAGTTTTTTTTATGCAGTGAATTAGGTGCTATTTTTATTTGATGCAGCGATACAATGCTATACTGTGATGGATTATTTTAACCTAACTTTTGGTAAACATGGGGGACTTGGAGACTTTGTTTCTCAGTTTGCTTTCTTACATTCTAAGGGTGCATAAGTACACATCTGAAGCATCATTTAAAATTATTAGGGCATTGGGTCAGAGGAGCTCCTTTTTGTAATTTGTGTTTCAGAAGTAGATGGCTTTCATGCCTTTTCTCTCTTTCTGTGTTTAGTTCCTATTTGGGTAGAGTGTGTAGTTGAGTAATAAATCTGAACTATGTAAAGAGATGAGATTTGCCTATTTTGAATGGTCACTCAGCTAGATTGTTATCCACTCAGCCATGAGTTGTCCCAGCTTTGAAGCTTTGGATACCCCTCTGTCGATAATTTGTTTGGCTTATGGTGATTACTCAGCACTGTGATGTGGAGACGTAGTCAGAACGAGCCTGAGGTCCGTTCTGGGTCTCCCCATTCTCCCATTCTTACACTAGTTTATGTACTGGGTAGCTGTATTCTAGAGTTTACTTGCTGTGTTGAGGCAAAGAGTTCTAAGGTTTTGAAGTTTTTTTTTTTTTTTTTTTTTTTTTGGTGTGTGTGTGTGTTGGGGAGGGTGTACATATGTGGTGGCATGATTGACTATCAGATGACAACTTGTAGGAATCTGTTCTTTCTCTCTCTCTCTCTCTCTCTCTCTTTTTTTTTTTTTTTTTTTTTTTGCCTTATCGGCTCCACAGATCAAACTCAGGTCATTAGATTTGGCAACAAGTACCTGTTCCAGCTATACCTAGCCAGTATAAGTTTTTCAGGTAGATTTTTATTGTACCCCTAGCTTTGTAAAAGTTGGCTTTTCTTTTTCTTTTTATTTCATGTATGTTTGTTATAGTTTAGAAAATGAAACGTCCTTAATTCCTACAGTTAGAAATAATATTAATATTTTTACATTAAATGCAAAAGGTTTATATTTTTTTCGAAGCTTTGTTTTTATTTAAACTTGCAATTCCAAAATTCAAGGAAGTTTACCTGTTTGATGTAATCATAGGTTTTGTACTAATTGGGTGGCAAGACCCAAGCTGAATTGATGCAGGGCCATTTTTTCTTTATTATTCAATTTATTATTATTTCTATGTATGAATATAGGGTGATACCTGAGAATTCACTGGGATTTGGCAAATAATTTGGCTTTATGTTGGGCTTGGGAAATGGAAAATTAAGAATTCTCAAAACAAATTGTTCCCAAGAGCAGTGGACCTACATGTTGTGTATAAGTATGTACATAAAGTAGTTCCATGATGTTTTGCGCATCTAAACAACACTTATTTTTATCAAGTGATCATGAAGTAATTGTTTTGGATTTCTTAGTTTATATTGTTTTTTGTATTTTTTGACCTTGTCTGATTATCCTCTAAGATATATTCTAGAGATGGGATTGCTGGCCCAAAATTAATGAATAATTCATTAATTCAGTGTAAAGTATATTGGGAACCCTACTATGTATCAGTACATTGCCAGATGGCCCCCATTTACACATGAATCAGAGACAGTACTGCACGTCTGAAGGTAGTCAAAGCACAACAGATCAGCTAGAAATCTGTTCTGCTACATTAATGTGGCTTAGCCACCCAAACACAGCTAGCTTCCCTCTCCTCCTGCAGCTTTTGTTCCTGAAAGTCCCTAACAGAGGTACATTTAACATATTCTTGTCATGAAAATAACTGTGGTTAGTGTGGAAAAAAGAGAACATGGACCTGACAAAGAGAGAAGACTTTTTTTAAAGACACGGTTTTTCTGTGAGCCCTGGCTGGCCTGGAATGCACTCTGTATAGGCCAGGCTGGTCTCGAACTCAGATCTGACTGCTTCTTCCTCTCAATGGCTCTGAGTAAAGGCAATGAATGAAGACCTTTTAGAGAAGTGTTTAGATCCATTAGGTGTTCTGAGAACCTGAGACCAGATCGTCATCCTACAGAAGCCATGATTCTTAGTTTCTTTTGAGTAGAGAGCCATGGAGTATTTTCTTTTCACTCCCACTGGCCAGTCTCTGAGGGTAGCTAATCTTTCTTAGTCTTAACCTCTATCAGACTCAGCTGCCTTCCAGGAAAAATGGAACAGTTACATATATAATTTGCTTTCAAGTTAGCTTGTTTCTGTGAACTATCTTGAGAATTTTAAGCTCAGTTGATGTGTTATTAATAGTTTTGAATATGCTTCCTAGATACTTAAGCTGACTTTCTTTGGTGTACTGGTTTTACTTGTTTTTGCCTTGACATTGATTCCAAACAAAGTTTGGTTTTGCTGGAGAAAGTAGACTAGGACAATTGTTAAATAGGTGAACATGGATTTGACACAACACAAGTACTGCAATGGGTGGTGGTGAGGAAAACACCTCAGTATGAAACTGGACTCAGTTCTCACTCCATAATTTATTGCCAAGGATTAGAGAATGATGAATGGGTGGGAAATTACTAAGAGGAAAAATAAAGGGTAAAGTAGGATTTGTTTTCTTTTTTAAAAAAAATTTGTGTGTGTGTGTGTGTGTGTGTGTGTGTGTGTGTGTGTGTGTGTGTTGTGTGTTTGTGAGTATACAGGTGTGTCCATGTGTGTATGTGGGGGCCAGAAGAGCATTGGATGCCCTTCTTTATCACTCTGCTTTATTTCTTTGAGGCAGGGTCTATCCCTGAACCTGGAAGCTAGCATGTCCCACCTATCCTCTTGTCTCGGCCCCACATGGAGCTGAGATTACAGGTATGTACAGGATACCCTGCTTGTTGCATGGTTGCTGGGATCCAAACTCAGGTTCTCATGATTGTGCGGCAAGAAGTTTTAACTACTGAACCATCTGTCCCGCTCCTGACTAGCTGGATTCTTTCTAAAGGCAGGCCAGGGTAATTGGACATCATATGTGAGATTGTGTGACATGAGAGGATTTGGTCAGATACTGTGAGTGATAAAATAGGAACAGAAACAATGTAATTTAGCAGGATTCTTACTGCTAATGGGTTACTGAGTATAAGGACCACTGATGGAGCCTAAAAGTGGTCCAGCTGGGGTGTGATGATGGCACACACCTTTAATCCCGGCACTTGAGAGGCAGAGGCTGGTGGATCTGTGAGTCTGAGGTCACCCTCGTCTACAGAGTGAGTTCCAGGATAACAAAGGCTACACACAGAGAAACCCTGTCTTGAAATACAAAAAAAAAAAAAAAAAAAAAAAAAAAAGTCCAGAAAATTCTAACTAGACTTAGGTCAAGAAGAGGTTTACCAATTTTAGAGATCTGAGAACTCTTCACTTCTGACTTCTTTAGCCCATGATACTACTTTGAGAAGGTGTGTGATAGAAAATGACTTGAAGTTTCTTACTAGTCCTGTCCCTTGCCCTTCTCTGCCACCCCCTCCCAGTTGAATCAAGGGCACATGTGTGCCAGGCAAGAGCTCCACTTCAGAGTGATTTTAAAGATTTGTTTACTTTTATGTAAGTGTTTTGCTTTCCTGTACATATGTGTGCTGGTGCCTGTAGTGGTCAGAAAAAAGTACTGGATCTCCTGGAACTGGAGTTACATGTGGTTGTGAGCCACACATGGGTTTGGGGAACCTAACCCAGGTCCTCTACAAGATCAGCCAGTGCTCTTAATGGCTGAAGGTCTCTCCAGTCTCTGTTATTTAAAAATAGTTATTTGGCATCTATTTAATCCTGAAAGTAGATACTGTATGCCTCAAGAGATAACTGTTTGTAAATGACCTGAATTGTATTGCTGTCTTAACTTGTGTTAATAGATAAATGACTTATGACAAGTGAGGAAAGCAAAGGAAGAAGTGTGGTATTCAGTAACTAGCATTGAGGGTTCCATTGTCTTCGTTAAGCTGGGAACCATACTCTTCCCCTGCTGTGATGCTGAGATTTGAACCTAGGCCAGTACCCCCTTTCTGAGCCATATCCTTGTCTGTGCCTTTGTGCTAGAGGAGATACACCCCATTGTTGTTGATGTTCGACTTTCACCTGTGGTGGGCATTATTAATGTTAGTTTTATACAATGGCTCTTGTCCAGTGGGAGAGTTCTCAGGGAGAGCATTAGTTTCAGAACTCAATGGAACAGGTGTTTTCTTTATGAAATATTGATGTACTAACCAAGTGATGTTACTGTACTTAGTGTAAAGTGCTGTCCGAGTACTTTTAGAACTTAAGATGTTAAGGGCTGGAGAGATGGCTCAGAGGTTAAGAACACCGGCTGTTCTTCCAGAGGTCCTTAGTTCAATTCCCAGCAACCACATTGGCTCACAACCATCCATTATGAGATCTGGTGCCCTCTTCTGGTGTGCAGATATACATGGAAGCAGAATGTTGTATACATAATAAATAAATAAAATCTTAAAAAAAGAACTTAAGATGTTAAAAGGGGTTCTTGGCTTATTACCCAATAAACTCAAGGAATATTTATGAGAAATGCCAGATTCCCCATATATGAATTAGATGAATTAATTCCTTTTTTAAAATTTTAATTTATTTCTTACATTCCAATCCCAGTTCCCTCTCCCTCCTCTCCTCCTGCTCCCCCACTTCCCACCATCCCACCTCCAATCTGCTCCCTGGAGAGGATAAGGCCTCCCCTAGGAAGTTTGCTAAGTCTGTCCCATCATCTCATTGAGGCAGGACCAAGGTACCTCCCAATCCCCATCCCTGTGTCTAGGATGAACAAGGTATCTCTCCATATAGAGTGGGCTCTCCATATACAGTGGGCTCTACTAAGTCAGTTTGTGCAGTAGAGTTAGATCTTGGACCCACTTATGAGTGAGTACATACTATATTTGTCTTTCTGGATCTGGGTTATCTCACTCAGGATTTTTTTTTTTTCTCCCTAGTTCCGTGCATTTGCCTGCAAATTTCAAGATGACATTGTTTCCTGAGCAATACTCCATGTGTAAATGTACCGCATTTTCTTTATCCATTCTTTGGTTGAGGGTATCTGGGTTGTTTCCAAGTTCTGGCTATTACGAATAATGTGGCTATGAACATACTTGAGCAAATGTCCTTGTGGTGTGAGTGTGTGCTCTTTGGGTATATGCCCAAAAGTGGTATTGCTGGGTCTTGAAGTGGGTTGCTTCCTAATTTTCTGAGAACACGCCATACCGATTTCCAAAGAGGCTGTACAAGTTTGCACTCCCACCAACAATGGGGGAGTATTCTCCTTATTCCACATCCTCTCCAGCATAAACTGTCATTGGTGTTTTTGACTGGTATAAGGTAGTGAGGTTTTGATTTGCATTTCCCTGATGACTAAGGATGTTGAACATTTCCATAAGTGCCTTTCTGCCATTTGAGATAGTTCTGCTGAGAATTCTATATTTAGATCTGTACCCCATTCTTTAATTGGATTATTTGGTAGTTTGATGTCTAGTTTCTTGAGTTCTTTGTATATTTTGGAGATCAGCCCTCTATTAGTTGTGGGGTTGGTGAAGATATTTTCCCATTCTGTAGGGAGCCGTTTTGTCTTGTTGACCATGTCCTTTGCCTTACCATTTCTGATTTGCTTTGTACAGAGTCAAATGAAATCCCTTCTCTTTTTTTTTTTTTTTTTGGAATATTACTGTTTTATCTATGTTGGTAAAAATCATTTGTTGATGTCATTTTCTTTCAAAGACTTTTTTTTTTAAAATTTGACCACTATAACATCATTTTTAGTCACCTATTAAATACAGTTGGTATAATGGAGAAATGTGGCATTGCTTGTGTACTCCAGCAGCTGAGAGCTTCTCTTTCAGCTCCTGCTCCTGTGTCTGTGGACACATCGTTTTAGTCAAAGGCTGAGAGAACAGCTCAGCGTTGAGCATGTGTGCAGCCCAACAAGACCTTAAGTTTGATTCTTATCACTATCTTTAATTTAAAAATAAAGTGTAAAAAGATTAGTCAGTAACTCACAAAGTGGTATTAACCTGCTTTGAAAGAGACTTAATGAGATACTAGCAAATTCATCCTCTTGTTGACTATAAAAGCAGTGTAATCTGGAAGGAGAGGTCAAAGATGATGTACATGTGCATGAACATACATTTGCACACAGGCACATATAGGCAGTCTTGTGAAAGCTTTGTTTCAAAAAACTGAGAAACCCCAGGATCATAAAGCTATGAAGCCCTGAAAGAGGCACTTTTTTTCCCCCCCTTCGAGACAGGGTTTCTCTGTGTAGCTTTGGAACTTGTCCTGGAACTCACTCTGTAGACCAGGCCGGCCTCGAACTCACAGAGATCCACCTGCCTCTGCCTCCCGAGTGCGGGGGTGGGAGGGTGGGGGGGGGAGTGTTGGGGTTAAAGGCGTGGGCTACCAACACCCGGCCGAAAGAGACACTTAAGCATAGTTGGAAATAATGGCTCCACTGGCAAACCAATTTGAATGTAAAACACAAAACAAAGCCGATCAAATACAAACAAAACAAAGCAGTAACAAAAATAACTCTGGATTCTGTTCATTGGCCAATTCCTCAGTGGTTGTCATAGAATTTAGAGGTCAACTGACCCAGTCTTCTTGCTTTGCAGATGGAGAGATTGAAGACCAGAGGAGAGTGATAGGAGTAGACTTTACATTTTTTTTTTCTTTCCAGTTTATTTTCCTTATTTTGGTGCTATTTGCCTGTCCTCCCTTTTCCATTGGTAGAGCTTGACTATGCTGTACGTTCTCTTTATTGTTTACCTCCAAATTAAATGAGCTAGCAGTGACTTTAGGCTTGCGTTTCTGAAACCTTTGAGCCATGCACATGGAGGAAGCAGCTTTCCCCTTTTCATGCGGTGCTACCCTGGTATGTGGAATGGACTGAACTGAGGATTCACCGATGTAGTGCTGTCTTGTTCTTCACAGGTGTTTCCGGAAACTAAATGTTACAGTTTGAAACTTTTTAGCTCAGAATTTCAGCTGTCCTTTTTGGTCTTTGGTAACTGAATAAATATGTTTTATTGGTATTTGTACAGGTTTTACAGGCAATGGGATACCCAACAGGTTTTGATGCAGATATTGAATGTATGAGCTCCGATGAAAAATCAGATAATGAAAGCAAAAATGAAACAGTGTCTTCAAACTCAAGCAATAATACTGGAAATTCTACAACTGAGACCTCCAGTACCTTAGAGGTATATTTGTGTTCTTTTCTTCCTTAGAATAAAGTAGTGCGAGTACTTTGGAAACCTTAGAGATGTGGGAAAGAATAAGAGTCTCATAGAGGCCTATATTGCTAACAGTTTGCTTTATGTTTTGAGTGTGACTATCGAACCCTAGACCGTGTGGATATTAGGCAAGCACTCTTGCATTGAGCCACAGCTGGAACTCTCTGCTTGCCTGTTTTGTTTTGTTTTGTTTTGTTTTTGAGATTGTGCTTCTGAGAGTCCAGGCTGGCCATCTCCAACTCAGTGAATAGCTGAGGTTGACATTGAATTTGTAACCCACCTGCTTTCATCTTCCAGGTGCTGGGATTTCAGGGGTATTGCCACAACATCTGGCTGTTTTACCTTAACTGTGCCCAGATATATTTCTGAATGTATTTATTAAGGAAGCCATATTTTTCACATAGCTTTGCGTTTTGGTCTTCTTCTACTGAACTCCTAAAAAGAATCTATCAACATACCTACCTATGAAAAAAAAATAAAATACACCCTAATTTAAGTAGCCTACTGGCAATGGAAGATTCTTCTAGAATGTCATAATTTTAATGTATCAAAACTATCAGTACTATCCAAAGAACAAAAACCTAAAAGATTTAGTAGAGAAAACAGATCTTTTTGAAGTGTGTGCACACATGACAGTGTGCCTGAGTTCACCATTTAATTTGTACATCCTTACAGGAGGGCATAGACTGCCCACTGCATATTTCAGAATTGGAGTCAGCCCTAGACTATGAACTAGTGGTCCAATATAATAGAATGTGATGAATCTAAGTACTGAGTGTGTATAGTACATTGGGAGGAGCCACTGTTGACTGCATTCTCTCTGAAGAACTGGCTTTGGAATAGTAACAGAAATTCAGGTGCGGAAGCATATACAAATAGCAGACAGAGCACACAGAGGAAAAGACTGCAAGCAGAGGGAGAACTCAGGAAGTTGAGAAACTCAGTCTCTTCTGGGGGGGCTTTAAAGCCTTTGAAGTCTTCCTCCCCTGATTTAGAGTTGGTCAGTTTAAAAAAAGGACAACTGTTTTGTGACATGTCCTGAGCAGGCCTTGGAACTTGAGCCTGTTCACCACAGGGAGCCTGCTGGTGGAAGACAAAAGCCACCAAGGCTTTTGTTTTAAGCTGCCAGACTTTTGTCTCAAGTCTGGAAGGTGAGGAAGAAGTTGGTCATCTTGGAAATTTGCCTTCTCTTTTGCCTAGCCATAACTCCTCTCCCTATCTGTCTGCTGAATTGGGAGTCTGTCTAACTACTAGTCTCTCATTACCCTTTCTCAGAGGTCACTCTAGCAAGGGTTAGGGGGTTTAAGGATGACAACTCCTTTTAGCTTCTTCGAGCTGAGAAAGAGTGGACAGTGTGGGCAGCAGTCACAGTGTCCCAAAGGAGGGACCATCTTAAGAGGCCATGATAAAATTTAACTGAGGGCAGTTATCCAGAGCATAAGAAGGTATTTGGTGATGGTGTATATCTTTGGAGCATGTCATGTGAGCTCGAATCTTGATGAGTTGGTGGTTTTCAAAAGAAATCTCAAGACAGGTCTTACGATGATACCAACTTCAGAAGTCTGAGATGAGCCCCCAAAGTGATACTATCTAGGAGTCTTGGTCAAGTTTATTTTCTCTGCCAGTTAAAGGATTAAATGGGAGGGGAAATCTGGAGACAACAGATAGCAGCAGAGAAATCTCAAGCCCTACAGATAGAATGGCAGTTGAAGGAAGAAGGTATTTTATTGAGGTTGAGGAACATACAAACAGCAGACATGCAGAAAAGAAGACCCTCTGTAATCAGAGGGGAGACTTGGAAAGCCCCCCCCCCAAAACAAAACAAAACAAAACAAAAAAAACAGAAACAAAAATCCCAAATCTTTACATAAAAAAACAACTTTTTCACCCTTAGTTGTAAGAATATTGTTAAGGTCTCTTGCCTGTAAATCCCTGTGAGTAACTGCTTAGCTCCAGATGCTGCAAACATTGTATCCAGAGCCTGAAGATACACCACTGTGGAAATCAGAAAGATAGGTTCCAGGTGTTCCAGACAAATGCAATAATGTGAAATCTCAAAGGAAGAAGTGGTTGTTCCCAGCACATACACATGCAGCCATGCAAAATTAGAATACTGCATCAAGAGCAGTTCTGCATGAGGAGTTTTGCCATCCCAGGAGTAGGGGGAGTAGGTATTCTGGGCTGAAAGAAGGTGAGCTGCCATGACCTAGATGTACATGCTGAGAAGTGGGCTGATTGGTATGGAGAACACTGCTGGAGCATAAAGTCTGAGGCTCTCCTAGGTTGCTGAAGAGTGTAGGTGTGGAGTCTGCTGGGAGAGCTTTGGTCATTTACTGGTGGTGGTGGTATGTTTACCAGGGCAAGGGAGAGTCTTTACATTATGAAGTTCAGGTGACTAGATCACAGAGTGAATTAGGAAAGGAAAGAGCAGTGTGAGCTATGAGAATAGCAGCTACATGAGTTTTGGTAGTACTATTTACACTTTGTGGTAATTTAGTGGAGACCTCTTATTTCTTCATTTAAAATAGTTTAATTGATCAAAATTGGGTGATTTGTATGTGCTGGTGTGTGTGTGTGTGTGTGTGTGTGTGTGTGTGTGTGTGTGTGTGTGTGTGTGTGAATAAAGCCTATTTGTTTGCATGAAAAGGGTTTTTGTGGTTTGGACTCAACCTTCTAATAAGGTTGTAATGTATCCTCACCCCCATATTGCCAAACTGCACTTAGTAATTCTCACTTCTCCTTTGATGCCCACTCATGATTGGTCTAGCACTTAGCCTGTTAAAGCCAGGTGTGCATGTCTATTTTAACAAAACTATCCTGATTGCCTTTAAAAAGTAATTCTTTATGGATGTGACAGCATATGGCTGTAATCCCAGCTCTTGGAAGCTGGTAGCAGGAAGAATGAGACTATAAAACTCGAGTTCCACCAGGCAAGGTTAGCTTGGGTTTCTGAATGGGGGCAGTCCTGCTTCAAAGGCAGGCTGTTGAGATGACCACAGCAATTACCGCTTGCAGGGTTTCAGCACCTTTGATTCTGTTTTGCCATGAGGGGACAAAGGTAATTCATTTTGTCTCTTAAATGTTTTAAAGTAGAATTAACACGTTTACTTTTTAGCATAATTATATTAAAAAGAAATTCCATGTTCTGAAGTCTAAATTGAACTTCTATCTTCCCTGTCATCTTTCAGGTAAGAACTCAGGGTCCCATCCTCACAGCAAGTGGCAAAAACCCTGTAATGGAGCTCAATGAAAAAAGGAGAGGTCTCAAGTATGAACTCATCTCAGAGACTGGTGGAAGTCATGACAAGCGCTTTGTAATGGAGGTATGTACCTAGATACATGCCCACCTTATTTTTCATCTCACAGACATATTTTTGAACTGATAGTAAAAAGCATTTTAGACATCCATGAGTTATGAACACTATTTAACTTCATTATTTTCTTCGTTATGACATTCTTTAAAATTTTTTTGTTTATTTTACTTTATGTGTACTAATGTTTTGCTTGCATGTATGTATGTATGTATGTTTATCATTGCCTGTTGAGTACATGTCAGTGCCGAGAAGTGAATCTAGGTCTTGAGCCTCAAGTGCTCTTAGCCACTGAACTATTTCTCCAGCCTGTGATGTTTTTGAAATAAAATCACATATGAGGAGTTGTAAAGTGCTGTTTTTACTTTCAGGTAGAAGTAGATGGACAGAAATTTAGAGGTGCAGGTCCAAACAAGAAAGTGGCCAAGGCAAGTGCAGCACTAGCTGCCTTAGAGAAGTTGTTTTCTGGACCCAATGCAGCAAATAATAAGAAAAAAAAGATCATTCCTCAGGTATGAGTGAAGCAACCTTGTAATATTCACAAGTTCAATTTCCTGCTCATTTGCCATTTTTTAACTGTCTCCTCAAAAATTTTATTTTATGTTTTAAGTTCACACTTGGAAAGCGAGGTAGGCAGATGGATCTCTGTGAGTTCTAGGCCAGCCTAGTCTAGATACCCAAGTTTCAAACCAACCAGGGCCACATATGTATGTGTGTCTCTATGAATATATGCTACATGTGTTCGGGTGCCTATAGAGCCCAGAATAGGGTGGGAAATCCCCTGAAGCTGACTGGAGGTGGAGGTGGTAAAGGCAGTTGTGAGCCACCAGTAGACACTGGAAACCAGACTCAGAGAAGTACCAATTCTTAACTGCTGAGCCATTCCCTTACTCCCATGATATTTTTAATTGGCATATAAGATAAGGGGTTTCATTGTGACTGTTCTTTTTGGTTTTTCCAGACAGAGTTTTCCCTGTGTAGTCCTGACTGTCCTGGAACTTTCTCTGTAGACCAGGCTGGCCTCAAACTCAGAGATCCGCCTGCCTCTGCCTACCGAATGCTGGGATTAAAGTGGGCACCACCGTGGCATGGCTTATTGTGACATTTTTATACATGTTTGTCACTGTACTTTGTTCTCCCAACCCATTGCCCTCTCCCCTGTCCCAATTCCTTCTTCCCCACTGCTGGTACTTTCTGCCTCCCAAATGGTTTTATTTTGTATATCATAATAATCACCATTTCCATCCATTTTTCTGGAAATAATTTCATCTTCTTTATCACTAAAGTGTCTGTCTGCCTCTGTCCGCCCCTCCCCCCCAGTTACATTTTATCCGTTTATCTGTTGATGGACTTCTAGGCTGATTTTGTATCTTGACTATTGTAGATACTATAGCAATAGATACGGATGTACAAGTATCTGTTTAGTATAGAATTAGAATTCTTTGGAGTGGTGTAGCTGTGTTACACTGTAGTTCTGCTTTTAGTTTTTTGAGGAACCTTTGATTTCCATAGTAGCTATCAAATTTACATTTCTACCAGCAGTAAATAAATATTCTTCTTCTTCTTCTTCAAAAATACTTTGTGTGTATAGATATTTTGCCTGCACAAACATATATATGTGCACCATGTGTATGCCTGGTGCTATGGATCCCTTGTAACTGGAGTTAAAGACAGTTGTGAGCAGCCATGTGGGTTCTGGGAATTGAATCTGGGTCCTTTAAGAGAGCATCCAGTTCTCCCAACCACTGAACCATTTCTCTAGGCCCTATGAATAAGGATTCATAATCTACATCCTTGCTAGAATTTGTTGTTTCTGTATGTGTTGTTAGGGTGGGGGGGCCACACAGGTAGGTATATCTAAGAGCCTTGGGCATGCTAGACAAACACTCTACAACTTTTCTATACTTCCAGCCCTGTATTCTTGACAATTGTACTCACTTGGGTTAGATGGAACCTCAATGTAGTTATCTTTGTTTTTCTGATGTTTAAGGTTTTATTCAACATTATTTAAAACATTCATGGCCATTTATGTTTTTCCTCTGAGAAGTGTCTATTCAATTCATTAGCTCATTTATTGAATGATTTTTTTTTTTTTTTTGGTATTTAAATTTTGGAGTTCTTTACAAATTGTCAATAATTCCCTGTGTGGTAGTCAAGATTTCTCTCCCATTTTGCATACTGTGTTATCTGTCATTTTGATGATGGTTTTCTTTGCTGTGTAGTGGAAGCAACCCCATCTGTCCATTCTTGAGTTTGTCTCCTATTGCTGCTGGAATTCTTTCAGAAAGCCCCTGCCTGTGCCTGTTTCTTCACATGTTTTCCCTTAGCACTTTCAGAGTTTCTGGTCTTTCTTTAAGGCCTTTGATAAATTATATTTTTATTTTTATTTTTTATTTGGGGGGTTTGGAGGAAGAGATTGGGCTTTAGTTTCATTCCTCTGCCTGTAGATATCCCTTTTGTTGATGAAGTGGTCTTTGGCCCAATGTATGTTTTTGACACCTTTGTCAAACAATTGTTTGTAGCTGTGTGGGCTTATTTCTAGATCTTCTGGTTTACTCCATTGATCTTTGGCTGTTTTGTGCTAGTAACATGGTGTTGCTGTTACTATGGCTCTGTAGTGTAATTTGAGATGAGCTATTATGCTGCTTCCAGTCTTAAAGTTCACTATAAATATTCATCACTGATTAAGCTTATTCCTGGGTATTTTGGTTAGAAGCTGTTAAGAATTTGGCAAGTTTGTTACATATATCAAAGTTAATAATTTTTGTTAATTTGATATTCTGCCACTTTGCTAAGTGTAGTTATTAGATTTACCTTTCTTTTGTGAAGTCTTTAGGGTCTTGTAAGTGTAGGATCTTGTCATTAGCAAATAGGGGTAATTTGACTTCTTCTCTCTTCCCCATGTTTCATTTTACTGCTCTAAGTAGGACTTTAAGCACTATATTAAATAACAGAAAAAAGAGGCATCCATCTCATTTCTGACTTTCTCATTTTTAGTGTAATGTCAGCTCTAAATTTGTTGTATATAACATTTTTTGTGTGTGTGCTGAGGTATGTTCTTTCTATTCCTAGTTTCTTTGAGGCTTTTTTTTTTTTAACTTTTAAGTTATTCATTTGTTGCAGAGGGGAAGCATACATGTCAAGGTGTGCATGTGAAGTTAGGATAACTTGCGGGAATTGATTCAGTTCTATACCATGTGGTCTATGGGGTTCCAGCTCAATTCATCAGGATCAGTGGCAATCTCCCCTACCTGTTAAGCCATTTTATGTAGCACAAATAATCAAAATCTCAAGAGACACTGAGTTTAAAGCCGAAGATCAGAGAAGCAGAGTGGTCAGCCACTAGAGAGTTCTCACCTCTACCAATGCTCAGACCACATTGCTTCCAACTGCACTGATCCTCAGACTGCACTGAGGTCCTGTCTCTTCCCTGTCTCCACCTCCCTAGTGCTGGGATTAAAGGTGTGTCATTCCAAGTGCTGGGATCCCCTTTGTGTGCACTCTATTTCTCTTTTAGACTGATTCACTTTCATGTAGCCCAGGGTGGCCTTGAACTCAGAGATCCGTCTGCCTCTGTCTCCCGAGTGCTGGCTTCTATGGGTAGCTACTGGCTCAGGTGTGGTAACTAGTAATTCAGCTCTGCATTTTTATCTTCAGGCAAGCTTTATTTGTTAGATCATAAACAAAATATCACCACAATTTTATTGACCCTCTTCTGGATTATTTATTTATTTTTTGTAATTATGAAAATATGTTGAACTTTGTCAGAAAGCCTTTTCTGCACCTGTTGAGATGATCCTGTGATTTCTGTCCTCAAATTTGCTTATGTGCCACTTAAGCTTTGCGAAACTGTTTATTCTTAATGTCTTGGTAGCTGTCTCTTTGGGATAGGTTATAAGTAATATACATCAAGACACTTCTCTGTATTACGGTTTCTGCCCATAATTTTATGGAGAATGAAGTCCTCATTGGTACAATGAGGAATGGAGGTGCTTTGGGTTTTGTAGTAGAAACATTTGTCTAGTTTGGGTCACTGCCTGACTGCTGGATCTTACTGACCCCAAATCTGCAGCTATTCATCCACTTTCTTACTGCCATGCCATCCCACATTGTGAGTGGCAGTTGGTGTTTGTTATTTGTTTGTTTAAGGGGGGGCAGGGGGGAAGACAGAGACTCTCCTCTTTGGGCAGCACAAAATAGGACAGTGTTGTCTGTGTAGACAACTGCTTTGGGAATGTCAGTGCCACTGGAGACCTACCTATATCTTTATAAGATATTTGGAAAAGATGGCCTCTTAGTTACATTTGTTAGCATGAGAATTTTCCACTCCTTCATTTTTGTATTACAAAGACATTTTTAGACATATCTTACGACTCAATTACATACATATTTCTGAGGTTAAAAAAAAAGATAATGTGAGTAAAATATAAGACACAGTCTTTCTCATAGTGAGTACTGATGGTGACACTAATGTCTGAATATATTATGTGATAGAGACAAATACATTGTTTAGATCAATGAAAGGAACTTAAGACTATTTGAATGTCAATGAAACGTTAGATTCTTTTACATATGGTAAATCCATTATAGGAGGGTAGAACACCAGTACATTTTACAGAGGAAGAAATTAAGAAACTTGTCGGGCGTTGGTGACTCACACCTTTAATTCCAGTACTTGAGAGGCAGAGGCAGGCGAATCTCTGTGAGTTCAAGACCAGCCTGGTCTACAGAGTGAGTTCCAGGACAGGCTCCAAAGAAATACAGAGAAACCCTGTCTCGAAAAACCAAGAAAGAAAGAAATTAAGAACTTGTAGGTAGTAACATGATTAATTGATGAAGTTCCCTGTCAAAGGCACTGGGAGAAGAAAGGGATTAGGGGAGGAGGATCAAGGAAAAACAAAGTACATATCAAATGTGACAGTGAAACCACTGTACTTTGTCTGCTAATTAAAAGTGATAATTGTAGCCGGGCGTGGATCTCTGTGAGTTTGAGGCTAAGTCTGGTCCATAAAGTGAGTTCTAAAACAACCACAACAAAACAAAACCCAAACTGATCCCTCTCTTCCTTTTAAATGATGAAAGGGAAAAGCAACTTTAATTTCCATGTGGATACATAGGGAGAAAACCAATCTATATAGACAAGAAGGAAAGCCAGAGGGCCCGGCAAAGCAGAGTCACAGGTGTCAGGGAACTTGCTGCTGCTTTAATTCTAGCCACAACTGCCTTCATTTGGTGCCGAGAAAATTGCTGCCTAGGGTCCAGTCTCTATTTGCTTCTCAGGATGTTTATCCGTCCTGTAATCTGAAATTTAAGATAAACAGAGAACAGCTGAGAAAATCATGGTAGTGAGTACATGTTCCTTCAGTTCCCCACTATTAAATGTTGCTTGTATTTATTTCTTCCATTTAGCTTTGCCTTGGGTGGGTGGCTGGGTTGGTTGCTTGCCTGGGTAGTTGGATTTTTTGAGACTTGTTCTCACTCTGTAACGCAGGCCAATCTTTAACTTACAATCCTACCATCTCAGCCTTCTAAATGCTGGGATGTATATTCACCACCATGCTCGGATCTACTCTGTCTTAGATGTTGGCCATCATTTATTTCCTTCATAGCTACTTCTGGCTGAGGCGATAGTGTGGGGAAAGAAAGACTGGCAGTGAGAAACTGTTTCTCTTGTTTTTTTTTCCTGAGGATGCACATCTAGGCTGTTAGGAACATGGCATCACCAGGCTCTTTATTCCTATGGTGCCAGCTTTAACAATAATTGTAGTTATGTGAGATTGCTGGCACATGGCAAATGGCCGTTCCCCAAAAGTAGAGCTCCTCCCAGAGCACCATCATCCAACTCATAAGACAAGCAGGGTTGGCATGGTTTTCACAACCCACAGCCACCCTGTATGGTACACGATAGGCACCTATTTCTTGTTTGTTTTTTTTTTGTTAATTTATTTTTTACATTGCAATCCCAGTTCCCCCTCTCTCCTCTCCTCTCACTCCCCCTACTTACCCCCATAGGCACCTGCTTTTAAAGAAATCTTTTCTGGTTGAACTATGTAGATTTACAGTGATAGCAGTGTTACACATCTGTTAAGGATTTTAACCCACTATTTGGGAATCCTAAGAGATTTCTTTAGTTTCTGAGTTATATAGAAACAGTCGAACATGTTACACTGTCTTTGCAACCAACCCCTGCACCCCTTCCCCATCCCCCAACTTTCCTTCTGTACTGAGCAGTGCTGTATGTTCTTGTATTAGCGCACATGTTACTTCCTTGGATGTGCTTTTGGGTGTCTCCTGCTTCAAAAAAGAAGAGTGTGTATTTCCTACCAACTAGTAGAAAATGTGTTATCCTTAGTTTGAAATCTAACTTGAAACTTATACAGTGAGATTGGCTGCCTGAGTTTTTCAGGGAAGTCTGCTGTTGTCTGAGAGAGGATGAGGGTGCCCCTCTGTATGCCCAGCAGTGATCCTGATGATGGACTTAAGAAACTTAGGGTCTAATGAATCATTAAGGGGGGGGGGGACTGAGAGAGGTGAAGGGAGGGGAAGCTGTGGTCAGGATATATTGTAAAATAGTAAAATAAATGAATTTTTTTTTTTTTTTAAAGATAGCTGTCATTTCTGTTTTGCAGATAGTCCACTGCGGAGTCTACCTGTAGATGGTTTACTGGCTCACCTGACGTTCTATAGCAGATGAGAGGTTGAAAGTTCTTTCAATGATGAAATTATTATTGTTGTTAATACAGGCAAAGGGTGTTGTGAATACAGCAGTATCTGCAGCAGTTCAGGCAGTTCGGGGCAGAGGAAGAGGAACTCTGACAAGGGGAGCGTTCGTGGGGGCTACAGCAGCTCCTGGCTATATAGCACCAGGTTAGTGCCACTTGCAAAGATCAAATGCCTTTTTGATTGCAGGCTTGAAGAAGAGCATTTCCTCATTCTCAAGTTGTATGTAGTCTCTGGGAATGCTGCACATGTGTAAGAGGACTATCATATGCATGCACACATGCACGCCTTTCTGGAGGGAAAAGAAAGACAAACATGACTGACCTTGGATGAAGGAGCGTATTTTGCCGGGGAAGAATCTAAAAGCTGTTCTACAAATTATGGTGTTTGGACAGCAGAGCAGGGTGTATTCTGTGGAGGATCCTACAGTCATGCTTGGTTTCCCAGAATTGCTATGGGACTTCTTAATAGGGGTGAATTCTGGCTAAATTAGCATTTATGAAGTTCAGTATTTGAGAACAGTCAAAGAAATACAAAGCAAAAAAGAGAAAAATGAGAGAGAGAAGGGGGGAGGAAGAGAGGAGTGTGAGTGTTGGGGAGATTTTGAGGGTGGATGCACTTTATTTTTCCAGAGCCCATTATATGCTAGACATTAGCCAGGTATTGGTGGTTCAGGCCTTTAATCCCAGCACTCCCAGTGACAAATCCCAGTAACAAAAGTAAGCAAGTGACAAAACAAATTAACCCTGAGATGAGTCTGGGAGGAGATGTAGGCATCATTTCATAAGAATGTAACAGAGTAACATGATCTAGCCTAGTGGGTGCACAAAGGCTTCCCTGAAGAATTGACACTGGAATGGAGTGTTTGGAGAGTTAGAAAGTGTAACTGAGAAGGCTGGGATGTGCAGAGATTCACTACTGTTGGAGGCTTTCTGAATAGAGAAACGAGGTTCTTTTGAAGGCAAAAGTTTATTATGTGCCCGAACATTTTCTAGAAATTTTCCTAAAAGTCAGAGAAGAGGGCTGGCTCGGGTTAAGAGCACTGCCCCTTCTTCCAGAGGTTCTGAGTTCAATTCCCAGCAATCACATCGTGGCTCCCTACTATTTGTAACATAGTCTGGTGCCCTCTTCTGGCCTTCAGGGACACATGCAAGCAGAACACTGTATACATAATTAATAATAATAAAAAAAAAGTCAGAGAAGAGAGTCTTATCTCCCATATGAGGTGGCTTCCATTCTGAATGGACACTTTAAACTACTGGTTATGAGGCTACAATGCTGGAGTGGGGAGGAAGGAAGGGAGAGTGGTTGTGGAAGAGATGTGTTAGAGTTGCACGTTTCTTCTTAGCTCTTGGAGGCCCGGCCACTGTACTAATGATGGGGACTTGACCCATTTGATGAAGCAGAAACTATATAATTTGGAGGGTGGAAAACATGAGTAGTGGGATGTAACAATTCTTCTGGCCTGCTAGCTCCCAGATAATGACAGGGACGCTTTTATTATATATAACTTAGGCTTGTTCCTAACTAGCTTTTATAACTTAAATTAATCCATTTATATTAATCTGTATTCTGCCATGTGGCTTGTGGCTATTAATGCTCCTCCTGCACATACTGCTTGCTTTGTATCTCCTCCTTTTTCCCATTGTTCTCTCTCTGCTTTGTAGTCCCACCTATCTCTCCTGTCTAGCTATTGGCTGTTCAGCTTTTTATTACACCAGTCACAGCAATACATTTTCACAGTGTGCAAACATCCCACAACAGTGGGAAGAGCAAGGTGTGGTGGGTAATGTGAGTTAAAGTTGATGAGTTACCCAGTCCTTGAGTCCATGGCTTAGATTTTGTTTTAGAATCTTAAGTACAGTAGGAAGTTATCAAGGGTTCTAAGGATAGAGGCAAAATTAGGTGTTATTTATAAATATTACTCCTTCTATAGGGTCAAGAATAGATGCAGGGACAGACATGGGCATAATGGTACAAGCTTGTAGATGTGCTACTCTTACGGTACACTGTGGAAACCAGTAGATGGAAGACAAGTTGTGAACAGATCACATGAATCAACATTGTTCATAGGTGGAGTATTTAGACTGAGTGAAGTTTCAAGAGGAGTGTCCTGGGTGGTGGTGGCACACGCCTTTGATCCCATCTTTTGGGAGGCCGAGACAGGTGGATCTCTGTGAGTTTGAAGCCAGCCTGGTGTATGATGTGAGTTCCAGGACAGCCAGGGCCACACACAGCGAAACCCTGTCTCAAAAAAGACAGTGGGGAAAAAATAAGTACCGCCAAGGTTGGTGAGGAAGCTACTGTGGCATTTCATGGGATGAAGAATACTAAAATATGTTTGAAAGAAAATGGGTATGTCCAACATTAAGATATCTTTCTGTGCACCTTTCTTTCTTTACTGAAAAATTAGTATCTTTAGCCTTATTCAACAGTGGGTATTTTTTGAGATGAGGCTGTTATTTGATGGTGTGTTCCTTTGGGGCTCAGTCTGGTAATGTCTATCATTGCCAGATAGTATGTCATTGGCTTCCTGCCTGAGGAGTATGCAGCTGCGTTTAGTACAGTGATACTGAGTGGGATTATTATTTCCTGGTTGTCAGATCTTTTGTCTTAAGCCATTGCTTTTACTTCTGGACAAGGCTTGTCTCCTGAAGTTTAAAAAAAATGAAAATTAAAACAGTTCTTTTATGGGCAAGAAAGTGTTAAAGTTAATGTAGATTTTGTTGAGTTTATACCCTTTGTGGAGTGTAGACAGTTTCTTTCCCGCCTGGTCCTGCTGCCATTTAGCCCCAAATAAACACATGGAGGCTTATATTAATTATGAACTGTTTGGCCAATGACTAGGCTTCTTACTGGCTAGCTCTCTCTTAATTATTAGCCCATTTCTATTAAACTGTGTATTTCCACGAGGCTGTAGCTTACTCGTAATCTGGCATGTTACTCCTTGGGCAGCTACATGGCATCTCCCTGGTGCTTCTCTCTGCCTCCACTTCCCGGAATTCTCCTCATCTGGTAGCCCTGCCTATAATCCCTGCCTGGCTACTGGCCAATCAGTGTTTTATTCATCAACCAATATGAGAAACATATATACAGAAGGACATCTCTCATCAGTGTAGTGTCTTATGTCCAGCAGGGATGGCATAGGTCTTTTTCCATGTACTTTAACTTCCCTGCCCACTGAGCTGCTGTGCATAGCACTGATGCTCAGAGAGTCTTTATGTAATTCAGATGCCTTGCTAGTTAATGGTCGGGGTTAGAATCTAGTGTCCTGATCACTGGCCAATTTAAGTAGTTGTAGTTTCAACTCTTTCAGGAAAACTTTTGACATTGTAACTTTTAAGGAAATAGCTCTCATTCCCTGGAATACATTTATGAAATATGAAAATACAAATTTTTAAAAACGTTTTTTTATTTTGACCTTGGCTACTCTCTGCTTTTCCTTATGTTTATCTTAGCTGTATTGTTTCCTCTTGAAATTTACAGTTAGTGAGTATGGTGATTGTCCTATCCCCATTTTCACTGCAGAGTAAAAAGTGGCATCTGTCTGGCATATGCTTGAGTGCTTTATAAAAGCTGAGCAAAGGTGCCTAAGTCCCAGCTTTTGCCCCACTGAGTGCTCAGGGTCAGATGTGGCAGAAACAGATGTTTGATTGAGTGTAGTGCAATATGGGAAGCTATAACATCATGGGTTGGGCATTAGAGGAGATAGCAGGCCTGGGGAGTTGATACTTGATGCCAGTCTCAAGGATAAGCCATTTTGAATAGCCTACGTAGTTCTAGAACAGTTGTGATATGATATGAAAAATCAAGATTTGAGTAAGGCTTTATATAGTATTCATGTTGTATTGTTCCATCAGACAGGGTCTCACTAAATCCCTGGCTGGTCTGGAACTTGCTAACTTGTAGACCTTGAATTTACAGAGATATACCTGTCTTTGGCTCTCAACCCTGAGATTTAAAGTTGTTGGCCACCATGCTTTGTGTCTATGTGTTATCTAGGGACAGAATCTTGATTCATAGTTTAGTCTGCTCTGGAACCTTACTACATGAATCCTAGGCCTGCCTTAGCATCTGTGCTGGGATTACTACTAGTGTTCATGACCATGATGGAACTTTGCTGTACAGACCACTTAAAATGTGTCCCCTGGGACTTGGCCAAACCATTTCATATTTATATGCTTTTGGATTGTTTTTCTGAAAGATGAGAATTTATTGTTTATATTAACATGGTATATCTAAACCTTACAGCAACACTACAAAGAAGTTCGGGTTTTTCCCATTTAAAAGATGGGAGTATGGCAGATTACATGCTCTTTGTTTAAGGATTCGTGAGCAGTTAATGCCAGAATTAACTCAATCAAATGCAGTTGTGTTCTTAGTAGTATTAACTTACTATCATCAATGTTTTTTTTAAATAGTCAAGAGATATTATATATCAAGTTGCCAACTTTTACAGAGAGACTGAGTTGGGGCCTGATATTCAGTGAACCTTGTCACTGGGATCATAACCTGACCCATACATGCTCTTCAATGGCATTTGAGGATTCTGCATGCTCCGTCACTCTTTTCTGAAAGGAGCCATGGAAAGTTCCAAGTTCCATCTTTTAGAAATTGGTAGTTATGGTGGTTCTAAGTATTATTTTGGCTAACAAATGCTGCTTATTCTGCTAGGTTTAGGTGATACAAAGGTACACTTTGATCTCTGCCACTGTAGTGGAGCATACAGGCAAGTAGATGATGACAGTACAAGGTAGAAGTGCAGGTGGAGAAAGAACACAAGTGAACAGGACAAAGGAGGAGGAGGTTAGGGGAAGTTATGGAAATCTCTTAGGCTTCTAAACCTAAGCAGGACTAGGAAGTGGCTGGACTACTCTGTAGGGGTGCTATTGGCCTTCCGGAGTTGGGGGCGCTCCCTGTGGGCCTGTACTGATTTCTCTATTCTTCTCTACCCCAGGTTATGGAACACCATATGGTTACAGCACTGCTGCCCCTGCATATGGTATGTACACCT
Organism: Cricetulus griseus; assembly: GCF_003668045.3. Classification (NCBI taxonomy): domain Eukaryota; kingdom Metazoa; phylum Chordata; class Mammalia; order Rodentia; family Cricetidae; genus Cricetulus; species Cricetulus griseus. Next base: position 148,834,517 of record NC_048599.1, on the reverse strand, counting down.
TCTTACTGATTCCTCTTAGCACACTTTCACAGCACCCAGAACATAGTCTGTAACCAGGGTTGCCATAAACAAGTTGGAGATTCTCAGATCTAATCATTCTAGTGACCAACTTAAATTCCGTCTGAAAATGCCACAACCTTGTGGTTCTTGGTTTGGTTGAAGTTGCTCTTCTCTCTGCTTTGCCTGATTGGAGAACTGCTTGTTCTTATTGCCTGTTTCTGACCATATTGAAATTAAATATTTGAAGTAATTCTTACAGCCAACCTATACTCCATTCAAAGGCTACTGAAGGGCCACACCCAGTTTTTAGTTCAGCCACCTGCCAGTTACATGGATGCATTGTTGTTTTCGGTATAGGATTTTATGAATGTGGGTTATTTGAGTCAAGCAAAGGGAGCTATCACTTCAAATTTGTACCTACTATACATGTATATGTCTTTGCTATACATTCTGCTTTGGGAATGGATAGATGCCATTGGTCCCACAGAGATGATGGGGTTTATTGTCAACGTTACCTGTTCCTTCTTCCAGAAGTCAGTAGCTGATGCTAGAAAATCCTAGGCTTGTTGAGTTTTTCCCTTTCAAAGTAAAAACTAGCAGTAGCTATGTGCTAATGGCCCTTTGGATAACTTTTGAATGAGGTTTATGTGGCAATGGAGGCAGTAGGTTTGGAGTCAGTGATATGCTCTTAGACATCTTTCGTAACTCAGGTGCTGTATGTTATGGAATCAGCCACCATCTACAGGATGCTTGTCAATGAGAGAAGAGAGCAAATAAGTGTGTGCGAGTGTGTGTGTGTGTGTGTGTGTGTCCACACGGCCCCAAACCAGGTGTGCATGCACACGGAAGGCGAAGGTCCTCCATGCATCGCTGTTTGTGGCGTGAGTCCTCTCCATGAGCTCAGACCTTCACCTTGTGCCCTTTCTCTTCATACATCAGCTTTACCATTTTTATTTTGATGACAGTTACAGGTCCTTAGACATTGCTCAAGTGTAGAGTTTGAATAATTTGGCAAGGGTCACATGCATGTAGGGAGTTTTGTTTAGGCAAAGTGCAGAGCCTAGACTTAAGTGCTTTGCCTAGTTGTTTCCTCTGGCACACTCCCACATGGCTCAGGCTTCCCCATATTCTCAATTAGAGTAATCCCAGATATGGGGGTAGGGGACTAGTCCAAGAATATGTTTTTACCTACAGTTCTTTCTGAATTCAGACAGTCAGATTCTTTTTAGTTTGACCATTGGCATTTACCCTTTCTCCCTAGCTTTTGAGCCCCGAACACTTCATCCTTCCAGAATGGAGTCAGTCTGTTAATGCAGACACAACACGTTTCACACACAGACAGTGCTTCTGCTCTGAGTCTGTGTGTCTGTCATATGATAAGATGAATTCTAATAAAGTGTTGTTAGAGACATTTTCTTTAAAAAAAAAAAAAAAAACTGGTTTTTAGACTCTTCAGTTACATCTGTGTTTTCCTCAGTCTTTTTTTTTTAAGTTTTCTTTCCTGGTCCATCCTTAACACTGTCTCACCCTGTGGCCTCTGAGCCTCAGTAGGCTCCTCTCTTTCATGTGCCATATAACTGACTTCCAAAGCTGCTGTAATTTGATGCCCCATTTTTCACATAAAAGATTTGGTTTCTAAATGTTACTGTGATGCAAATCTACTAAAAACAATGCTTTATTTTGGCTGTAAGGTAAATATGTCTTTTGGCCTTTGTAAAGCTGTTGCATGTGGGGTTATCTCCTCTGATCATCTGGTGCTCTTGAATACCTGCTGTTGCTGCTTTGTGATTTCTCCTAGGTTAAACATCAGCATAAAGACGGGCAGATTTCAAATCCTCCTTAGTGTGCAGGAGTTTGTGAGGCCACAAGAACGTATTAATTACAAATTAAGAAAACAGTATTAATCTTTCCAGATTTGCCATGTCAAATTAGTGGTAGCCCATGAGGAAACAAATACCTGGTTGGTGACTCTGGTTGGAGCTGTCTTTCCTGGGAGTTGAGGCCCAAACAGAAAGACTTATATCTTGACATATTTTTCCTTAATATGTCATATGCCACATGCATTTCTAGAGTCACTTTAGGACAAAAAATATTAATCACTAGCATTGCTTTTGATTTTTTGAATTCATGCTCACTCACTCAGATGTCATTTCTGAGTATCGTTCTGTGATACGGGCATTTTACTCTTGAGCAGAAAACATTATGTATCAAGATACAAGAGCAATTGATTTGTGAGGGATTTGTGAGCCTCTTCCAAAATGGTATAAAGTAGACTGACTAATCTGGAAATGGTTAATGATAATTATTGTAAGAATTTTTTAACCTGAAATTTTTATTGGAGTCCTCTCCGTTTCTTTTCTCTGTAGGTTTGCCCAAGAGAATGGTTCTGTTACCCGTTATGAAATTCCCAACATATCCTGTTCCCCACTACTCATTCTTTTAGTAAATGACAGAAGCTTATTCCTATTGAACAACAGTACAGTACAATGCAGAATGTTAGAGAAAAAGCCTTTTTATCCTGCTTTCTTTGAACATACTTGATCAAAATTATTTGTAAAGAACATCTTTCCTACTTTTTGATTTTAACAAATGCAAATTCAGTTCTCTAAAACTTGAAAACAAACAAAAAGAAACCAGTTCTGTGAAACGGTACCTCATTCCTGGAAATAATTTATACCAGCCCCTTTGTTGTAGGGAAGTAAGTCTAGCAGCTCAAAGTTGACGTTCTCAGAGAGTATCAGATTATGTAAAGTTAAATTTGTGAAGGATGTATAGAGTCTCAACACTGATCACAAATAAACTGCTTTGTTGTAACACAGAGTACTGCCTGGTTCCTGATGCAGCCATGGATTCATAGCTGATTGATGTGCTTGCCCCAGGGCACTTTAATTTGGGCTGTAGTTATTTTTTTTTTCAAAATAGTAGAAACTTTCATTTAAACCTTAACTTTGTAAATAATGAAGTGTGTAACTAAAGCCAATAAAATATGGGTTTGAATATTGTTTTAGCTTATTATTTTTGATATGTTTTGGTATCAAATTTCAAGAATTGCAAACTAATAATAATTTAGCCCTAGAAACCCATTCATTTGTAACAAGCTGCTAACACAAAGCAGAGGTCATTGTTAGCCGACTCAGTCTATTTCCTTTGTGAGCTCTTTGTGCCCCAGTTGTACAAGAGCAGCCCAATGAAAGTTACACTGTTACCCCAGCATTGCTTAGCAAAATGATGGCACCACTCAAAGGTGGGGAGGGAGGATTGTGATTATTTCAGTTTACGAATTACAAAGTTAAAAAAATAAATTAATCAATCACCCTCTTTTGTTCTTGTGGCCTTCTTCACTCTGTAAGACTCTGTTCACTCCTTTTTCATGAAGGTAGATGATTAGCAGTTTTTCTGGGATTCCTTGAAGGGTCTCCTTTCCTCTTCAATGATATCAGAATCTAAAGCAGCAACAGGATCCCCATAAAAACTCGCTCTCCAATTGTCCCAGTTCTTGTTGAGTGCTGCTGTGAAAAGTGACAGGTTTCAGCCATGGGTCAGCATTTACTTTTAAGACACCTGGTTACTCTGGTGGGAACCGAGTCAGTAACATTGTGCTGTTCTGTGAAGGGTGCAGACCCAAGTCTTCACTTGCATTCTCACCTTGTTTGGAAAGCTGATGATGTTACTAGAAGGTAATGGTTTCATTAAGGTATTCACCCCCATTCAGGTGACAGTGTCATCCACTGTAAACATTTACAAGTTACTGTGTCTTAAAGATGAATTAGTAGGAAATAACCACTTTTCTGTTAAATTCCTTTTCAAAACCAAGCAGTGCCCATCACTCGAAAGTGGTCTTCACTAACTTACATGCCAGGCTCCTTTGGAAGCAAGGGCACGATGGGCATGGAGGCCCTTCTCAGATGCATATCGCGCAGTCATTTGTTCCTTTCCTGACCCTTTGTTTCTACTAGTGGTGGGTGATACTTTAATAAAACCTTGTCACTTGCTGGAAATAGCTTTAACTTGTCATTCTCATCATGTGTGTTAGTGGCAAGACGATTGAGCAGGGCCCCTTTGCAGCTGGGAGTTTTCATGTTAATTGATTTGTTTTGCTGACCTATGGATGAAACAGAGCCATCACTGAGAAGAAAAAGCATGGCTGCTAGTGTTTAGTTTTTATTAATTAAATATTTACAGTGCTCTTCTGTTTTTGAAACACTATTAATTGGCAGTTGCAGTTGTATTGTTATTTGAAATTGATTATCAAATTTGGACTCTAGGCTGGAATCTCCCTTGAGATTTCTCTTGAGAAAATACTTTTGCAGTCTGTGACTCTGCTTCATATTACCCTCTCTCTGATGGAGGAGGGAGCTGTGCTGTTCTCCAACATGATGGCCGTCATTTCAAATGGTTCCTACCAAGTCTTCCCCCTTTCTTCTTAATTTCGTTGTTTGTTGGAAGTTACTAACCATGTTGTAAATCTGCCGAGTTGCTGCAAACTTTTACATTTCTCTGCTTTACTTAAAACAATGGAGCTGTCAACCCTATGTTAGAAGTGGTAACCATGCAAATTCAGCTGTTTAAATCTGTAATGAATTAAGTGTCCTCCCACCTTTTGCCCTTCCCACCCTTCATTTTGTAATGAAAATTCCACTTACAGCTGAAAGAGCAGAGAAATATAAATGGAGCTCTAAGCTTCGCCCAGTTGTGTGAAATTAACATAAAGCTCTGCTTCTCTGCTCTTTTCTCCACTGTAGGTGGTTTTTTCATTGACAGCCCCTATTGCCAGCCTCTGAGCGTCGCACCATTTATTATTCACTTGGGCCCTCAAGATTTCTTCTCTGACTTCTAGAACCATCAGGTTGTCTGGCTTGAAATGGCAATTTCTATATCTTGGTCTTAAGAGCAATGTGACCCCTGAGGCTTTCCAGCTTTCAGATCCACTACTCTAACCCTTTTTAAAAACAATGACTGAGAATTTTACAGAAGAGCAATACTTTGTCCAAAGCCACGATGCCTGTTTTAAAGCTCTCCTTTTGGAAACGTAGCAATATCTAGATGTAACCCTTTCAGTGTAGGTCTTGTCAGGGAGTTTACAGATTAATGTAGAACGTAGAATCTGTGTGTGAGCTATGCTATCCTCTGACACTTTCTAATCATTTTTAGCACATAACTTGAACACTTACATTTTTGATTGTCCAGCTAGCAGTATTATAATTTATCTGAGACAGGTGTCCTCCCTAAGCCATATCTGTTGGTGGGGGCCGGCGCTTCACCAGAGGTGTGGCTGGCAACCTGTGCCCCTTAAGGCTGCAGGAGTGCCCCATCTCTTGTGCCCATAATGGTTCCATAGATTTCCAACATACCTCATGCTGATGAGGTTTGGTGCATAGTATGCTGAAATAAGGGGGTTAGGTTTAAGTAGCTCCTGATGTTGTTTAATATCAAATTGTTAACCTTGGGAATAAAATACTGATCATGCTTGGATTAGCCTTTAACAAAAATTGGGTGAATGTTTGAAAATCATTAATCAGTCACCATAATTAATTGAAGAGCTGGGAATACCTCGTTAATGTATTTTTAAAACTGGTGTTGGACCCTCTGTGTATTTCAGGTTAATACTTTTAAGCAGTTTTCAGCACGTTTATCTCACTTTATTCTCGTTCTCCTCGGACCTCCGTAGCCATATCACTTGTATAAGATAGGCTGAGATATAGTGACTGTAAGCTGTGATCTCAGTACACAAAGGTAAGCTCTTTTATTTTCTGATTAAAGAAAAAAAACCAATTAACACAACCTGCATATATGACAATCATATGATGTATTTGATCTCTTAGGTCTTATGTCACTGCATTAACTTTAAATTTTTATGGACTAAATGTAAAATAGTAATTTTCAGCATTTGTTTTAATACTCTTGTAAATGCTTTTTATTCAAGAGAAACATTTCACATTCACTGACTCAAGTGTATGTGTGTAGAAACTTAGGATATAATGTATATGTAAATTATACATACAGAGGCACTTGTTTGAATATGATAATTCAGTGGTAGGAACACTTTAAGAAGAGTTAAAGTGGTGGGGCACTCTGTTGGCCAAGGAGCTGGGATTTGCTATAGCATTGTAGGATTCATTTGTGCAGTTCCTACACAGGCTAAGGGTGGAAGTGCCAATCTCTCCAGAAGAGAACCTTCTCTGACCTGTGCTGCATGTCCCAATATAGCAACAGCAAGAAGCCATTAAGAATAACAACAAAAAGCAATAGAAAAAAATAAAAAAAGACAAAACTACTAACTGTGGGAAATATGTGTAATTGGCTAAGTTAAGCTAATTATTTGCAGAATCAACTTGAGCAAGACTCAGATAGGTGATACTGAGTCCACAGAAACCAAATCGACTTAAGGAATTTGTCTGCCATTCCAAGTTAGGTAGTAGCTAGAATATTATTTCTCACTGTATTCAGTGGACAGAGTTCATTTCAAGGATGTGGGGTTAGTTTAGATCTTTAATAAGGATTTGTTTCATTTAGTATACTCCATAAATACACCACACTATGTTAGATGTTTGTGCTCAAGCTGTATTTATACAGATAGATACATACAAATAAATTGGATGTTTTACAGTTCTTTCTGTAGCAGTTTCTGTTCATTTGTAGCACTAAGGTTGCTGGAACAACTTTGTTCCCATATAGAACCTGAAGTTTATGAGGTTGGCTTCTGTTAAAGACTGTGCATGGCAGAGCAGAGAGCAGTGCAGTGCGGTGCAATGCAGAGCAGAGAGCAGTGCAGTACAAAGCAGAGAGCAGTGCAGTACAGAGCAGACAACAGTGCAGTGCAGACAACAGTGCAGAGCAGAGAGCAGTGCAGAGCAGAGAGCAGTGCAGTGCCATGCCTGAGCCTGTGCCTGTTGATGCCAGGTCCTTTTCTGGGACCAGGTAATAGAGGCTCTGACCAGTGGGAATGTCTGAGATTTGAAAGTTTCCTTGTTGGGGAAATTGGCCTTGTTGTAAATAAATACCCTACTTTGGGAGAACAGTGTATTATCAGTGGCAAAAGTTATTTATGTAGTAGTTTAATTATAAAATACTGAATAATGTAGACTTTGTAACATCACAAACTTTATGTTACTTGACGATTTCCTCAAGTAGCATATTTCCCTGGTACTTTTGAGGGCCTGAAATCTGCTCTGGTTATGCTACTTATGCTCTATCCAAATGTATGTTCAGAAAATGAGAGGCCCAGCACACACTGCAGCCCCACTTGGCAGCAGTCTCTGTAGTCATGCAAAGAACACAGTGGGAAATGTAAACCCTGACTACATTCTTTCAATGGCAGGTGAGTGTTACCATTATAATAAATCACTTGCTGTACTTTTCCTGCTTCTTATTTTTCACTGATGACTAGAATGGAAGAGAATAGTCAATACTAAGGGAAATTAGCTAATGATGTTTTCTCCCCAACCTGTCTGGAGACTGTAAACCAGGGGCTTTGTGAGCAGAGTAACATCTGAAAGCAGCCTTCAATGATCTGCCTTTCATTTCCACTCTTTTAGTGCCAGTGCCTCCCCAAGTCACCCAGAACCAGAAAAAGGTACCATGGCATTTAGACTTTGTCTCTGCAACATCTGATGCCATGCAGCCAGTGACCATGGGTTCCTTAGTGTTCCTAGGAGGCTTGGGAGGGTGATGGGTGGGGTGTCAGTGATAACAGCCAACCTAAGCAGTTAAGATGAGCTTCACCATGGCTGTGTGTCTCCGGAGCATTTAACAGCACAACCTGGACCAGTTTAAGACCCAGTCCTTAATGGTATCTTACAGAAAGGCTATTATTAAGCAAAGAATTCATGTTGGATCAATTGCCTGTCCCACGTTACCATATTTCAGTTAGGAGCTAACAGCTTCCATTAATGTTTGAAGCTGTGATCTTTGGAAGATTTTAAAAATACAACCATAATGTGAATTGGGTTATATAAGCTTTACAGCACAGATAGAGATAAGGGATAGAAACTATGTGGGAAATCACATAATCTCTCACTCCAGCCCATCCTCTAGAGTTTGGAAATCTGATGAGTTCATATATTCAAAGCTTTTGATGGTACCTAGTATGTAGGAAATACTTGTGAATGCTGACTCTGCTGTTGTGGTTGAGGCAGGATGGATGTGAGGGAGGTGAGACTATGCTGGTTAAGCAGCAGGTGTGTGGCCTACTGAGGGGAGAGTTGGGCTCACTCCTTTGCACTCATAGTCTTGGGCTCCCCCCAGCTGAGGCCAGCCTCCGCAGGACCAATGTGCTCATTTCTGCTGCAGCAGTTAAATCAAACCAGCCATCTTGCAGCCCAGGGTTTGTAAATACTTGTTTGGGATTTATGGGTGCTTTGAGTTTCACAAGGGCTGAACCTTGACCATTTATCTGCTGATTCAAGTTTTCTAGCCACACTTAAGTAATAAAAAAAAAAAAAAAACTTACAAAGGTCAGAATCTAGTCTGGATGGCTTGTGGTATTTGGTGGTAGAGAACAAGTTATTATAAACTATAGAGGGAAAGAACACATAGGATGCTGTTGGCTTAGATTCTTGCGAAGAGTCTCTGTCCCTTGTTTTATGGTACGTTAGTGTAAAGCATCTGTACTCACCACCACACAAGGCCTCCCTTCTGTCTGAGACAGTTAGGGTATTAATCTGTTGTATCTCTGTTTGTCTACCTATTTGGACACAATTGGGAAGTTTCTATTGCATACAAGGACAAGTGGGTGATGGTAAAGTTGCCACTTCTGAATTGAATGAAGGGCCTGTGTCTACTATGCAAATTCTGGCTCACACATGCTTGCAAAGACTTAAGGAGCCTCAGAAGAAGAGTGGACAGGTTGAGTTCCAGGCTGTTAGCAGGAGGTGAGTTAAATCGAAACACAGATTTTATTCTGAGGTGCTGAATTATAGAAAAAAAAATTGTGTGGACAGTTTAAGGTGGCTGGAAAATTAGATTAGTGTTACTTGGTAAAAGTTACTTTAGGTAGGCTCTTCATCTCATGGCCAGCATTGAAGAAAGACTACACACCACCACCACCACCACCACCACCACACAAACAACCCTGACCAGTTATTAGAGGAGGATCATGGTCTTTATACCTAGAACTTCACCATTCGTGCAAGTGGCTATGTTGCCTCTCCATGGGGTTGTGTGAAGATTACCACCATTGCAATGCCCATGTGGCAGTAGGGTGGACTGAAGAACATCCTCACTGGAGAGGAATGGTCTCCCTGTGCTGCTGTATGGCCAGCATCAACACATGGGAGCAGCATAGTTGCAGTTGGGACATTGCTGTTCCTCTTCGGTGGAGCTTTTCCTTCCTTGTTCCCTTTGTACAACCAACTGTTCCAAGTAATTTTTTTGCTTAGGACTTAGGCTTGCCCAAGACTTTGACATTAGAACATGTTGTCACCTTCAATCTTCATGTGACAAGTGTATAAAATTCCACAACAAAATCGACAGGAACTATTTTGGGGGGTGTGAGTAGTAGAGCCAGTAAGGGAATGAGGAAGGAACAGTATACCCTGAAAAACATGTTTTTTTTTTTTTTTTTTTTTTTTTTTTTTGTGGTGGTGGGTGACTGATGATAAAAGGATATCTGACAGTGGACTGTGGATACAGAGGACACTTTTGTGTCTAAAGCTTGTTTCTTTTTTTTTAAATTGGCTTTTTTGTTTTTTTTTTTTTGACATACCCTCTGCCTGAGGAAAGTTATAGAGTTGGATGAGGCAGAAGGTAGACCTGCTCAGGTATAGGAGGGACAGTGACACATCAAAAGACCCATGCTGAGTGCTAGGCACTTGCCAGTTTGGAATGAGAGTCTTCCCTCCACCTTGGGTGGGTCAGGGTTTCGTGAGCCTGGCTTGAGAGCCCTGGGCTCTCTGGATATGTCTGCTTCTCATCTGCTTGCAGAGCACTTCCCAGCCTCTGCCAGTTGCTTAGTGGCAGAGAGAGATGGGGATGGAATACAGAATCCCACTTTGCCCATGTCCTTGTCATCTTTGACAGCTGACAAGGGGAAACATTCTGTGCTGCATCCTTGGAGAATAGTTGGAAGAATCTTACTGTAACCAAGTTCTAGAGCATCAGAGTATGTGAAGGAAACATGAGTCCCTGGTCTGGGTGGGAGACAGAGCACTGCAGCACCCTCTTCCGTTGTGTGATCCATTTCTAGCTCCAAGTCTAGAGGAGTGGTGCAAGGATCATTGTTTTACAGGCACCAGAAGCCCAGAGGTCTCTACAAACCACTCTGCTTGTTTGTGGTAACATCCTGTGATTTCTAACTAGTGAGCATTGAGCCACATGGAGGAAATGTCTTGTGCTGTTCTGAGGGTTAGCAGAAACTCTCCTAGGAGATTGGTTCTGAGTCCTGCAACTGAAGCACCTAGTAGTTTGCCATTACTAGGAAAGGGCTTTAGGTCAAGTGACTTTCCGCAATTACATAGTGCTTGGTGGCAGAGCCCACACGCTCTTGACTGCTGTGCTCAGCTGATTGTGTGCACTCCTTACCACCCTGCTTCCCAAGGTCATTTGAGAGCATGGTCCCTTCCTCTGTCTCTGGTATATTCTACTTCACGTTCTTCTAGACATTGGGACTATACTGTGTGTGCCTTACAAAACAGAACAAACAACACCAATCCAACTCTCCTATTCCCTTCCCTGTCCTAGCTCACGCTCTCTCTAGTTCCTTTGGAAATGGATTGTGAATAAGTTCTAAGCCAGGAAGCCTGGTTTTTGCTAGCTGCATGTTGGAATATTAATTGTCTTGTGCTGTTACCAAAACTGTATGTGATGAAGTGCAAACTTAGTGGATGCTTCTTGGAGAGATCCCAGGCTTTTGGAAATGTGATTTTGGGTGGGGGAGGGGGCATGGGGGTGGGTTGTGTGTCAGAGAATGCTGGCCAGTCTGCATGTGCTTAACCAAAGGGTCATCTTCACAGTTGCATTTTTCCAGAGCATTCTAATGCAGGGCTCCACTTTGTAAAAGCTCTCACACCCTTTGAGGCTACACTGAGAAAATTTATGGATGCCATCCTTTGGAATGTTAAAACAAAATGTGGAGGGTGCCAGTTGAGGAACTCTGAAGGGCTAAAAGTTACCTGGAAGTAAGATGGAAGGACAAGTATGTCCAGGGCTAGTGAAGGAGAGGCCTTGGCAAGCGTGGACACTCTTACCACTTCTTTTAAAGGGTTTTACTGACTTGGATGTGGTTCCAGAGAGGTAAAGCCGCCATGAGCAGTCTGGTGCGTGGTGGGACATGAAGGCAGGGGAAGCTGATTCAGAAGAACACAGGGAGAAGTGAGCACCTTGGTGTGGTGATGACATGTGTTCATATGAACTGTTTGGTGGTGTATGAGGAAGATTCATACACGAGCCTAGGCCAGGCAGTTCATGGCCAGCCTAGGCTTTGTTGTGAGACCCTGTCCAAAACAAAACTAAGCTAGTCGTTTATATACTACAGAAGAAACTGTGCCATGGGTGTCCATTTGAACCACCCCTGACAGGACCAGGTGACATTACTCCCTCTTGAGCTGGATCTCAGGAAAATTTTCACCTGTAGCCCTCTACTTTGGCTGGGGGTCATCACATGACAAGGTTTTCAGCTTAGGGGAGGACTCAGGAAGGACAGAGGACCACTGGCAGGTAAAAGGTAAAGGAGGGGAGGCAAACACCAGGAAGTTTTTACAGCATCAGATTTGTCTTCTGTAGTGAGATCACCAGAGCTATTCCACCCCTTCAGGGATACTATTCTTGGGTTCAAAGTTGATGTCTAGCAAGCCCATTTTTAAGTTTCACAGACCAACTGTGAGTGACTCACAGCATAGGGAGGGTATAGAGCTGAGTCACAATTGCAGTAGCCCTGGTCCAAGTGACCCAGGCCTCTTGTTGGGACAGCACAGAGCAGTGAGGGGTCTGGAGGGTACCTTGGCAGGGGAGGCGTGTGCGAAGAGAAAGGCACAGCCTGCCAGGCCTTATAAATGCCTTGGCATGGGGGCTGGAATGGTTACCAGGGTGAGGTAGCAGGTTGGAGGTGTTTTTCAGAACAACTTTGTGAAGAGCCTTGAGTGCTGTGCCCTTTATGGTTACCATTCGCCAGTGTGGTGAGAAAATTGTGGAAGGACATGTAGACAGTCAAGAACCTATAATAATGGCTGATGAGAAGAGGGAGGAAGAGGCTGTTGCCATGCCTAGATAAGGATGAAGGGGAGTAGCTAGAGCTAGCAGAAATAGGGGCCTGGCTTCTCTGTTGCCCTGACCAGGCCTGTGGTGATCTGCATCAGGGAGTGGTACTGCTTCTGAGCAGAACAGTACCCATAGAGTCCAGAGCCATTGATGTGAGCAAGGGTGATCTTGGCTCCAATGGGCTCCACTGGGACTGTGGGCAGAATCATCTGCTTGGTATCTGGCAGACAAATTTGAAGTCAGTTGGCATCTTTACCTTTTCATTTTTCACAAAGCTGGGCTTGCCAGGCACAACTATGATAGGTATTGGATATTCCCTTTTACTGGGGTCTTTCTTTTGCTTTCATTTAGATATTTTTTTTTTTTTTAAATTTTGAACATTTTAATCTGTGTAAGGGTTAGTGCTTTCCGGGATTGAGTGTAGAGGATAGCCTTTAGCCAGTGGGAAGGCGCATCATCCTACAGAGGTTCTTAAGGAGGGATAAAGCTAAATCGTTACTGAAGGGTTCACTCTGAGTTTCAGCTATGTTAGCCTCCATCTAGCCTTGTCTCCTGTGTCATGGACAGGAAGCCAGTTGGGAATCACAATGAGGCATATTAAGTGCTGGGATTATTTTTTTTTGGGGGGGGTTTCAAAACTAGGGCCTTGCAGGTAGTAGGCTACTATTCTACAGTGAGCCTGCCAGGATGGACTCGTGCACACTGTTGAGTTTCTGTAGCTTTGCTAGGGACTAGAACTGGAAGTAGCCATTGTTTGGGAACCCTAGGACAGAGCTTTGAAAGGCATCTGGGACACCAAGCCTGTCAGTCTTAGTGCAATGAGAACTCCAGGGCCACACAGATGTCATCTTCCCATCTGCTACAGTGAAAATCTGGGCATTGATGTGGCTGTGTCCAGTCATTCATTATTTACACACTAGGCCCAAAGCAAGCCCTGGCCTTAGATGGTAGAGATTATTTACCCTTTACTTCTGTCCTGTGGCAGCTTCCTGAGCTCTCCTGGGCAAGTACTAAGGATAAGGAAGATACAGATCCTGTCATCAGGAAGTGACAGATACATACTGCTGGCTAAAGAGTGCAACAGCAAGCAGGGTTCAGAATCTCCCCAGAGGAGGAAAGACTTGAGTAGGGAATGCCCAAGGGAGGCAGCAACTATGGTGTTGAATTTAAGAGTATGGCATGGTCCAGTGGACAGGTTGTGTCATAGCCACAACTTTTCTGTTTCCCAGAGGTACTTGGACTAGATTGGGCCAGGCTGGGTGACAGGCTGAGGGGCATGGATTATGCTCTGAGTGGCGGGCAATCAACAGAGATTAGGAGGGTAAAATTACATCGAGTAATGTCACTCTGAGTATGGTAAACCATGACTGTACTTGTGTGTACTAGACTATCAAGGGGTGAGGAGCAATTAGGGTGGAAAGTGCAGTTAGAAGATTTTCTTGTCAAGGTCTCTTAGTGATAAATGAGTGGTAGCATCATTCTTCAGGCCTTTGCCTTCTGTGACCCTGAAGATCACTGACAGTGCTCCTTTGCCTTGCCTTTTTGTATTTGGACCAGTTTTGGCTTGAGGCCTTGTGTATGTGAGGGTAAATAGATGGACAGATACCAGTCATCCTCCTTAAACCCACACCCTTCAGAACCCAAATCACAGGGCAAAGTAGCTGTATGGAATGAAAACAGGCTTGGCCTTGCAGACTTGTAGGGACAAGTGAACCCTGGGCCTGGAGGGCCCTCCTTGGAATCTCTCTTCTTTCTTCCAGGTACTTTTCCTTAGGGCAGTTTTTAAAAAGCCCAGTTGAAAGGAGCTTTCACTTAGAGTTCCAGCAACAATGGATTGCTCTCAGTAAGGTTTTGTGTTCTGTAGGAATTCTGCAAGGTCGTTTGCCTGGAAGACTCACTGGTTTGTCGTCTTCAGCCCTAGTTCCCTCTAGAGCAGTGTTTTTCAACCTTCCCGATGCTGTGACCCTTTAATACAGTCCTCATGTGGTGCTGACCCCCAGCCATGAATTGTTATTTTTATTGCTACTTCATAACTAATTTTGCTAGTTACTAGTCATAATATAGGTTTTTTTTTATTGTTTTGTTTTTTTTTTTTCAAGACAGGGTTTCTCTGTATTGTTTTGGAGGCTGTCCTGGAACTAGCTCTTGTAGACCAGGCTGGCCTCCAGCTCACAGAGCTCTGCCTGCCTCTGCCTCCCAAGTGCTGGGATTAAAAGCAGGCACCACCAATGCCCGGTGTAAATAGGTGTTTTGTTTTTTTTTTAAAGATTTATTATGTATACAGTGTTCTGCCCGTATGTATGGCTGTATACTAGAAGAGGGCACCAGATCTCATTATAGATGGTTGTGAGCCACCATGTGGTTGCTGGAATTGAACTCAGGACCTCTGGAAGAGCAGCCAGTGCTCTTAATCTCTGAGCCATCTCTCCAGCACCCATAAATAGACTTTTTTTTTTTTTTTTTTTTTTTTAATACAGTTTGTCAAGGTGGTTCCCACCCACAGGTTGAGAACCTTTGCTCTGTAGGGCTGTGCTGCCTTGTAGTTTGCTGTCTGGTCATGTCTTGGAGATACGGGTTAGCTCTGAGACTGATAGAAGGCACATTCCTTGCATTTTTCTAGAGAAGTTTCTAGGTTAGTGGAAGGGAAATTGATTTGTTCATGGAGGAGTAGGAGACTGGCTCTGCCTTTGGTAAAGAGTATATACTTTGTCCATAGCTGATACCAGGAATATCCTTTTATTTGGCAGCCAAGTGCTATGTCGTTCTCTAGTGCCATAGAGTGATGAGTCTTGTCATCTGGCACTGTCAGTCAATGATAGAGCTATGCCTTTTGACCATGTCCTAGTCTTCAGTTATAAGCTTAATGCCATCTACTTTGGGAAAGAGATGGTCAAAATAGAAAAAATACATTTAAAAAAAAATCTGCCTCTTTTTATGCTATACTGGAAGCCAGAAAAAAAGTTTTCATTCTTTGTCAAGTGGTAAAAGGAATTAGTCAAAAATAAGGACAGTCATTGTTCAGGGGTTTAGGAGTAGTTAGTAAAACTGCCTTTAAGTTTCTTCCTGTAACTTAGAAAGAGGCATTTCCAGTTTCTGGCTTCTTGCCTTCCTCTGAGTGGTTGATAAAACTCTACCCTTCCTGGCTGAGCATACCTTCTTACTCTGACCAAGGAACTTGGTTCCTGTTGGCATAAACATAAGTTTCTGGTTTAGTGAAACAGTGACAAGACACAGGATCAAAGTAAACTTGTCCCCTGGACATAATCATGTCCCAGCTGACCCTCAAGCTAGTGGTATTGTCCATTTGTGAAGAAGGATTTGAATGTGAGCCAGGTAAGCCCACATTCCACAAGTACTCTATTACTTGACCCAGGGACAGAAGTGATGCTACCAGATGCATGCAGTCCCTTCTCTAACATTCATCTTTTATGGTCAGGGTAGCCTGGTGCCTGCCACCAGGTAGTATCCACTCCTCACAAGACATCTAAGTAGGAGACGGAGTGCTGCGGCCCTCCTAGCTCACCTAACATGGCAGCTTTCCAGCCACAGGATACACCATGGTGGTGTGGAGGTGCTTAATTATCCATATTCCTGTTCCTGGGAACTCTGTTGTAGAAACCGCTAGGTGGAGCAGCAGAGCATCCTCACATCCTGTCCAGGGCCCTTGCTCTGCATCCCAGGAATTGGGGGTAGTGCTGGCCTCAGGAAGCACACCAAGGCTCTTCTGGCAAGTACTTTGCTGATCTTGGAGGAGAAAACCTCATGTGGCATTTTTTTCTCCAGGTTTTAGCTTACTGCGGTCTGATGTTGGTCAAGTCATTGCTTAGGAGTCTGTTTAAACTACCCATTTGTATTTATTGTTTTCCCCAAGTACACAGTGTAAATAGTGTAATTTGCAGTGCAAAGTCTTTGGCAATAACTTCATGATGTATACTATGTTTAAACACTGGAAACCGTGGACTGCCCCATGTCTTCTGGGCCTGTGGTGACTTGCAGATGCTGGACTTTACAAGTGTCGGCGTGGTTGAAGCAGCAGCCTGCATGTATGGACTGTCATCAGTGCCTCGCCCAGAGATGCCTGGCCTTCATCCAAAGGGACCCTGCTGCTCCAAGCCCTGCAAGCAGCACCCTCGCTGTGGCTCCTTTGTGTTGAATATGTTGGACTCTGCCATAGACTGACCCCTTTGTCTGGCTGCTGTGGTTTGTAATGCCTTGACATGTTACATTTCTTTCCCATTTGGATGAATGAAAATAAATGCTATGTATAAAATAGGAATGGGCTGAACTATTCTGTGCAGGACTCACTCTGCTGAAAGAAGTTTCAGTGCCAGCTGCAGAGATGGCTCAGTGGGTAAAAAGAGCTCATTGTTCTGAGAGTGCCTGGGTTCATTTCCCAGTATCACCAATAGCTGCCTATAACAACTCCAGGGGATCCAATGCCCTCTTCTGGCCTCTGTGGGCAGCTGAAACACACACACATTATCAATAAAACTGAATCAAGTGCCAGCTCCACTCCATTTCTGGACCTGTAAGGCAAAGTTGGTTCATCCTAGCCATTTCACTTAACACAGACTGATTGTGTGTCCTGACATAGCCACTGCTTTGGGCTGTGGGCCAACTTCCAGTTGGCTCTGAATGGTAAGTCATCAGCGTGCAATCTAACCCTTTTTACACCTCTCACTTGTAACCCTTAAAACTGTCCCATGGCTTGGCAAGACTCAGACATTACCAGAAACAGAGGACTAGAACTTCAATAGGGCAGTAAAGCAGTTTAACTCGAAAGCTGGTGAAGCTCTTCCTCCAGCAGCCACTTGTGGGAAACCTGCTGGAGATACCTGGCTCACCAGTTAAGTAGACAGTGGCACTGGTATTGTGTTTTGAAGCACCTTAAAACTTAGAGCCCCATGTTTTCTCTGCACATCTTCAGCTTTACTATAGAGATTTCTGCTAAGATACATTCCGGAACATGGGACCCATGAGCCTGGGGAAGCATAGGGTTAGCTACCAAGTGTGGATCCCAGAAGTATGTCCTCCATCCTGTGACTGTGCCACTGTCCAGGCCTCTCCAAGAGCATCTATCACAGGCTAGGCCCAAGGACCTCCACTCTGAGACAGTTCACGGTGGTTCTGGAGGTCTGGACAAGAGTGCTAGTGGAAGACCTGGGTACTTACATCCCTAAGATGTAGAGATGTCAGAGACCAGCCAAAAGCCTCTGAAGACATACCTGACTTGGCCATTACTTTCTCTGTGGCTGAACAAGTATCCCAGGGCCCAGGTGTTTGAGCTAACTCTGCTCTTCAGTTCTTCCCTTCCAGTACTACAAGCCCCTCGCTGTTTCTTCTCCCATCTCCAACTGGTGAGATGATTTGTCTTTCCTAGCCTAATCCAGCCTTCTCCTCGAGGGAAAAACATCACTAAATTAAAGGGGTATTTCACTTGTCAACCGAGGCACTGTACTTCTTAGGGAGGGCCACATGCACCCATCTCTTCCACAACACAACCTGTACCTGTATGTTTCTCCCCCATGTGGCTGGCAGACACATCTCAGCTCTGATGCACATACAAATGCCAGCACACTCTGGTCCTGACTGCTGCTGGAGGACGGGAAGGGAACACGCAATCATAAAACTGCTTTGTACAAAGTGATGCTGTTTGTACCAAAATATTTAATGAATATGGTGTTAAAACGAACAAAAGAAATAGTAATACAATTTTACTGGTTTATATTTCCGTTCATAAAGTTGACGCACAAACTACCCTAGCACAATGTCCACACACCTAGTTTTAGATGGGCTTACAGCTGTTTCAATAACTGAACAAGACAGACACAGGAAGTGGTTGGGATGATCTGGGGGAGGGTTGGCCACATGTTATCTTCCCCACTGTAGATGACCTCATCAAGCATTAGTAAAACCAACAGGGAAAGAAAACAACTCATGTCCTTATATACAAACACATGCCACCTCCACACAGCAGAGAGGACGAGAACCCCTGTGAGACTGCTTGTCAGCATATCACCACATAAATAAAAAACTTAAATTTAAAAAAAGGTGCTAAAACCACCATTTCCTAGCTTTGAAGTGAGACTCAGTAGCCCATCTGACCAGTGAGATCCACACCTGCCACTCTGGGACAGACAGGCCAGGAAGATAGGAACATACAGTGTGTGCATACTCTCATTTGGACACACAGCTCAGTCTTCCTCACTTGTGCAAACAATAAAGGTGAAGGAGCTGTTGTCAGTTCTCACAATGGCAGGAAGAACAGGAAGTGCCTCGTAACCATAGACGGCAGTGGTACGATTATCATCTGAGTCTGGGATTTAAACACTGTCAGTGCAGGGTACTGGGAAAGATATATATATATATATAATTTATATATATTTATTTACACACACACACACACACACACTGTACACGACAGATTTAAAGAGCTGTCCACATGATTGATTCAATCTCAGTCATGTGGCCCATTCTAGCCTTTTGAAGTTGTTTTGGCAGCTAATGCTTAAACAAAACAAAACAAACAAAACTATGAGGACTATGAGAGTTGCATAGAGTTGCTCAGAAATGTGAATTATGCCAAATCAAAACCTGTGCACTATACTGGTTAACAAAATTAGGTGACGAGCCATTACTAGGAGACCCTTTTACTCAAAGTGCTTTTTCTCATCTCTCTGGGGGCTTCTGCCAGGACTGACAGATTGGAATTACTCTAATTTTTGAACCCCTGCCCCCAACCAAAGGATAAAATGCGCGCGCGCGCGCGTGCATGTGTGTGTGTGTGTGTACGTGTACATTTTTCTTAAATAAAGGGTTTAGAAAACAACACTAACACACTGGAGGATGCCCCACCTCTGGCTTGGTGAGGTGCTCCTACACGGCAGCCGCAGGTGCCTATCCCGAGCATTGGCTGGGTTGGCAGCTGCTGCAGAAGCCCTGGCCCACTGATCTACCAATATGCTATATAGCTCTGACCTAGCGACATTCTGGTCCTGGAACATGTCACAGAATCAAACATCTGGCCAAAGAAGGCAACCAAAGGTGGTGTGTTTTCTGGAGGTGTCTGGAGGCAGCAGCTGTCCTCAGCATGTCTCTTTCCCTTGAACTCCAGTTGCTGTCTTTATGGAGCTCAGTGTGCGGTTAAACCAGGTCTTCTTGGCTGCCTGAACCTCACTGAGGGCAAGGCCCAAGTGGTGTTCCAAGTCCTGTAGAGATAATGGAGAGTGTGAGCCTTGGCAGAGCTGAACCAAGAACATTGTCCACTCATTCTTCTGAGGCAGGTTTGCAGTGCCCACAGTTCTGGGAGCTTTCCCAGTAAAGACCTTTCTTGCCTAGACTGTTAGAACAGCCTCCTGATTCATCTAGTTAAATCCTTTGTAAATCCAGTAAGATGATTTATAACCAGGACTCACGAGCTTCCCACTAATAGTTGTGGCAGTGGTTTCTGTTTCTTGAGATTCCTACTAGGCAGGCCTCTCTTCTCCCTTAGGTCCTCAGCCCAGAATGCTTATCACTCTTGCCCTGCAGCTACTCTGTCCATTCTCTGACCACAGTTTAGGTCCTGCTATCTTGGTGATGTCTCTCTCCTGGGCAATCCCACAAACCCTCTCCGAGAACCCAGGGCAGAACCTGACAAAAGTGGACGTGTCCAGTAATGGCCTCTCTCATGGGAGGGATGGTCTGAAGTTTTTTACCTGAACCAGGTTCCTGCCACTCATGCTGCCCCAGTGAAAAGACGGCTTGAGGCTCATAGAAATCAGGAAATATGCCCAAGTTCACAAAACTAGGTAAGTGATGGGTGTTAGGACAAAAAGGTTTGCATTTGTTACTCCCCCATCCCCGTGTATGGCCCTTCCTACAAAATATTTTTTACTCAGTACAGCCTGACAAAGATTAGGATTCTCATTTCTATATGGACACCAGGAACATGAAGTGTAGGGGAGATTACTAACCCAAACTGAGTGGTGGGAGCTACTGTTTTTAAACACTTGCTCTATGTATGTCCCACTAAAAAGATTGAAGCTTCGTAATTCTTAATATGACAAAGTCCAGATCTGTAGGTCAGGCTAAATGGTTAAACACGCTCTGGTAGGTAACAAGGATTGTGTTCACTACAGAAGGGCTATGGCCATAGTTTAAGTGGTGGTGGGGGACATGACATCCCAAACTACACAAGTCACTTCTGGGGTATCTAGTGTGCACTGGGAACACGGAGTGCTATGGAGTATGTGTGCCTTCACACACTGCTGTTACCTGGATCTTGCACTCGGCTTCTACCAACTGCAGTTTGGTCTGTGCCAGTTCCAGCTCCATCTCCCGAAGCTGATTCTTGAGTGTCTCTTTTTCTTCATCCATGTCCTCATCCGAAACCTCCTTGGCTGAACTGGTACCCTTCACTCGCCCTTCTTTGTTAAAGAAGTCTCGGCAGCGGTCACAGTCATCTACCTTTTGCTGAAGTGAACACCAGAAGTGAAGAAACCCAAAAGACCCTGTCAGATACTACATGTTGCCTCAGTGTCTCTTGTGGGTACTAGAAAAGCCTGTTTATCCACCGTGCCACTGGCCCTGATTTTTGACAAAGAAGCTAAAATTATTCAATGGAAAAAAAAAAAAAAGCATCTTCAGCAAATGGTGCTGACATAACTGGATGCTGGCAAGTAGAAGACTGCAGATAGATCCATATCTTTCACCATGCACAAATCTTAAGTCCAAATGGATCAAAGACCTCAACATAAATCCAGCCACACTAAACCTCCTAGAAGAGAAAGTGGGAGGTACCCTTGAACGAATTGGTACAGGGGACCACTTGCTGAACATAATATCAGTAGCACAGACACTGAGATAGACAATAAATGGGACCTCCGGAAACTGAGAAGCCTCTGTAAGGCAAAGGACACAGTCAACAAGACAAAACAGCAGCCCACAGAATGGGAAAAGACATTCACCAACCCCACATCTGACAAAGAGCTGATCTCCAAAATTTACAAAGAACTGAAGAAGTCAGTCACCCAAACACCAAATATTTCAATTAAAAAGTAGGGTACAGAACTAAATAGAGAACTCTCAATAGAGAGAGGAATCTAAAAGAGCCGAAAGACAATTAAGTTGCTCGATATTCTTAGCCATCAGGGAAATGCAAATCAAAACAACTCTGAGATACCATCTTACTCCTGTCAGAACGGCCAAGATCATAATCACCAATGCCAATCTATGCTGAAGAGGATGTGGAGAAAGGGGAACACTGCTTCACTGCTGGTGGGAGTGGAAACTCATACATAGCCACTTTGGAAATCAGTATGGTGGTTTCTCAGGAAAAATGGCAATCAGTCTACCCCAAGATCCAAATATTCCACTCTTAGGCATATATCCAAAGGATGCACATTCAAACAACAAGATCATCTGCTCAACTATGTTCAAAGCAGCAGCATTTGTAATAGCCAGAACCTGGAAGCAACCTAGATGTCCCTCAACTGAAGAATGGATGGAGAAAACGTGGTACATTTACACAATGGAGTACTACTCAGTGCAAAGAAAACAATGGAATCTTGAAATTCACAGGCAAGTGGATGGAACTAGAAGAAACCATCCTGAGTGAGGTAACCCAGTCACAAAAAGACAAACATGGTATACACTCACTCATATATGGATTTTAGACATAGAGTAAAGGATTACCAGCCTATAATCCACACTGACAGAGAACCTAAGAGAGACATACATGGACCCCTGGAGAAGGAGAAAGGACAAGATCTCCTGAGCTAATTGGGAGCATGGGCAGAGGGGAGAGGGAATTAGAAGAAATAGAAAGGGAGAAGGAGGGGAGAGGAAGGCAAGAGACAACAGGAAGATGGAGTCAGGGGAAGAATAGATGAGAGCAAGAAAAGAGATACCATCATAGAGGGAGCCATTATAGGTTTAAAGAGAAATTGGCACTAGGGAAATAGTAGAGAAGCTACCTTAAAAGCCATCCTAGAGCCTTTACCCAGTAGCTGATGGAAACAGAAGCAGAAATTCACAGCTAAGCACTGAGCTGAACTCGTGGAATCCAGTTGTAGAAGAGGAGAAGGAATGAGCAAAGGGGTCAAGACCATGCTGGGGAAACCCACAGAAACAGTTGATGTGAGCAAGTGGGAGCTCATGGACCCCAGTCTGACAGCTAGGAAACAGCATAGGACCAAACCAGGCCTCTGAACATGGGTGTCAGTTAGGAGGCCTGGTCAGTCTATGGGGCCTCTGGCAGTGGAACTAGTAGATACCCTTAGTACATAAATGGGCTTTGGGAGCTCATTCCCCATGGAGGGATACTCTCTCAGCCTAGACACACGGGGGAGGGCCTACTCCTGCCCCAAATTATGTGACAGACTTTGATGATCCCCCATGAAGTCCTCACCCTCCATGCAGAGTGGATGGGGGCTGTGATGGGGGGAGGGGCTGGTGGTATGTATGGGAGGGAAAGGGAACTGGAATTGATATGTAAAATAAGATTGTTTCTAATTTAAATTAATTTTTTTTAAAAAAGAAAAACCTGTTTATATTAGGAAACTGTCATCAACCTATTTCAAAGACAAATACCCCTTCTTAACCTGCTGTGCATTGTGAGGAGTTCTGGGGGTAAGAACAAAGGACCTTTACTAACTGGGCACAGAGAGATACTATCCAGCTGGGAACAGTGGGATATGTTGGGTCTGTGCTTGTTCCGGGAAGCCCAATAATATGGGAGAGTGGGTAAATATAAAGAAGTTGGGTACAAAACTGGATATAGATGCTGGAGAAATGGCTCAGTAGTTAAGACCATCTTCCAGAGGACCTGAGTTTGATTCCAGAACTACAACAGATGGCTCACAACTTCTTACAGCTCTAGGGGTAATACAATGCCTCTGGCTTCCACAGGTACCTGTGCTCATGTGCAATTACCTACCACCATAAACGTAACTCACTAATAAAAATTTTAAAAATCATTAAAATTATTTTAAAGATTATTAAAAATAAAAACAAAAAAGGTATGTAAAACTGTCAGAAACATCTTACATTTTACCCAAATGGGATGCCAAGGAGGTAAGATTCTATAATACCACTAGAAAAATGAAAAACAAAAACAAAAAACCCATATTCCAAATTTAGAGACGTAAATGTTTAAAGAAAGTATAACTTGGCATAAATGCAATTTTATATTTTTTTAAACTAAGACCAGGAAAGGTTAGAAGAATATGCAAACACAGTGTTAACTGTAGTGTGATGGGAGCTGAACTCATCCAGATCCCGCAGAACATTGCTGGTGATGTTCATGGTAGGCCCCCAAGTATGTGATCTAAAGCCATGATACATCTGGTCTCTTTCTTAATCCTCCCAGAGGAAACAGACGCACTGAGCCAAGCCGGTGACAGGCAGTTTATCTGGACTGCTCTGTCCAGCCTAACTGGACCTATGTGTCAAGGACAGGCCATAATGGGAACTAGAGGGTATGGAATCTCTTTCTTTAGTCAAGAAGTCTTACCCGAATTTTCTCAATTTCCACCTTATTGGCTGTCTGCTGCTTCTCCAGTCTTTCACTCAACTGAGAACAAATCTAAAAAAACATAAAACCACAGACTTTGGTTCAATGTCCCCTATATAAGTTGGACTTTGGATAAAGTCTATTCTAGCAGCATCTGTAATATGCTATGAGTGCACAGGTGAGGTTGGCACACTCACAGATGGCAAGTGACCTGTGAGATTCCTGGTATAGAAGAAGGGAACAAGTTCAGTATGGTTCTGTTTGTGAAATTGTGAATTGTTCAGCCTTCGAGGAGTGGTTTGCCAACATTCAGACACATCCCATCACCCGATACTTTCATGGACCTTCTGTATGCTGGTACTCTGCCAAGTATGCCTAATGGGAACCCAACAATCTTCCTAGGTGTGGGGGGTGGGGGACTAGCTTGCTTAGTTTACAAGTGAGACTAAGGTAAGAACAGGGGCTTGAAGCCAGTGTGCTTTCGAACTAAGGCCATAGTGCAGTCTCTCCACCATGTGCCCTGCCCAGGTCCTTTAGGGTAAAGGAACTCACCTGCTTATAGTCACCAATGATAGAGCTGTTTTTTTTAATCTCTGATTCTGCCTTGTCAAGTTCCCGGCGGCACATTTCCTTTAACTGAGCACATTAAAGAAAAATGGATGTTTTAAGTGAAAAAGTAAGCTTGGTTATTAACTATGTAATGTTGAGCCTTCCAAAAAGTGCCTCACCTAACTCTGGCTGGGCTTATTTCCCCCACCCACCTCTTCCTCTAGATGCAATACTAACCCTCTGTACTGAAAGACAATGGGAGGAGAAAAGTGACACTTTAAAAGCTGCTGGAGCTCAGTTCCAACAGGGCTTCTGCTGATGTTGGTCCAGACAGCGCAGACCACACAGACAGAAAAGCCCAGGAAGAGAGCTTGGTCAGGCTCGCCCTGGCCAGTCCTCAGACAGTAGTTGTGAAGGACCTGCAGGAGTACAAAGGGAGGTGCCGGGAGCCAGTTTTGGGTCCATGGCACCCTCAGTTCTCACAATGCACTCTGACAGGCATTAGAGAACAAGGTGGGAGGACTGCACGCTCTGAGATACATGTTCTCCTACAGACACTAGCATTCTTCCATTGCTCTTCATGCTGGCACACAGGGGCCTATCACACTTCAATGTACACTAACTCATGCTCTAGTTTTTTAAGAACCATTGCAATTTACAGAGGAAATAAAAAAAAGGTCTTAGAAAATTAACCAAAGCCACTGTCTAGGTTCTCCAGTGCTAAGAGAGGTTCCAGCTGAACCCACCAGTATTGGCAAAATTCAGGTGTTGAGGGGCGGAAGGGGGAGAAGGATCCCCACACCTGTGCAGACTCCTCTTCTAGCCGCCTCTTCTCGTCCTCTGCATCGATCAGCTTCTGTTTGGTCATCAGCAGCTCCTTATTCAGTGCGTCTGCCTTTTCCTCTGCCTGCAACATTGAGGGGACCACATCACCACATACTCTGAGAGCTCAGAACTTGAAAGGCCATGATCCCATTTTAAGAAAGTAGCAGTCGGGGCTGGAGAGATGGCTCAGAGGTTAAGAGCACTGACTGCTCTTCCAGAGGTCCTGAGTTCAATTCCCAGCAACCACATGGTGGCTCCCAACCACCCGTTATGAGATCTGGTGCCCTCTTCTGGTGTGCAGATATACATGGAAGCAGAATGTTGTATACACAGTAAATAAATAAAAAGAAAGTAGCAGTCAATCCGTACAGAAATGCTACACCCAAGGTCACATAGTGCAGGACAGTGGACAGGGCTAAGCTTTTGACTTGTTGAGTGACTCTAGACACTTGAATAAAGTTACTGAGAACTGTTCTAAGCTTGAACAGGCTCTTGAACACCAGAATGGTAGCTGTGAATTTTAATAGTTTTCTCCTCCAAATAGTTTGTATTTCTTCTGTGCATCCAAACAGTCCTGCATCTCTTCTTGCTAAAGTTACTCAATAGAGAAGGCTGATTTCTTCAGGAGCTTTGTGAATTTTGAATGGCCATATTCCACACTAGTCTTTTTTTTTTTTTCTTAGCACACACAAATATTTGATGAGTAGAAATGATAATCCTAGAGGAAAATCCTGTGGATCCTGGCTCTGATCCCTTCACAGATAACTGACAAGTGTCTATCATGCTGGACAGCAATCAAGGAAGCTACATGGATGGTCTTTTCTGGTCCCTTCCTGGACAACTTTCCCCCAGCTTCTCTGACATTAAACAGTGCTGATCCCACTCTTGGGCTTCAGACATGGAACTGAGACAGGCATGGCATGAGTACACTCAGCCAGCTGTTGATCAGTTGCAAACTGTGCTGGCACAAATAGAGATGAGTGCTGCCCTTACCAGGAATAGCTTACTACTTCCTCCTCACCCAGGGACCTTACCTTTCAGACATTCATTCTTTGATCTCTGCCAGGGAGGAGAAGGCTCAATGAGGCTAACTCTCAGCACTGTCGATGGGAAGGTGTGCTGAGGCTACTGGGCTGCCCCAGCCACAGTTCTATGATGGGACTCCACTTGCTAGTGTTACTCTACATAAGTGGTTGACATGAGAACATGTGGAATAATAGATATATCTATCTATCTATATCTATCTATCTATATCTATATCTATATATCCAGTGCTAAGAGAGGTTCCAGTATACTACATGCACAATGTATACATAGATGGATGTCAAGGACTTTCTAAAGGACTTTCTACACTCTCTAGGGATGTAATGCACATATACGTCTAACTATACTGCTAGAATGCTGCCAAACCAACAAAGAAGGCATTTCAGCATACTGGGCAATTAAATCCAGGGACTTAGAAAAACTGTAGTTCAGGGGCCATATCTAACCCACCTCCAATTTTTGTAAATAAACTTTTTATTAGAAAACAGCCATGTTCATTCTTTTATCTGCACACTGTTTTTGTATCAGTGGTTGCATCAACTAGCAGCAATAAAGACCACAGACCCTCAAAACCTTAAACCTTCATTATCTGTCAATCTCAAACCATGAATGAGACTACTTCCTCTAAGGGAAGCTTGCAGCATAGAAAGCAGAAAGTCATTCTGTCTGGGTCAGAGAAACAAGCAAAAATGGAGTATCTGCCAGTACACAGGCTGCTCAGCATTGAACTGGATCTCTACGAGCAGTGTCATTCAGGAGGCCCACAACAGGAAGAGTAACATGAAGTATGTCTTAGTGTGGACTCCAGGAAGCGCTAACAACTGAATGCTGCTAACCAGCATGAGAATTAGTAAGGACCACCCCACCCCCAAACAAAACAAAACAAAACAAAACCCCTCCACACAACCTCTCAATGTTTGGGAAAATAGGCAGGCTCTGTGAACACAGAGAAAATGTAGAAAGAGTAGCAGGGCATCAGCACAGTGGAGGTCCCTGACAAGTGAGCTGGCTCCTAAGGGAAGGGCTGATGGGAACGGCAGTCAACGTTGAGGGAAGAAACCATGTTGCTGCTGTGAGCTTTCTCCTCACATCTGTCACACTTACATTATCTAAGTCCTTCCGTAATGCAATCTTGCTGGTGACCAGCTCATGAGCCAAGTCATCGTTTTCCTGTTCCAACCTCATATTAGCTTCTTGCAGCCGCCTATTCTCCCGCTGTAGGAGGCAAAGAAGTCAGTTACGGACAGAAAAAACAAAGCCAGCCAATCCAAATGTTTCTAAATAAACAATATCTAATTTTCTGTCTCCATAAAGACATACACAATTAACTGAAGTGATCTTGTCAAGCAGTTGTCTCTGGCTGACTGTGAGGAAAGAAAAAGGAACTTGGGCAGCCACTTTGCAGCAAAACAGCTGTTACTTTGTCCTTTACAAACTCAATCTGCACCAATCTTCTAACAGTGGAACTGAATTTTTTACAAGTTTCAATAAAGCTAGTTATGGACACAAGCCTATGATGTAAGAGGCTGTAAAACGAACCTCAAACCGCTCGATGGGGTCTTCCTGTTGGGCCTGCTGCTCTCTCATGGTGTGGTACTCTTTTTCATACTTCTTCAGCTTCTTCTGGCTAATCTGTCAAGGAAGTCACATAAGAGATAAAGAACCTGACGACGACGGTGGTACTTAGTGCCATCCACCTTGACCAACTAAGTTACTGTGGACATGGCATTTACTACTTTGGGATGGAAATCTTAACATAAATATAAGCCCTAGACTCTGTCAGGAATATTTAGTTCCCCAAGTTACTACCGACAGTGCTCTGTGGAACACCTTGCAGGTATCTTTACCTACATAAATCTGGGGTCTGTTTGTTCCTAGTAATAATAAGCTCCCATTTCCTGTACACATACCATCAGTGTCACTGAAAGCATTATACCCGAGCCTCTCCATTCCCAGGTACACCATTTCTTCATCTGAGGGATTAAGAGCTTCTGTTTTATGACTGAAGTTGTCAAGAAGAGATTGTAAAACCTGGTCCTGAAGTCCTGGCCACTGAGTTCCATTCAAAGCCCA
The DNA here is from genome assembly GCF_003668045.3 of Cricetulus griseus. NCBI lineage: Eukaryota > Metazoa > Chordata > Mammalia > Rodentia > Cricetidae > Cricetulus > Cricetulus griseus. Next base: position 148,806,340 of record NC_048599.1, on the reverse strand, counting down.
ACCCATGCCACTGGAAAACTCCCAACCCTCCTTCCCATTATACTAGCTCCCATAGGCACATTCCTCTCTTGTTCCACTGTGTCCTTTCCTACTGTAAGTCACAGGTCCCAACCTTCACCCCCACTGCTCGAGGCAAAGGGTGTTCCTGAAGCTACCATGCTTCCTTCCCACTCTCCCTGAGTCCTACTCTCCCCTAGATTCTTGTGCTCCACCATGACCAAGCACTTCTTTCTTTGCTCTTGTCCTATGCCTTTCAGGAGTTCTCTGGATATTGGCAGGCACCTCTCTTGCTTCAATTCTAAGAGTGAACCTCAAGGTTCAGCTCTCCTTTGTTCAATTCCTTCTAAAAAGCTAACAACTTTTCTTCTTCTTCTTCTTCTTCTTCTTCTTCTTCTTCTTCTTCTTTTCTTCTTCTTCTTCTTCTTCTTCTTCTTCTTCTTCTTCTTCTTCTTCTTCTTCTTCTTCTTCTCCTCCTCCTCCTCCTCCTCCTCCTTCCTCCTCCTCCTCCTCCTCCTCCTCCTCCTCTCTCCTCCTCCTCCTCCTCCTCCTCCTCCTCCTCCCTCCTCCTCTCCTCCTCCTCCTCCTCCTCCTCCTCCTCCTCTTCTTCTTCTTTTCTCTTTTCTGTATGACAGCTCTGGCTGTCCTGAATTAGCTCTGTAGACCAGGCTAGCCTTGAACCCAGAGATTTGCCTGCCCCTGCCTCCCTAGTGCTGGGATTAAAAGTGTGCTCTACCAAGCCCAGCCATTCTGTGTTTTTAAAAATATATATTAGTTCCTGAAGCTACCATGATATCTAGTTTTTAAACAATAAGCTATATCAGATAGCAGAGTAGAGTAGACATGCTCAGTTGAGAAAATGACTGTAAGCCCAGCGCTTCTTAGTTCTCAAAGCACCCCTCAGCAGTATCAAGTCAATCATCTCCAACCTGCTCATGACCCACAGGTCCAGGGAAGTGCAGACGAATAAGTTCAAGCACACGTGCTGAGCCGGTACATGTCTACAGCGTGTGGGTGGCAGTAGCTGTTTCTTTGTGGTCATGATTTGATCCAGTTCGATCACCCTGGAGGATCCTCTCACTGGCTCTGACTTCTATGTGAGCTGTGAGCAGGTGTGCCTCAACTGAAGCTAGACTTTGAGCCTGGCACTGCTATCCTAAAGCCAGCGGCCAGGGTGTAGCCTTTGGCTCTGGCTACAGTCTCCACAAAGATGCCCATTAAACTCTTCCAGGAGACCATGAGATGGAGAGAGGGATATCTCTACCACACATTTCTGTATACCCACTTTGGGGGATAAACTTTTACTGTGCTCCTAAGTGATTCACCAAAACAAAAACAAATGAAAACCACACCTAAATAAAACATCTTCATGATCAGTAAATCCATAAACAAATCCTATCAGAAAATGGCTTGTGGGCAGCATTCTATTCTACTGGTGCTCTTCTCAGTCTGAGCAAAAGAGAAGCAAGGGTAGCAAAGACAAGGCTCAAACTTTGAGCTCCTTCTAAAAAAGAGCAGACGCCGTCCCCTGGACCACACCTTCACACACCTTGAGGATACTTCAGTGTTTCACTCTCATGCAAACCTAAGGAAGAATTAACATTTTACTCATAACCATACATTTTGAAAGGCTGATTTCCAAATTTTATCATCTTTGATTGAAACTGCAAACTCGGCATCAGCTCCTTCCTGGAACCTGGCCAAGTCCACATTTATTCAGGGCTGCTTCCTTTCTGCTCTGTGCTTGCTCTATGTCTGTTTTGCTTGCCATGCACATCAGTGTCCAATCAGTGCTGGAACAGGACTCTTCAGGGTCTGCTGTGGACCCTGTTCCTTGTAGCAGCGCATTTGTGGCATTACTGTTTGGATCCCCTGACCTCTGAGTTCCAGCCTCGGTGTTCTCTCCTGGAAGTTAAACAGCAAGCAGGTAGGGCTGACTAAAAGGATCCGAGGGTGAAGGAAATGCATCAGCTCACACATGGGCTCCTCTCGTGGCTCTTTATTCTTCAAAATGTTGTTCCCCTCAAGTTTTCTTCAGAAGCTCTCTTCAAAGATTCTACTCAAGGGTTCTCATCAAAGCCGTGCGTTGGTGGCACACGCCTTTAATCCCAGCACTCAGGAGGCAGAGGCAGGTGGATCTCTGTGAGTTGGAGACCAGCTTGATCTATAGAGTGAGTTCTAGGACAGTCAGGGCTACACAGAGAAACCCTGTCTCAACTGGGGAAAAAAAAAAAAAAGAAAGAAAGAAAGAAAAAAAGAAGAAAAAAAAAAGTTCTCTTTGAAAGTTTTTTCCAAAAGTTCTCCCAGATCCCACAAGGTTTCCAGTTTACATACCCATACACACATAATTAGCAATTCTCTGGTAATAGCCAAGGGTACCAGGCACACATATCTCAGAGCCAGGGGAGAAGATAAGATCTTGACGAAAACAGGCACCTCATATCTCAGACTTGACTTGTAAAACTTAGGAGGTGGGGAAGGTTAAATGGCGTAAGGGGCTACCATTTCTAAGAAGGGAAAAGGGAGTTAGTATGTAAAACTACATTTATGTGGTTAGTTAAGCTAGAAGTTTGTAACTGATAAATGTAGAAAAGATGAGGGAAAGAGGCTCTGTAGCTTTGTGCTTTCTATGCACTGGCTTTTGCTTTCAGTGCATTTAAGCTGCATTAGCATTTCCACCAATGTGAGCTGCTTAAAGGGGACTTCTCAGCTCTAGACCAAAGGGAAAAGCTAAGGTGGTATAGTGTGAGATCAGCTCTTACCACTGAAGCCCTGGTGAGAAGGAATCCCTTTCTCTGGGGCCTATTCGAGACTATGAGGCAAGGAGTATATATTCTATATATCAAGATTATACAGCCAAATGAAGTCATCCTCCTGACTTCCCACAGATATATGTACTCAGTAGATGGAATATTTTCATGAGACAAACACACACCAGCAGTGGGAATCACCCAAGGCTATTTCTTGGGGAAAAGATGAAGTTACTCCATGGCCTTGCCAGGTGGAACTCCCCTATCCCTCATGTAGTAGGTCGGTGAGTTGAATACTAGTTATCCTGCTGTATTTCTCATGGCCTTTGACAGCAACCTGCTCAGCTCTGTGAGAAACACACCACAGCTCCAGTCTTGGCAGATGACTTGCTCATTTGTGAAATACTAACAGTGCTTCTGAGAGGCTCTCATGGCAGAAAACTTCCATGTTCAGTGCTCAGAAGACTATGCAGCAATACAGGGAGGTCTTTTCCATAAACACTGTAGCTGTTACTTGCTGTTGCAAAATTATTATCTGGCAACCTATCTGAAAGAAACAGAGCAGTTCCCTGAATATACTGTGGTTTGAAGGAAAATGGCCCCCAAAGGAGTGGCCCATTAGATGTGGCTTTGCTGGAGGAAATGTGTCACTGTGGGGGTGGGCTTTGAGGTCTCAGATGCTCAAGCTATGCCCAGTGTGACAGTTCACTTCCTGTTTCCTGTGGATCAAGATGTAAGGACTCTGAGCTCCAGCACCATGTCTGCCTGCATGCTACCTTGCTTCCAGCCATGACAATGGGCTAAACCTCTGAAACTGTAAACCAGCCCCAATTAAATGTTTTTCTTTGTAAGAGTTGCTGTGGTCATTGCATCTCTTTACAGCAACAGAAACCCTAACTAACACAATGTGCATACATCAAACAACTTATTGAAGTCCATTTTACACAGAAAAACATGAACTAACCTGGTCCTTTAAGAAGAGGAGCAGGTTTCCAGAAAGCCTTAAGAAAGTTTTGCAGAGGTAGGAGGTATCCTGGTATGGGAGCCTCGGGGTGTTCAGTAAGGCTGCCTGTTGTTAGAACTGCATGACAAGATTGAGGCCTAGTGTCTGTGTGACCTGGTGTGTTGTGGGGATCAATAAGAGGTCTGGTGCAGGAGGACCCTGATGCAGAGTAGGATCTAGGAAATCAATTCAAGAGATTGGACAGTGGCCCTCCTTCCAGCTCAAGAATGCTTGGGGGACAACGCTGTGCTTTTGAGTTACCAAGGCTTACACAGGAGTTTCCAGATAGTGACATGCCTGTATACCTACTACTTTATGCCTCAAAACATTTTCTGAGACGACAAGGCAGAGCTTATTGTCTCATTTTAGTAACAGCTCTGGCAACACCACAAGAGCACAGTGTGGGTGAGTCTTGTTCCCTGCCATCTCTGCAGCATGCTCATTACTGACCTGAACTAACATCAGATGGAGGAAACAGGCTGGGCCAGGAGAGCCCATGAGCAGCAGTTGCTTACAGCATCATTCTTTCATCACTTACAGCATCACTACAACACATTGTTTAATCTACCCTGCATCACACACCACAGAGCCCACTGCTGGCCCTCTAAGATACCTGATGTCATAAAACATTATTTCAAGTTCTCAACCTTTTATTTGTTCAAATAGTTAATACTCAGATTCATTTAAAGATCATGAGACAGAATTAGACATCTGACTGTTACCTGAATGTTTTTCTACAAGAAAAAATTAGTAGTCAAGGCCCCAAGAGCTGATAGTCAAGGGAACCTACCTTGGTAAAGGAGGAGGCAAGTTTGCTGCTGGCTAGTGCAAGGGCAGTAGCATGTAGGCCACACTATAGACAAAAGAGGCACCAGGAACAAGGAACCTGTTTCCTCACTAGAATACAGTTCTAAACTGTATGCATTAGTGAAGAAAACCCAAAGCATTAGAGAGCCACAAAGCTTTGGGTACAGTGTTCAGAGAGCAAATTTCCACACAAGTGAAGCCAGTCCTTAACTTACAGCAAAGCACAATAACTTTTTAGAATCCGGTTCTTCTGGGTTCTAATCTCCTTGCCATTACCTAACATCTTTGGTAATTTACTTCTGTGTCCTAGGCATCTCTAAACAGACCTTATCAGTCACCACGAGGGTTCATTCACTATGTGAAGTATTATGTTTTAAGAGTCTGTGAGCACATAAAAAGAGAAAAAAAAAAAAGATTTTGAGGGCACTACCCTCATAACACGTAAGACTGCACTGCATGCTCACTGTACAAATGATCTGGAACGAGAAGGAAACACAAACTAGTGTTGCTTCCATCTCATGAGTATCCTGTATACCAAAGGGTTTTCTGATCCCCAGAAGCAAATGCTTAAGATCTCACTGGTCCAGCCATCACTGTTTCCTGTAATAGTGTCTTCTTTTACTGGCAGCCCCAAGTCCTGCACATTCATTTCATGTTTGAAACACCAAATTCTAAGGGTGCAATGGCTCAGAGGCTCCACTTCTCCTTATGCAGGGTTCTGTTATAAATAGCAGATCTTCATCTAAGAGACTATCTGACCCACCTCACAAATGACTCTTCATCTAAACTAGTCTTACACCTCATACTCCATTTTTCCTTCCCTCTATAGCATACAACTTCTACACAGCTTAGCCAAGGCTGGCCAGGAACTGGGGATCTTATTGCCTCGGGCCTCTGGCCTCCCAAGAGCCGAGATTCTATCTACATAAATGTCCAACCCTTTCATATTTCATGAATCAAAATTAAAAGGCATAGAAACTTTTTCCAGTTTCCTTACTCTTAAAAATTATGCATAGCAAACGAGTATGAGAATATCATTGTGCTCTTAGGAAATTCATGGGGGGGGATTCTGTATAGCAGTGGGAATGTTTTTTGTTTACTGACTCACAAATACACTGAAAGGACTGGTGGATTGGCTGGTGAGACTTGATAACATGCTAAACTTAACATTAAGAGCCAATGGGTTCTAACTTTTCAAGAGATGAAACCCTAATGTGCTGCAGTTAGCTCATCTGAGGACAAGGAAAAAGAAGGAAGATGCAAAGGCCCCAAAAACCAAAAGGACAGGCACAGGAGAAAGAGAGAGAAAATTAAGGCTCACAGGCTCCAGGGAACGTGGTGCTTTTTAAGTAACACACCCATCTTGTAGACATTTCAGATACTGCCACATCAAACTTAATCCTCAGTGTACCTTTCTAGAAAGAACAGGAAGCACAGGCAGGGGGAGAGAGTACTGGGAGTGCAGGGACAGAGGCTTGTGCTTTACCAGGCCTCCTGTCACTGAGCTCCATACCACGGGGTAAGCCACGTGACTTCCACTAGCCTCGTATAGGTGCCTACTGTGCCCTCACCACCCTGACACTAAACCATCAACAATAAGGCACTTATAAGAAATAACTATACATATGCCAGAAATCACAGTATTATTATAGTACTGAAACACAATTACAACACAAGTATTTGTTTCTAGTCACATGAGACAAAGTATTCCCAATTCTCACACTAATCAGGAAGTACAACCGAGTAAACAAACCATAATTTAAAAACATTTAAAAATAACAGAATAGGATACCAATGCATGGTAGAGCCAAACTTTTAAAATTTTACACCAAAAAGTTTAAAAGTTAACAAGCTAGTTTCCACACCTTAGCAGTCACTTTACACAAAACCCCCTTTCCACACCTATAGGAGATGTCAGCCTCACTCCCACTCCCACAGATAGAGCACAGGACACAAGGCTCATATGCTGTGATTAGAGTATTTATCTCTGGTATCTGAGGGGAAGACTGGATGAGGCAGTGGTGGAGTCATGCACACAGCTAGCACAAGAGTTATAAGCAGAAAAATTAGCCACTGGAAGAGCAGAGGGGTGGACATGCTCAGTGTATGTCTGAGAACACAAAGAAGCCTGGGGAGTCTGAAGCAGAAGATAGAATGAGAGAGGCTGCTAGGACCTTGTTCATGACTGTGGTACAGCAGGACTCCAGAGTCCTGTGGTAAGATTAGGTGCCTTTAAGAATTTTAAGCAAAGGACAAATGGGATGGAAAAAGACAGACACAGGGCCACTGTAGAAAGGAAGTGGTGGCGAGGTGGTCAGAGTCAGCGGAGTAACGATAGGCTGTGGAATGTGAAGATATGGGCTGTGAACAACAAGAATCAAACATGGCAGTAATGTTCTTGTCCTAGGCTGCCAGGATCAAGAAAGGATAGCGTAAGTAGAAGGAATGTGGGCACAAGAGAGGCCTTCTCACATGCTGAACCATGAGGAACACAAGTGATCTGTCTGAGAGCTTGCTTGGCTCTGTGTCGTGTACAAACCCATACCCACGTGACTATACAGTGTCCGTTACCTGTTTAAAGAAACAGAGATGAGTAAATTCTAGCAGTAGCCATCATTTCATGAACCTTTACTAATTTCTAGACACTATATTAATCAATGGACATATTATCATGGTTAACACACATAAAAGCACTTAGCCAGGGCATCTGGAATGTTGTAAACGATCTTGAATGGCATTACTTTTCTCAGGCTAATAGGAATTATTTTATCATCCCTTTAATGACCAGGAGGCCATTCTAAGCCCTAGCTGCCTCTTCAAGGTCCACAGTCACACCCCATAGTTATGTGTAAGCACTAAGACCCTGATAACCAGCTGCTGTTCCACAATGCCCTGCAATGTGGAAGGGCGGGTTCACACACACTGAGCTACTTTCTTTCAGGAATCTATATTTATGTTTCTCTCATTCATGTATTTGGACATTTTCTAGATTAGATTTTACCTCACTTCTCTATGCATTAACAGAGGGTTGTCTTTGTTAAATTGGCCTGACACATGATCCAGACTAATGCTATTTTACAGACCAGGAAGTGAAGGCTTGAAGGGAGTAAACAGCTCTGTACTCAGATCTGAGTCCAGCGTGCTTGCTCTACAGCCAGTGATGACATCAAAGTCTGCTCTGTACCTCATGTGAACCTAGATACAATCTTTATTTCGCCTTTAATCTGTCTGTCTCTATCCTGAAATTCCTAATTAAAGCCTCTTCAATTACAGTATTTTCTCTTTAAAAATTCAAATTATTCAAAACATGGGTACACTTCAATCATTTATATTTTAACCATAAAACCCATAAAAGTTGTAAGACCATGTGAAGTTATAAGATAGTGAGGCTTCTCCACATATTTTTACTTCTTTTTAGAGAATTTCTGATCATAACAATAAATGCCAAAGGGTGAAGTCAGACCAGTGAGACCCAAGAAAACAAAATTCTGTCCTTAACCAGCTCAGTGTTGACACGGCTTCTATCTTGTCTGTCTGTAAAATGGACAGCAACACTCTTCCTACAGCATAAACTGTAAGGACCAATGAGGCTAAAATCAAAAATGTGAGACAAAGTCATCCCTCAGGATCCACAAGAGCTGGGTCCAAAATCAGAGCATGCTCAGTCCCTTCTATCAAGTAGTGAAGTATTTGTACAGCACCTGCATGACCCTACCACACATACGAAATGATTTCTAGATTAGCAATAATATCTAAACACAATATAAATGATGCATACTAATTGCTGTACTATTTAGGGGATAATGACAATGAAAAAATAATCTGTGTTTTTGTATACATGTTATTTTCCCCCAAATACCTTCAGTCCACAATTGGTTGAACCCATAGACAGGAAACCCACAGATGCAAAAAGCTAAGTGTTTATGAAAGTGTTGTGAAAACAGAAAGTAAAAGCTATACAACACAAAAGCTGATATCCTTATTATGTGCTATGAGTCCTTACTTTGAAAATCGGAAATCCTGCATGTTCTCAAAATTGACACTGTTTTGTTTTTGTTTCATTTGGTTTTGTGAATTAGTCTTGCTGTGCAGATCAGGTTTTCTTGGAGCTCACTATGTAGTCCAGGCAGGCCTCAAACTAAAGATTCTCCTGCCTCAGCCTCCCAAAGTGTTGAGACCATAGGTGTATATCACCAAGCTCAATAAATCTGAAAAATGTTTATTACTGACATGACATTACATCTGACTACATGTGACATCACAGCCAAAACACAAGTACACTTATGTAACAACAATGTATTGTAACTATCTTCAGGCTGCATGTATGAACTATCTTTGAAATACATATGAATTTTGAAAGTACACTTGAGTTCTAACCCCAGGATAGTTTAGGAAAAATAAAAATAGCAACAGTGCCACTCCTACCAAAACAAAACACAACCCAAAGCCCTTAACCATTTCCCAAACACTCCGGTGCAAACATTTAAGATAAAGGAGACTCAATGTGAACTATCAGTTATATATTACAAATATTAACAATTTCATCAGAAAATCTGAGACTTCAACTGAAAAACAAAGAATGAGTACACAAATGATATTTTTACCTTTGTGTTGCAAGCTAGCTCCATGAGCCTCTTTGCGTTTTCTTCTGAGCGGTACCTTTTAGGGAGCTGTACCCTGAAGAATTTCAAGGCACCCTCGAAGTCTGTCAACAGCAAGTCATCCTTAGAAGTCTTGAAGAAAGAAAAGACAACCACATGTAGAAAAAAAAAGTATGTTATGAAGATATGCAAGAACCATTTTACAATCCCAGCAACCTGTAAAATATTCCTTAGTTTTTGCAGAGTAACTTATATACATTCCATCAATGAAAATGGCAGAGCACAATGACCACTGAGCATTCGATGAAAACTACAGACACAATGTAACAGGGCAGGATACCAGATAGCTCAGCTCACCAAAAGACATGTACCTTTAGTAATCCAAGGGCGACATTAAAAATGACACTTATTCCCTGAAAGAGAAGAGACAAGATAGTTTTAATGTCTGTAACCACTCTGTTGTGTTAGCTTCAGGGCCATCATGGAAAAGCACTTAAAGGATATTCTGACACTCAAAAAATAGCCCATGATTCCAAACCAATTATTATAGTCATAAAATAGTGACCTATCAATATGGCAATCCCACATATCCCAGAATTGAACTTGCTTGGAGGTCTCTAATCTGTCTTCCTCATCTGACCAATATGGAAATTGTGGGGAAAAGAACAGATGAGGGAAGGCATTAACAACTGTCTTTAAACTAAACAGTTTCCTAAAAATAGTATTTTTCTTCTTCTTCTTCTTTTTTTTTTTGTATTTTCAGACAGGGTTTCTGTTTTGCCCCGGCTGTAGACTCACTCTGTAGACCAGGCTGGCCTTGAACTCAGAGAACCATCTGCCTTAAGACCTCCCAAGTTCTGTGATTAAAGATGTGTACCACCACAACTGGCTATATTTTTCAAAGTATAAAAGTAGAACCATAATACATTATCATATAATATTACAGTGGAAAAATGTAATATTCCATATAAAAATTATACTACACATAGGAGCAAAAAAGGTGAAAGATATACACCAAAATTTTATATATAGTTAAATTTTAGAAATAGTGAGATTAACGTATTTTTGATAGTTTTCTAAAGTTTGTGTCATAAGCACATTATTTTATAAGTAGTTGTTCCTTTCTTTCTTTTTTTAAAATTTATTTATTATGTATATAACATTCTGCTTCCATGTATATCTGCACTCCAGAAGAGGGCACCATATCTCATAACAAATGGTTGTGAGCCACCATGTGGTTGCTGGGAATTGAACTCAGGACCTCTGGAAGAACAGTCAGTGCTCTTAACCTCTGAGCCATCTCTCCAGCCCATCCTTCCTTTCTTAACACATGCACACCTCTCAAATCTCAACATATGCCATGGCTAAGGACATTTTTCACACTGCCTTGTTTCTTTTTACTGACAATGATCTACTTTCAGTAAATTCCTACCCAGTCTCAATTCATCAAGTCATTGGCTGTTATGGTCACATAACTCAGCCTACCCATGGAAATGCTGGATGAAGAATGCAGAGCTACGAGTGGTGGCACACACTGTGTTCTCTGTATCCATGAGGCACTAAACAAACAAACCCACCAAAGGAAGGTACCAGCTCCCAATACAAATACAGATATGACAGCTATAGCTTAGTTCTATGGAGACTGAGAAAGCAGGGCACTGCCAACCTCTGTCTTCCTCTACACAAGAAAGAAGCCTCTATTTCATTTACTTGTGTCACAGAGGCAAACAGAATACTAACTAGTCTAACTGTCCAATGTGTCTCTTCTTAGCAGAAAAGCCCTGTGACAAGAGTGAGCAAGACACTGGCCTCAGGAAGAGCCAATTCAGCCCAGATTTGGCAATGCCAAACAAAGCAAAACAAGGACAAGAGATTTGACAGCTTATAGCAGAAGTGCACTGCACAAACAAATCTAAGGACTTTAACCTCTGATACATACCTCACATAAGAGCAGGTCGATGATATGGAAGACCATGTAGAGAGGGAATTTTGCAGTGAAAAGTGTAAGAAACCACTGGGAGGCATACATGTGTGCTTCAAGGCTGATATCCAGAAAGTGGTTGTATAGGTCAGGAATGTATTCCTGAAATAGTAAACTAATTAGTTCTGGGCACATATGTAGCTATCCTATATTTCTTATGAGGTTCATAAATTTACCAGCAGTAGCCAAAAAAGTCAAATACTTGTGCTTTTCTAAATATCTCTGACACTTAGCAGTTACTTTGCATACTACAAACTAGTTGAAAGAAAGAGGAATTCCCTACAACAGTGACAAGTAATTAGAAAGATGTTATGGGAAAGTCTGTTTCACTTTGGAAGGGGTCTCCTTAACAGACACCTTTGTAGCTGTGTGGGACATTTCCTCCCTGAATTTGCTACAGACAAGGACCCAACTAAGCAATTTGCTCTTGAAGTTGTTTCTATGACTGAAAACTCAGCTTAAACATATCAGATTCCCAGCACTATTGGATCTCTGCATCCTCAGCACATAATGAGAAACAGGAATAAAAGCCATAGTTCCCCAATCCATCCACCACTAGTTTGCACCTATTTGTCCAACACAGTCTGAGTTTCCTTACCTGCATGAGGCGCTCCAACTGGTAGAACTTGCAATGTAGATCTTCAAAATTCTGCTTGAAAAGCTCCCTGAGACCATAGTCAAACATGATCTTGACCAGAACACTGAATGCCTGTTCTTCGGGCATCTGTAACAGATAGACAATGGAAGAGGTGAGATATAAAACAATTACTTCAGTATCTTTAGCTTGTCTTATCAGGAAATGGAGTGGTGCACAGAAACCCAGCTCTCAAGTTTTATTTGATAGCAGTAATTCACTCAGGCAAGGAATGTTTAATGAGGCCTATCCTGAGCTAATACTGCCTTCCCACAACAAGAGTGTAATGAACTATGAACCAGCAGAAAAATTGGTGAGCAACCAGGACAGGAAAGCTTGTGAATCAAGACCAGGTCTTGCTGAGATGATGGGATTAGAGGTAGGTACAAACAGGCTGGTACACACTATGTTTCAGCTTTCCAAAATAAAGTGGCTTTGTTTAATCATTTGTCCTCCCTTTGCCACAATGTCATTCTAGCAAAACTATTTTTAAAATAGTTTGTGGGGCTGGAGAGATGGCTCAGTGGTTAGGAATGCTTATTACTCCTGTAGAGGACCTGAGTTTGGTTCCTAGAACCCATGTGGCAGCTCACAAACATCTATAATTCTAGTTCCTAGGGATCCAATGTCCTCTTCTAAGCTCTGTGAGCACCTACATGTATATCATGCATGTAAGTTCACAAAGGCACACACAAATACGCATAAGTTAAAAATAATTCTTAAAAAGTAGCTTTTCTCAAAAAAAAAAAAAAAGAAAGAAAGAAAAGCTTAGTCTAGAAGAGCCTTTCACACTCTCAGGTCTATGCTATTACTCGAGAGCAACAACAGTGGTGATTGTGGCGCTGGATTACCAGAGACCCTCCTCCGCACCTGTCTACAAATCTCCTAACAGGTGTTAAGTGTATCTTCCATGGCTTTATCGCACATCCCTCCAAGAATACGGAGAGATAAGTTGAAGTGTCAGAACAGAAGGATAGCACTAGCAATGTTATTTAAGGATGCATGCAGTAAGCTTTAGAAAAGTCAAGAAGGTAGGCGAGCTTCTATGGAACATGACATCGGAGGTGGGCAGAACACAGGACCCAGTGAGAAAATGGCACAGCAAAAGCAATACATGACACAGCACAGCAGATTCCTATTGGAAAGGACAGGCTGTTTGGGTGAAAAGCTAGATTTTCTGCGATTTCTGTTGTGAAAGGCAGCTTCACTTTCCCACATGTGAGGGAGAATTGGCTTGATTTGTGTGGCATTTCTGATGCTGGGTTGCCCATTTCTCTAGAGAGAAAACAAACACTTAGTAATAAGGAATCAACAGGAGTTCTAAATACAACTGGGATTTGAGGAAGCCATCTCTAAATAGTGGTGATAATTAAATGGGGATAAATGTTCTTTTCAAGAAACTACATTAAATAAATAGATGAGCCATATAGGTATTCAAGACTGAGATATAAAGTCTGTCTAAAACAAACAAATCAAAGTTAAAGGAAAAAAATGTGACCTATTTATTAATGTCATAGGATTAGCATATATTCCAAATTCCCAAAATATTCTAATTTACCCAGAACTAACCCTGTTCTTCTCTGTAACTCTGCTTGCTGTACCTACAGACATCACCAAGCTGAGCACACAGTAGAGAACAGAGTTGCTTTTTTGTTAACCTGTAAGGCCAAATTTACAAAATGGCTTAAATTCATCCTAAGATTTCCTGCCCTCTCAGAGCAAACATGCAAGCTTTATTTTGGCTCGCATGGTTTTCTGGTGGGCCCTTGTTCTCCTCTATAGCTCTGTCTCTGCCCTCTTTCCCCCCACCCCCCACCAGTCACACTATGCCTCTTTTAATTCCATACATTTGAAAATTTTCAGCCTATATACACCATACAATCCCCTTTGGCAGCAATGTTCTAGTCTATTTTCATGCTTTTACAATATCTCTAATGCAACATAACAAGGATAAAGGTTAAATAATCCTGAAAAGTACACAAGAGAGTGATAACTCTTCTTGGTTTTCAAGGTACACTGCACTGTAATGGGTATATGCCCAGAGGAGCCTTTAATCTAAACAAGGGCCTTTGTTATAGTCTTACACTGTTCATTGCATTTTAACTGTATGGAGCCATTAAAATCTCTGAGGCATGCTTGTACAGCTATCTACAGATGGTAGTGTCACTAGCTTTGTACTGTGCCCACTCAGAACTGCTGATACCACCTGGAGAGTTTTTAAGTTCAATAGTAAGAAAATGATTAGGTAAATTAAGAATGTGACACATCTTAAGAGACAATGTGCTTAAATTTATTTTTTTTAAAAGTCAATGGCTTGAAACAAATAAAGACAACAGGGTGGTTTTATAACGATAAAGGACAAACAAATGCAGCATCTGATTTGTTGCTGAATCATGGTCAGAGTAATGGCCATAAAGGAGTCCCATATGGGCAGGGGATACAGCTCATAGGTAACCTAGCATGTTTGCAGTGCAATCCCCAGCTAATGAAGTACACATGCACTAGGATGTGGCACTGAATGTGGACTGTGTGCCAGGCAGGATGTCAGTGTGGGATTTCAGCATATTACAGTTAGGATGTAGAATGCTCTGGCCCTTACAAGACACAGTCTCAAGCGTTTGCTATTTTCTTTTAAAAGATAGTAATTGTGTTTGTGGAAATGCAAAATGAAGACAAAGGAAAAAAAATCAGTAACTGGAAGTCAAAAGAAGACTTACATATGGCTGTTTAGCTTATAGCTTAACATATTTTTGACATTTCCATGTACTTGAAAAAGTAAAATTTGGAGAGTAAAGGTCTGTATTAAATGAATGCATGAATAAAATGATACTGAAAAAAGCGCTGCTCTCTTTCCAGCATATGAATTTCCAAACAGATTTAATGACAGTGCCTATTTTATAGAAAACAGAAAGTCCCTAAGTATCAACCAATATTGAGTCTGTCTAATCTTCTGAAAAATGAAAAAGAAACCTAACCTTGTACCAGTTTTCAACATTGCCATTCATCCTCACAAGGTTTCTCTTCCTAGTGCCATTAAATTAAGTTAAAATATCCAGATACAAGTTGAAGATTCTGTGTAAGAACCTGGCTCAGCCCAAGCTTAGCCACACTTAAGCTCAGGCACGCATCTGCAGCTGTGATAACAGACTCAACTACTTACGTGGAGAAGCAGCACAGCCGCAAGGAACGACTGGCCCTGGCAGTAACCAATTTCTTCATCATACACAGAGTATGCCTGCATGGGGACAAAAACAAAGTACTTAAAGGGATGACTCATTCACCATAGCACTCAGCAGGCAGAAACAGGTGGATGTCTGAGTTTGAGGCCAGCTGGGCCTACAAAGCAAGTTCCAGGACAGCCAGGGATACACAGAGAGACCCTGTTTCGAAACCCCCAAAAAGGAATAACTCATTCATGGCCTATGCCTGCTCTCTAGGACCTGGAAGACAGGAAGAAAGAGGATGCTTACTGTACCATGTCTTGCTGTACCATGTTGAAGGCCAAAATTTATGCCAATATATCTCTCTAATCCCAGTGTCATTTTCATAGTAGAAGGAGCTGTTGGGGCTGGAGAGATGGCACAGAGGTTGAGAGCACCAACTACTCTTCCAAAGGTCCTAAGTTCAATTTCCAGCAACCACCGGGTGGCTCACAACCATCTGTAGTGGGATCTAGTAGCCTCTTCTGGCCTGCAGGCACACATGGAGACAGAGTGCTATATACATAATAAATAAATAAATCTTAAAAAAAAAAAAAGGAGCTGTCACCACACTATCTTCTGTGTCCAAGAGGAGAGTTCATCAAAAATGAGTTGATCAAAAAATCAGATTCTAGGGGGCTGGAGAGATGGCTCAGAGGTTAAGAGCACTGGCTGCTCTTCCAGAGATCCTGAGTTCAATTCCCAGCAACCACATGGTGGCTCACAACCATCCTAAGGAGATCTGGTGCCCTCTTCTGGCCAGCAAGCACACGTGGAGTCAGAATGTTGCATACACAATAAATAAATAAATAAATAAAATCTTAAAAAGAAAGAAAGAAAGGAAGGAAGAAAGAAAGAAAGAAATCAGATTCTAACAGCTCCTGTTCTAAAAGCTCATGCTGACCCTGTGGGATGCTCTTCTCTGCCTGAAAAAATGTATTCTTCCTCTAAACCCCCAAAATGTCCCAATTCAACCGTAATTAATCACCCTCTTCTTTATAACTCTGTGGTCATGCACAACTACTATAGAATTTGCCAGGTCACATTTTAAGTGCCCATCTTCTCTAGGACTCAGAGTTTCCTCTGAAGGATAAGATGATTCAACTAGGTACTGATTAGTTAATGTTATTCAATCATCTATATGGATAAAAGACTTTCTGATAAGAATGATGGCTCTAAAATCATCTGTGGCTTCCTCTGGATTTTTTTTTTACAATTTATTATATATATATATATATATATATATATATATATATATATATATATATATATTTCTTCCTGCATGACAGAAGAGGGCACCCAATCTCCTTATGGATGGTTTAAGACACCATATGGTTGCTGGGAATTGAACTCAGGAACTCTAAAGAACAGCCAGTGCCATTTTTCCAGCTCTGGATTCTTACTTTTAATTTCCTTGGCAGTAGATGATTACTTATACTGCCTAGGAACATTATCTTCAATAGAACACTGACACCTACAATTCCCTGTGGTCCATTCTCTGCTGCTTCTGAGCTGTTTTTGTGATTAGCATTAGTAGCTCTCATGTAAACTATGGTAGAAAGGGAGAATTCCCATAAAGCAGTGGTTCTTAACCTATGGGTCCAGACTCCTTGGGGTCACATATCAGATATTTACATTGTGATTCATAAGAGTAGCAAAATTACATTCTGAAGTTGCAATAAATATAATTTTATGGTTGGGGATCACCACAATATGAAGAACAGTATTAAAGGGTCATAGCATAGGAAAGGTTGAGAACCACTGTCATGTTGGGAAACCAGTATAGGACCGAACCAGGCCCCCTGAACATGGGTGTCAGTTAGGAGGCCTGGGCAGTCTATCGGCCCTCTGGCACTGGAACAGTATTTATCCCAAGTGGATGAATGGACTTTGGGAGCCCATTCCCCATGGAGGGTACTCTCTCAGCCTAGATACACAAGGGAGGGCCTAGGACCAGCCACAAATGATGTGACAGACTTTGTTGATCCCCCATAGAAGGCCTCATCCTCCCCCAGGGAGTGGGTGGGTGATGGGATGGGGAGTCGATGGGGGGCCATGGGAGGATAGGAAGGAGAGGGAACTGGGATTGGTATGTAAAATAAGATTGTTTCTAATTTAAATTAAAATTTATATATAAAAATAAATTAAAATAAAATTTTGAATAACAAAAAAGAGAACCACTGTCATAAAGTAATGATGCTATTCCCTGTATAACAAATTTATTTCTGTTGAATGCTGTTGGATGCTAAGATACACTGGATTATAAACCAATCTATATATTTAAAAAATACCTATTTCAAAATTTAAGTCAAAAGGTATGTTGCTTGCAGGAGGAGGAGGCGCACTTATGTTTTTATTTTCACAGGAAATAAGAAGCTGTGGATTCATTTTGGGTTAAAGAAAATCAGGTTCGATCAGGGAAGACCCCTGGAATCCTGGCTATAAACAAAACAACAACAAAAACAAAAACTAGAACTACAAGACACTTCATGCATATTTTACCTGCTTGAACATAAAACAAAAAAATCATCTTTAACTGACTTGTGCATTCCATACCTGTAATGTACATTACCTTTACAAGTTTATGGGTTTTCAGATCAAGGGGACCAAACATCAATGAAAATGGATGGCCCAGGTAATTCAGCATCTCAAAATGCCTATTACAGTCTTATCAAAATTATGCATTGAAAACAGCTTCAAGGCTGCTGGCAGAGACGGTCCAGCCTCACAGACTACTACAGCCAAGACCTCATTATTATCCCAGTTTTCTCAAGGTCCCCTAAAGATACCAGCACCCACAGCCAACAGGAAGTAGTCTAGAGAACAATGTCCACATTCTCAAAATATTGGTTATAAATGTTTGTTATCATTTAAAGGGGACTGGTTACACATTGTTATTGATAATTGTCAGGGAAAAAAAAGCTGAACAAAGGAGATTAGATTCAGAAATCTTGGTTTTAAAAAGAAAAAGGGGAAATACAGAAATGATAGGATAAAAGAATAGATTATTGAATCTACTTTAATGCAAAAAGCAACTACTAGTCCTATACATTTTACCTTGGTATGGATTTTTGTATATTGATAAAAATTTGAAGTTATTGTTATACTATATATATGTTTCTATTCTTGTTTAAGATATTTTTGTATATTGATACACATTTATGGTTATTTTTGTTAGAAGATACTGCACATAGATTTCTACTTTTGTTTAAGGTATTGTAGCTTTGGAGCCTGCCCTGGAACTCAATCAATAGACCAGGCTGGCCTTGAACTCAGAGATCTACCTGCCTCTGACAAGTGCTAGGATTAAAGGCATGAGAACTTCAGTGAGGGAATTCCGACGAATCAGTCAAGTCATGTAAATCAAGAAGTTCATCTGGTGAAGCAGGAGCAAGTCATGAACTAAGATCACAAAACATCACCAATGCTAAGGTAAGGAGTCCAGAAGCAGAAAATGCACTAAGGGTTTTTATTTAATTCTAATATGTTATGACTGTGGAAGCTGCACAAATGAGCTGATTTTGGTTTAAACAAGGAGCAAATTTTGGAGTAAACATGAAAGCAGGCTAGACCCCAGAGGCTAGGTGAGTATTCAAGGCAGTTTTTATAAAACTCCCAGCAAATAATGGGAGAGCAAACAGAGGGAAGCACAACTCTAAGGGTAATCAACTATATCAAACAACCTGGGAATGTGACATGATGGGAAAGGAAGACTGACTTCCATTAGAAGAGATGGAGGACCCTGATGGATCTGGACACTGCAGCTGGATGAAGGTATTTAGGGAAGTCTGGATATAGAACTGGTACTGGATGGCTGAGATGGACAATAGTCTAACTTGGATCAAGATTTCTGAATTTTATTTTAAAGTATTAAAGAACATATGAAGCAACATAAGAGGCTGACGTAAAGGGAATACATAGAAATTCATCACAATAATCAACTTCTGTGTGTTTGAAAGCTTTCAAAATACATATTTTTAAGTGAACTCAAAAGACCAGCTTTGTTCCATGATTCTGACAGAGACTAAATGGCACCTAGCAATGAACAAGCTAACACATATTTGGTCACATCTGTTCAGTAATTGAGAGCTGCTGCCCTGAAAGTAGGGGGATTTTAAGGGGACCAGGCAGGGTTGGAAAATTCTGTTTGAGTACCATGGGAAGGTCTCTGTGTGAGAGAAGACAGTTACTGGTGAGTCTGAGAGAGAGAGAGAGAGAGAGAGAGAGAGAGAGAGAGAGAGAGAGAGTAAAACCAGGAGAGGCAAAGGCAGAGAGCTGCAGAGAGATCAAGACATGGCAACAGGGGCTGGAGAGATGGCTCGGCGGTCAAGAGCACTGGCTGGTCTTCCAGAGGTTCTAAATTCAATTCCCAGCAACCACATAGTGGCTTACAACCATCTGTAATGAGATCTGGTGCCCTCTACTGGCCTGCAGGCATATATGGAGGCAGAATGTTGTACACATAATAAATAAATAAATCTTAAAAAAAAAAAAAAAAAAAGACATGGCAACAGACAGTGAACACAAGGATCTTTCTGTGTGGGGGATGGCTGAAGGACCTGTATGGAAGACATAACCAAGATTCAAGACACAAGCAGCTAAAGGACCTAAGAAAATTACAACAGAATCACAGCTTTGAATATTACAGAGAAATTAAAGAACAACTTCTTTAAAGTCTGTCTTTAATAGTTCAAATCACCTAGGGCGTCACTGGAAAGCCTTATTTAGCTAGCCTGTCCTTAAAACCAGCTGATAGTTTTTTTCTTTTCAATCTTAATTGAAAATTCTTTAAGAACACATCTTGTGCATTGCCTACAAAAAACTACTTAATTCTGAGAAGGAAAAGATCAAAGACCAGCTCTGAAGTCAGGATAAGAATGAAAAGGTACGGTCTCCACCGTATAGTCTGATGTGCCTTACTTATACTCTATCTTTAAGATGAGAACAAATTTATTTTAAAAGGATTACAACCAGCCAGGCATGGTATCGAAAAATTTAATCCCAGCACTTGGGAGACAGAAGCAGGTAGAGTTCCAGGACAGGTTCAAAAGCTACAACAGAGAAACCCTGTTTTGAAAAACCAAACAGATTACAATGGAATAATCTACTACTTTTAAGTATTCAGATGCATATCTCAGAAAAGAATATTTACCATCACTTATTTATTAAGCAACAATGCTACAAATACATCTGAATGGGGACTGGCACTAACTACTGTTGGGCCATATCCACAGAGCCAACTTCAGCACTTATCTATAAACATTCCACAGCTCCCAGGAGCTTTACAAAACAATTTTAAAAGTTTAAATATGTATTATGAAGGGGTGGGAAGACACTGTTTTTCCTCTGTTTATTGTTAAACACTGAGGAACTATGTAAGGACACTCATGGCCTTTGTCTTGTAAGCATCACATTTAGCTACACTGGTTTCAGTTAATCTTTTTCTCTTTCTGGTTTTCAAACTAATCTTTATTAGATTTGTCTTTTGACAATTTCATGCTTGTATACTTTCTCCCTGCCCCCTTCTACCTTCCTCGCACACCTGTTAATACTCTCCCTGAAACAAATTCCTTTCCCACATTTATCTCTCTTTAGTTTTGGGACCCACTGGCTTGAACTAGGATTCTGTATGACCATGGGTTTGCAACTCTTCATTGGAGAGTGGTGGGCTTACCAGTGGGGCTTACAGTAGGTAAACAACTGAAGAAGACTCTCCCAGAATCTTTCAGTAGCCAACAGCTCAGCAGGGAAAGGTAGGGTCCCTCAGGTACTTGCCCTATCCATGACTGACTGTTGACAGGGACAGTTCTGTGCAGGCCAGTGGTCATAAGTTTCTGTCCCTTACCTTCTTTCTGTCCTCTCTTATGGTCTGTTATTCTAATTCGTTGAGAGTGACTTCCAGCATAACAGCATGACCTACATGAATGCAGGTGCTTGCAGAGTCAGAGGCATTGTACTCCCTGGAGCTAGAGTTCATGAAGTTGTGAGGTACTAGGTATAGGTGCTGGGAAGTGAACTCAAGTCCTCTGGAAGAGCAGTGTGTACTGTTAAAAACACTGAGTCATCTCTCCAGCCTCATTATGTCTGGATTTTTGATGACTTAAAAACTGTTATCTATGGCTTTCAGATTCTTTTTTGTTGACGTTGTTGTTGTCTTTATCTTTCTTTTCCAATTCTGATCATCAAGTACAAATTATACTTTGTACAGAGAATGGTGGAATGCACCTATAATTCTATGATTTAGGAACTGGAGGCAAGAGCAACAGGAATTCAAGGCCAGCCTCTGGTATAGTGAAGTGAAGACAGCCTAGAAAACACAAGGCCCTGTTTCAAAAAAACAAAAGAACTCAAGAAGTGTCAAATAAACAAGCCACATTTTGTAGTTTGTCTTTTATATAATTTGAAGAACCAGAACTGCCATTCAAAACCAATACTTTTATAGTTTAATATGAAATACCTTGCATATTTTATATAAGGAATCTTGTCCATCTCCTCCCGTGTCCTTGAAGTAGTCATGAGCTGGAAACGTTCGGTTAATGTCCCTTGTGATAGCACTGTCTTGGGGAGACTCCTGTGGAGACAGAGGAAGAGAGGGCCAGAAGCATTACACAGATAGGTATCTATTTGGATTTGTACAAAAGGGCACATTATTTATGTACTTTCAGTGCTGTAAGGTCAAACATATATTCATGCCTGCACTTACTGCCTCTTCAGAGACTAATCCCTCAAAATAAGTGTAATGAGGGTGGGCAAGAGAAGAGAAGTCCCATTTCATTCCACACACCTCATGCTATATTTCCTATGCATTACAATAAGCGAGGCCAGTGACCTTTCTATTGCACAAAGGAAAATAAGCTGCTAAAAATTGATTTCCCACAGAAAAACATTCAAGTTTACTTCAAAGGAGGAGGCAAGGTGCTTTTGATAGAAAAACTGAGTAGGAAAAGTAATACTTAATCTAACCACTGGCAGGAAGCTCATGCCCATTCCCAAATGGAAAAGGTCCAAGGCCCTGTTTGTGCATCCTTTCATGTGTGGTGAGCTGGGGTTATAGACTATTCTAAGCTGCCATTTAAAAGTGCTCCAAACAGAGCCCAGGTCTTCTAGAAGAGCATTCAGTGTTCTTAACTTCTAAGTCATCTTTCCAGTTGTGATCCAAGGCTCCTAACTAGAGTTTCCTAGGGGCAAATGGCTCAAGAATGTAGAGCGTGGCCGCTCAGGGTTCAAGTGCCTTATGAGAAATACCCCTTTACTTCTGCCACAAAAGAAGAATGTTTTTTTGAGTCAAAAAAAGTAAATAGGTACCAATAATGCCAGCAGTTACCCATGAGGCACACCAGCACCCTGCTGGCTCTAGCTCCCCCTAGAAGTTTTTATCCATCTACTGCCCTTCCCACTGACCAGAGGACCAGACAATGAAAACCAACATGATGAATCTGTAAAGCCTGCCAGAACAATAACAAACTGGAGTCCCATGGGAACTTCTGCCTTAAAATATTTGGTCTTAAATAGTGATGAGTTTAATAAGTTCTTGTCATAATAATAATATTGCATATCTCACAAAATTCTAAAAACAAATCCTTGTCTTTGACCATGTGACCAGAGAGAAGATTTGAGAACTGATTTTAAATACACCTACCTGCTGCTGCCAAGTAAGTTTATACATATTCAGACCCAAGAAACACTGTTGGAATCTACTATAACTTTTAAATACTCATCTCACATATAGCAATGAATGATAACTGCAATTTACAAAAGTCAATTCTCAAGAAATCTGTATGTTTCTGTATATTCAAATGTAGAAACAATTTAAATGAAACTGTAAATGCTTCATTTACATTTAAGGTTATTGTAAAGTTGTACTTCTTGTATTTTAAGCAACAAAGTAAGCAGCAAAATCTACACACATACACACCAACATATTAGGCTGACTAAAATTAAAGCACCAAGCATTGGTGAGTTAATCCAACAATCCGATCTCTTACAAATAATGACAAGCCTATACATCATGCAATCATTTTAGTAAATTACATAGCATATCCAGCATCTACAAGTTTACTACCATTTGCTAAGGAAAGGAATAAGAGCTACCTGGAGAAATAAGGGACTCTAAAACTGAGGCGAAAAATACAGAAGACAATCCTGGATTATTTCATATTGCCAGAAAATTAACAAACAAACAAACAAAACCCACTTCTTTCTTTTATTACTACCACAAACCAAACCAACCAGCTGATAAGCAGTAATGATACCAACAACAGAATGGCCATATTGGGGGGAGGGGGGGAGAATGTCAGAGAGATACTGACAGCCAATGGAAAATGTTCCTAGTGTCTTAAGCCAGATAATTTAAGCAACAAAAGGTTATGGTAACATTGAGTTACAGCCCTGAGTTTAGATAAATATCCATGAGTCTCTACATATAAAAATAAATGATGGAGGGCTGGAGAGATGGCTCACAGGTTAAGAGCACTGTCTGACCTTCCAGAGGCTCTGAGTTCAATTCCCAGCAACCACATGGTAGCTCACAATCATCTATTATGAGATTTGATGCCCTTTTCTGGCATGCAGGCAAAGATGTAGACGACAGAACACTGTAATAACAATGAATAAATATCTAAAAACTGATGGATTAAATAAATAAATGGGGTAAAGAGATAAATCACCCAGTAATAAAAACTTCAAATAACTTTATGTACATACTATGTCCTCAAGCAATAAGAGTGGACTACTCTGAGTGGATCAGAAAGAGCGGAGGGAGAGGAAACTGGGATTGGTATGTAAAATTAGAAAAGATGTTTAAAAAAAAAAAACAAACTAAAAAAGTAGACTACTCCACTATTTAAGCATGGACACTCTTGCTCTTGAGTACTGCAGTAAAATGATGAAATGAGAGAAGGGTTAGACAACCAAGATCAGTATTAACAGTGGTAACTCAATCTGCTAGGGGGCACTCTTCATGTTATGAAAATGGCTTTTGCTTTATATCTTCCCCCTTCAAATTCATAACTTCATGAGAAAAATACCTGACAACTTCTTGGAGGATATTATACAAAATGCTTGATCAGTATCCCTTAAAACCACCACATAGTCTCCTTACATTTTTGTTTGTTGATTTATTTTTTTGAGACAGGGTTTCTCTGTATTGCTTTGGAGCCTGTCCTGGTACTCACTCTGTAGACCAGGCTGGCCTCTAACTCATAGAGATCCACCTGCCTCTGCCTCCCGAATGCTGGGACTAAAGGCGTGTGCCACCAACGCCCTGCTGAGCTCCTTACATTTTAAGGCTCTTTAAAAACAGTATGTGAATTAAAATTTAAGGAAATTGTAACTCACAATTGTATATTAGTTCAAAACACAGTAGCCCCATACTCTAATCTTTCCAGATGTCTATTTTTATAGCTTACTGTGAGAATTGGATGACTGGGTAACTTCTCAGGATTATTAAGGTACTGGGAACTGGAGGAAGTCCTTTGAATATATACTCTTTGTAAACTCAAGTTGGAAAATAGAAAGCTAAGAATGGCAGGAAGAAAAAGAAAGTACCCAAACAACAAACAAACAAACGAAAAATTGCCATGGAAGGCTGCCATGTGAAATAAGGAGCAGAAAGGATTATATTTCCCAAGTGGTTTGTTGCCCAAATAAAAAGTTCTGAAGAATAACCACCAATGTTATAAATGCCATAAAACTGTATGTAACACTCCACTCAAATACACTGTTTATTCATGAGACAGGGTCTCACTATATAGTTCAGGATGGCCTCAGCCTTCTGGATGCTGAGGTTACAGGTGTGTACCATCATACCTTGGTCATGTCCTGTCTTTAAAGTATATTTTCATGAATTTACTGGTTGAGTATTGTGTGTGTGTGTGTGCATGTGGCATGGCACATATGTGGAAGTCAGAGGACAACCTGCCTTCTACATTGTTAAGGCAGGGTCACACATTTCTGGCACCACTGTGAACTTCAACCTAGCTGCTCTGAGAGCTATGTGCAGATTCTCCTTTCTCTACCACCCTTCCACATTACCACAGGAATGCTATGATTACAGATGACTGCCTCCAGCTCTACAAGCAGATTCTGAGGGCTTAACTCAGACTGGGGCTTGTGTACTAAATTCTGATGCCTGATAAGCTATCCATCCCTTCAGTCTGTAACTCCTTTTTAAAAAGTCAGCTATAGCGTTTTTGTTTGTTTGTTTGTTTGGTTTTCTTTTTTGTTTTTTCAGACAGGGTTTCTTTGTGCAGCCCTGGCTGTCCTGGAACTGTAGACCAGGCTGGCCTTGAACTCACAGAGATGTGTCTGCCTCTGCCTCCCAAGTGCTGGGATTAAAGGTGTGAGCTGCTGACACCACTGGGCTTCAGCTATAGCTTGTTAAAAGTGATTGTAAAATATATTTAAAAAAAATTCTCTTAACTGATAATATAAAAGCTCAAAGAGAAAAAAAAAAAACAAAACTGAAATTTAACTGGTACTGAAGATAGAGAATCTCAGTCTATGGACTACTTGAGAGTCTTGTCATTTGTAGTTTTGTTGTACATTTACAAGTAGAGCTGACCAGCTAAGGATACAGCTCAATGACAGAGCAGTTGTGAGCCCTGGGTGCAATCTCTGTCACTGAAAATGAGAGGAGGAGGACTGAATGAGGGAGCAAAATAACAAGAAATGAAAAAAAAAATGTTATGGTATTGAGGCAATACCAAAAATCTGAAATATCTTTAAGTTTTATTTCAGTTGTATATGTCATATCTAATAGCTTTTCTGATTTGATAGAGTTGAAAAATAATAAGAACTAGTCTGTAACAGCTTTGTCTATTAACATCTTAATAATACTATACCCATGTTAAGGCATGTATCACAAGAGTTCTAATAAAATTAAAAGAAGTTATATATAGTAATCATATGAAGTACTTACTCCACTAAACACTGTCAGTATTTATGAAAAAGTAGGAAAAAAATCCTAAAGCTTTCCCCTAATAACATGTGTTCTTCTATTACTGTGAGAAACACCATAACCAAAAGCAATTTGGGGAGAAAGGAGTCACACATCCCAATCACAGCCCATCACTGAGGGGAAGATAGGGTAGGGACCTGGAGGCAGAAGCTGAAACAGAGCCTATCAAGGAACACTTCTCAGATGGCTTTGTTATAATATCCAGGACTGCACTGCCTGCAGTGGGCTGGGCCCTCCTACAACAATCATCAACGAAGGTTGATGAAGAAAACCTTCTACGATCCAATTGGGGCCTATTCTCAATTGAGGTTTCTTTCCTCTTCCCAAATGACTCTAGCTTGTGTCAAGCTGACAAAACAAACAAACAAACAACAACAATAAAAACCTACCAGCACAGCAAGTATACCCTCCACCCCTCTTCCAACACACAAGGTTTCTCTGTGTAGACCAGGCTGGCCTTGAACTCACAAAGATCTGCTTGCCTCTGTCTTCAAGTGCTGGGATTAGAAGTGTGTGTCACCACTGTCTGACTTAAGTATACATCTTTAGTTTCATGAAATCATAACTATAGAAATGTATTTAGGCCATAATTACCTTAGTCCTCATAGTACCATCTCACTGTTACGTCTCCAGGATGCTTTGAGACTGTTGATAGGGAGCAGGACAAACACAGTACCTGTTATAACACAGTACCTGTTATAGACCTTAACATCTCATGGTGGTGAGGACACTAGGTACCACATGTAAAAAAAAACAAAAACAAAAACAAAAAAAAACTGTCTTCTAAGAATTATAAGCATTTCCACTCCATGGAAAGTGACACCCAGTGTCCATTATCTTTTTGCTGTCAAAACAATTCTAGAAATACATGCAACTAATGGGCTCATTTACTAACAATAAAAAACTAAAAAGCAAAACGAACATCTCCATTGATGACTTGAGCTTTCAATACTCAGCACTCATCTTATGTAGCTATGCAAAAGTACGCCTACTGGTCCCTTCATAGCCGGCACCACTGTTCAAATAGAAACCATGGGATTTTTGTCCTACAGTGCTATTCTTCCACATTAACAAATAGATGGGATTTTGGTAGAAATCAAACTTGATGGATAGCAGAAATCAATTTGTTGATAGCTTTTCAGACATATATTAGAGAACTACTCCCAGAGAGGGTTTGGGTGGGGGCTATGATGACAATAAAACTGTTAACAATTGAAACTTAACAGCAGAATTTAAAAGCTGAACCAAAGAGAGACAGGAAATTGAGCTACACAGATTAAAAAATATAAAATACTATACAGATACTCAGTAGTTAATGTTTCCCTTCCAAAGCTCCATTACACAAAGCAGGGCAGCCTAGAAATCCATTTCCATGATCATAGACCACAGAGGTAGTAACTAGAGGCACTTCAAAACCTGGCCACAATTGTAGGCTTTTGACAAAAAATGGAGAAGACAGAATGTAGTTGTTCTACTTAGACAACATCACAATGGACAGGACTTAAACTCTATCATAGGCAGTTCTGGCTGTGTTCTGCTTCTCTTTTCCTAATTTAATTTTCACAACCTCAGGCAGGTTACTTACCTAAGCAAACTTTGAAGTCCTTACTTATAAAACCTATGTGATTATAAAACTTAACCTATTTGCCTCACTGGGTTTATAAGAAGCGGAGAAACACTGGGTGGAAGAAACTGGGAGGCATAAGCCTGGTACATCAGTATTAACTCCTCCACCAGATTTGAAATTGATGTTGTTGGCCTACTTCCAATCTTGGGGGAGAAGCCAAGAGAGAAAACATGTATTCGGCATGTTTTCCTGTTTGGGACTTAATGCCTGGTCTGGGGAGGAGGAGGTCTGTAATCAAGCAGTAAGCAATTAAAAAACAATCTATTGCATGTCATCAATATCATACTTCATTAGAATCAAATTAATTTACAAAGAACATAAATAAGATAGAAAATATGACACTTAAAATATAAATAATAGAATAAGATTTTTTTTTCTTTTAGCCTATGCATCATATTGACCCAAACACTGGAGAGCTCAAGAAGAAATACGTGTGCTGGCTAGATTTATTTTATTTTAAAACAGTTTTCAGGGCAGAGATCCATTTCAGGTTTTCTATTCTCACATCTCATTTAGTGGATTCTTCCTTTCAAAACAAACAATTAGAGTGACTTCAAATGCTTCTGCCTCTTCACTTCTATCCCAAACATCCAAGAAAACAAACACCCTTCTCCAAACATGGAAAATGAAAAGACAACCATGCAGTGTGACCAGAGTCCTAACTATAGCAACAAAACCCTGCAAACTGTTCTAGAAATGCCTGCCAAAATATGGATAGTTGAAACTGCCTCAACAGGATGGGTATATGAGCACCACACTGACACTGTGCTTCTATCTATGTTAGCTAATGTAAGAGAAAAGTGGCCAACTTCAGAAAAGATGGCTTCATACTTAATAAAATAATGGACTGCTATCACATTGTTTGAAACCAAATATGGCATTATAATGCCATTCTAAAAATAAGTTTAAGTCCCATGTGACATGTAGCCCTTTAGCTATGCACATTTCCTTTTAGAGCTCAAGTTTCCCACAGGAAAAATGGCCAATGTTTGACAAAACTGCCCCCAATCATGTATAGAAAAGGCATAAAAGCTAAGAGTATGGCCAACTTTTCCTGCTTGGTATTAATGATTCCCCTTCATAGCAACACATCTGGAGAGCTCAACAACCAGACATGCTAAAAACTATTACTGACAAAAGTGAACAGGCAGAAAATCATTCTGAATAAAAAAAAGTGGATGATGGTAAGTGTGGCAAGTTATGAGTTAAATTAGAAGGCCCAAAATTATGTGCAAAGTCATATTCTAAACAAATGCTTTTGCTAACTATAAAGACTTCTGAACACTTATTTCAATTTCATTTTTACCACCAAGTAAACTATATATCAAATAAATACTCTTCTGGCAAGGTTAACAGCTTAGCATTATTGTATTGTTGGATATGTAAGCTTAAAAATTTCATAAAAGCATGACATTAGCAACAAAATCCTGAGGGGATAAGGGAAGGAGGGAGGAGAACATGAAGGAATGGGGTGGTCTAGATGGGGGAAGGACAGAGAGGGAGAGCAAGGAAAGAGAGATCTTGATAGAGGGAGTCATTGTGGGGCTATGGAGAAACCTGGTACTAGGGAAATCTCCAGGAATCCACACGATGACCCCAACTAAGACCCTAAGCATTAGTGGAGAGGGCACCTAAACTGCCCTTGCCCTGTAATCAGATCAATGACTACCTGTATTATCATTATAGAATCTTCATCCAACAACTGATGGAGTCAGATGCAGAGATCCACAGCCAAGCACTGGACAGAGCTCTCAGAGTCCAGTCGAAGAGAGGGAGGAACGATAATATGAGCAAAGGGATCAAGACCAGTTTGTGGATACTCACAGAAACAGCTGACTTGAGCTAGTGAGAGCCCACTGACACTGGACTGACAGCATGGGAACCCGCATAGACCAAACTAGGCCCTCTGAATGTAGGCGACAATAGTGTGGCTTGGGCAGTCTGTGGAGTCACTGGCAGTGGGACCAAGATTTATCCCCAGTGCTTGAACTGGCTTTTTGGAGTCCATTCTTTTTGGAGGGATACCTTGCTTAGGCTAGATATGGGGGGGGGGGGGGTCCTGCCTCAAAGTAAGGTTTCAGAGTTCACTGACTCCCGTGGGACACCTTACCCTCTCTGAAGGATGGATGGGGAGTGAGGTGTGGGAAGAAGGGAGATAGCAGGAGGAGGGAAGGGAGTAGGAAATGGGATTGGTATGTAAAATGAGAAAAGATTGTTTTTAAAATAAAAAAAAAGATTAAAAAAAAAAAAAAAACAAAATCCTGGCACAAATCCCAGCACTAGGGACACAGAGGCAGGCAGGCAGATCACTGTGAGTTCAAGGCCAGCCTGGTCTACAAAGCAATTACCAGTACAAGCTCCAGAGCTACACAGAGAAACCTGGTCTTGGAAAAACCAAACCGAAGGAAGGAAGGGAGAGAGGGAGGGAGGGAGGGAGGGAGGGAGGGAGGGAGGGAGGGAGGGAGGAAGGAAGGATGAACGAACAGTTGGGCAGTGGTGGCACACACCTTTAGTCCCAGCACCCGGAAGGCAGAGGCAGGAGGATCTCTGTGAGTTTGAGACAAGTCACAGAGAAACCCTGTCTCGAAAAACCAAAAAACCAGAAAGAGAGAAAGGGAGAGAGAGGGAGAGAGAGAGACAGACAGACAGACACACACACACACACACACACAGACACACAGAGAGAGAAAGAACAAAACCCTGGGTCTGGTATGGCATTGCAAACCTTTAACTCCAGTACTCACAAGTCAGAGGCAGGTGGATCATTGTGAGCTCCAGGCTAGCATTATCTATGTAGTAAGTTTTGGGCAAGCTAGGGCGTTAAAGAGTTATCAAGTAAGACTCTTTTTCAAAACAACCGCCAGCCAACCATCACCAACGACAAAATAATCAAAAAACTTGGATTCTGTGAGAAAGTCACTGCCAAGTCTGATGCAGGTTCAATTCTAGGGGCCCACCCAGTAAGAGAGGAGAACTAACTCCTCCATGCTATTGTCTGACTGCTGTATACCCAGCACCTACCACACCTCCACAAATGCACACAAAATAAATAAAAACACAATTAATGTGCAGTGATAGTACATAAGAACAAACCTGAGATCAAGTCCTATATTCCTCAAGTTATGTTTTTATATAACCTAATCCATTAAATTACAATTACTAAAATGTTTGTTTTTCTAACATTCAACAAACACTCAACTTAATTTCAAAAAGTGCATTTCCTCTGGAAATAAATGTCTTAAGTCAGAGATTTTGGAGTGTTACAAGAGCTAGACAGCTGTAAAACAGCTATATTCTTTGATATGGAATGTGACAACTCCATGCTAGTTCCTTGCTCTAGAACATGTTAAATGAGAATCTGCAATGAACAAACAATAAACAATATTATTCACAGAACATCTCCAAACTTTAGTTTCCTTTTAGGGCTCAAGTTTTCCACAGGAAAACTAAAGGAAATATTCAAACAGCATCCAGAATCCTGGAAAAAGTCTGCATTCACACACCTGTATGTACATACTGTGTTGCAATATTTTAAACATCATATACTTGTATATAGCTTTCAAGGAAAATTTTTCTTGAGATCAAATAGATAAAAAAATCATATTTTAGATTAACTTTTCTAAAGAATTAATTTTGAAAGAACTGTCAAGAAACATCTATTAAATATTTAAAGGCTATTTTGTTCCATCACTAATATATCAAAAGCTACTAACTCTCCATGGACCTTGGTTAAGCTGGCAGGTTGTGATCTCTGGGGGCCCATGTGGCTTGGCTGCTATCCAAGTGAGTGCTGGGGTCCAAACTCAGGCCCTCCAGCTTGCACAGTAAGCACTTTTCTCAACAAACTGTTTCCCCAGCCCCCAACATCATTTTTTAAAGTATCATTAAAATGACACCAGCCTCAACTATTTTGGTTCTTACTGTAGGCCTCAGAATTTCCCAATGAAATACATCTACACAGTGAATGTACAACTCAATGTTCCCAATCTGACAATATCAATCCTTCTGCAAACTATTCTCTACAAGTAAGAAAAAAATACACTAAATTTCAGTACAAAGGAACAGCAGCAGATCATTAGGATTGGACTTTTTGGATTTGAGGGTGTGCCAATTCTTGCAGAAGTCATTTCACCAAGCACATTTCCTACACACTCAAGATGTGACAGAACCTAATTTTCAAAATAGGTCTAATGAAGGAGCACTGTCTCATCTTATAAAATAGAAAACCAGAGCCTCTAATAATATACTTCACAGCCTTCTTTATCTGAGAATCAAAAACAACAACTAAAACAAACTAAGCTAATAATATAAAATTACCCCAGTATCAGAAACTGCCTTCAGAATCTTACTGTCACCAGGCTTTTCATTTTGAAGGGACTATGCTGGCTGTCACATTACTTAAAGATGAGATTATTCTGAAATTCAGACAGATTAAGATGGCCTAATTAACTTCTAGAGATAAACTCTTAAGTTTGGTTCTCATTTTATCCTCAGTACTCTACAAGCTGTAACACATCTTCAATACAGTGATCCTGAGTAGAAAAGGTTTCAATTCCTCCATGCATGCCACAAAAAAGGGGAACTATTAAAATTCAAAAGGTAATTTTTGCCACTGTTGAGAGGGCTGGGTGGGTAAGGCTGTTTGTTGCCAAACCTGAGACTCTGAATGGATCCCTGGCACCCACATTGTGGAAAGAAAAACTGACTACTTCAAGTTGCCCTCTGACCTCTATACTTGTGCCATGGCATTTGTGTGTGCCGATGCACGCATATATACACACACACACACACACACACACACACACACACACACACACACTAAGCAAGGCAAACAAGCAAACGTTTTCTTTTTGAAAGGGTAGGGGGGCCTGAATCAGATCTTGCTCCTCAAATACCAGCAAAGCAATGGCTTTCTTTTTAGGTGAAGGTTTCTGCTTTGGAGGAAGAACATGTCTTGCTACAAATAAATGGCTTTCAGTGAACCTGTCAGGTCCCCTGAAAGAAATTTTAGAAATAAATCATTTATATAAGTGATAGTTTGTTACCAAATGCCGCCTTGCCAACTCAATTCATTTTACTGTTTGTTCAAACTTAATTAAATTTAAAATTTTACTTTTATATTTTGTGCAGATTTAACAGAACCCCCTTGTAAACGAGTCACTAAGTTTATCATTACACGACTAAGTCATAGTTTTTTACAAAAGGATACTCCTTTATTTCTTTCAACCTGCAGAGGCTTTTTCTCATGTCATATATTGTTTGGTAAGTTGTAGATCAATTTACCCTAGTAAATACCCTAGTCTTACTGACTTTTGTATTTCCTTAATCTTTTTCTTTTAAATTTATTTGTGTATTATGTATATGGTGTTCTGCCTGCATGCCAGAAGAGTGCACCAGATCTCATAGATGTTGTGAGCTACCATGTGGTTGCTGGGAACTGAACTAAGTAGCCAGAGCTCTTAATCTCTGAGCCATCTCTCCAGCCCTGTATTTCCTTAATCTTGCCCATCTGGATACTTCCTATGTCACTATTATGCCTAGAGAGAGGGGGTGAGGTAAGGATGGCAGGAGGTCATAGACATACAGAAATGCCCTCTCCCAGGGTCCATGCAATGCCTTCCACGAAAACCTACCCAATACACACCTCTCTACCACCTACACATTCCAGACGACACTTTGCATTCTCTCAACACCTCTATCCCAGCACAGAAAACACATTTATCCCTACACAGACATCTGTTTTTCGATACATTACATCCTATGATGTAAATTCCTTCTCATGATATAAAACAATGCTTTCTAATACCTCATCTTCTATCAATGAAAGTCAAACATTAAAAATCTGGGTGGAGGGCTGGAGAGATGGCTCAGCAGTTAAGAGATCTGGCTGCTCTTCCAGAGGTCCTGAGTTCAATTCCCAGCAACCACATGGTGGCTCACGAACATCTATAGTGGCATCTGACGCTGTCTTCTAGCATACAGGTTTATACATGCAGATAGAGTACTCATATTTACAGAATAAATAAACCTTAAAAAAAAAAAAACCCTAACTTTGGAGGGACCCAGATAGAGAACATATCATAGTGGGTTAGGAACCACGATTCCCGTGGTAATAAAGTGATCTCCACAGTTTCTCTGGGAGGAAGGTGTGAAATAAGTAACAGGAAGCTGCTCCTCGGGGGCCACAGGTAAGACAGTACCAGTCACATCCACTTCTTTAGAAGCAGCAGTGAGTTTTTTGCCTTTTGTTCCTCCCTGGCTTCTCTTCTGCTAAAATTCAGTCTTTTGCTGAACACAGTTTATGTTTTTCATTAAAACAACCCTCCTTTAAAGGTCAGAGGACACGAAGTTTACAAGATACCGCCCCCCCCCCCGCCCCGACACCCAAGCCTGCTGTTTCTCAGAGGAAGCACTTCTTTTTATTTATTTATTTTTTAAAAGATTTTACTTATTTATTATATATACAGTATATACAGTCTTCTGCCTGCATGCCAGCAGAGGGCATGAATGAGATCTGTTGATCTCATTCAAGGTGGTTGTGAGCCACCATGTAGTTGCCGGGAATTGAACTCAGGACCTCTGGAAGAAAAGTCAGTGCTCTTAACCACTGAGCCATCTCTCCAGCCCCCCAGGTAAGCATTTCTATACCCTCTTTTTACAGTTGGTTGTTTTTTTGTTCTGAATGAAATGTCTAACTGCTATTTCCTGGGCTCTCCAATTTTTGACATCCATCACCTTTACATCTCCATAGCATGGGAAAGATACTACAGCTCTGTCCACTTGCAGTTCTCCATCCACAAGTCCTTTCCCCAATTCTCAGCATACTTTTGCTACCATTTTTGGCTAAGTCAATACAGTTTATAATGAGACCGTACATGTATGAGTTCATTTCCTTTCTTCTTTAATTTTCTATTTTTTCTTCTCAACTGTCCTATTTTCCCTTCCAGTTTTCTTTTTATCTAACTATACTATACATATATCAGTGTACAGTTCCTTTCAAAGTCTGAAAGAGTTACAGGGCCAGGCACATATGGCTCAGTGACAGTGTAAAGCTCAGCAAGCTCCCTTCAAACCCCAACACACTGACAAATCCACCCCCACCCCAACTCCCTAAGAACACACTTCCGACTGCTAGGCCTTTTCCCTGTTTATTTTTGATCAGCTGCTGTCTAATTCACCTTAACACGCCTCTTCCCCAGGGTTTTCCTCTACCTCGGGCCTCCTTCCTGGAGACATAATTTCCTGATCTTGGATTTTTCCCATTTTTCATTCTGAGGAAGTATATTGTTCAACAACTCCAAGAAAGTATGTAAGGTTAGTGAATATATTCTAACACAGCACATGTTATAGTATGGGTTTATTTTATCCTTCACACTTGAATAATAGTTTAACTGGACATAAAATTCTGGACTCCATCGTCAGACCAAGCTTTTATGACTTCTTCACCCGAAATGTTCTGAAATCTTCTCATGAGACAGTGGATGTTTTCTCCTTCCATCCGCAGTGGGCCTGTCAGGACTCCTTGGTATTCAGTTATACTTAACTAAGACCATTTTCCTCTTCATCTACTACCCCTATCTCTGCCTTTTTCATTTGACTAGCTGCTTCTGCTTAAGCTTTATTTTTCAGCTTGTCTGTTGTTTGAAAGCATCAATTACACTTGAGATTTATACCTCTTTTTTGTTTTCTTCCTGCTTATTTTTAAATAGTGTCTTATTCTCCAATAATGGATGTAAATTCTTTTCAGGTTGCATCAGTTGGAGTTCAGTTTTTTTTTTTTTTTGAGGGGGTGTTCCTTTGGAAATCCACTTGTTTGTTTCAGGCTTTGGGGACTTTCTAAGAAGCTTCTCTGATTGTTGTAATAGTAAAAGCGAAGCATTCAGGCATAGTTCCAGTTACTCAGGAGACTGAGGCAGGATTTCAAGGGCAGTCTGGGCCATATAAAGACAACTCATTCTCAAAAAACATGGAAGACAAGCAAGATGGCTCAGTGGGTAAAGTGCTCTCACTTCCTCTATGTGTAACTCTGCAAGTTCCTAACCTGTCTAAGACTAAACATTCCTAACCAAGAAAAGGAGATTAAAAACAAATACATTATTGTGTCCTCTGAAAAGTAAATTACGTAGTCACTTAGGCATTGCTAACAGAAAGGCCTGGAGTATGTTTTAGATCTTCCACTTAGAAGCAGCACATAATTTAAATTGTCAATGGTGGATTGATGTGGCGCTCTGTGAAAAAGCCAGG
The DNA here is from genome assembly GCF_003668045.3 of Cricetulus griseus. Classification (NCBI taxonomy): domain Eukaryota; kingdom Metazoa; phylum Chordata; class Mammalia; order Rodentia; family Cricetidae; genus Cricetulus; species Cricetulus griseus. The sequence goes on along the minus strand of NC_048599.1, from coordinate 148,770,539 downwards.
TGTTGGTGGTACATGCCTTTAATCCCAGCACTCAGGAGGCAAAGACATCTCTGAGTCTGAGGACTGCCTGGTCTACAGAGCCAGTTCCAGGATAGCCAGGGCTACACAGAGAAACCTTGTCTGGAAAAACCAAAACAAAACGCTCGCTTATATAATTTCATAGTGTTGGACAGTTTGAATAAGGTGCTCTTGAAATTCTCTTAAAACCAAGTAACCACAGGATTACATGCACATTGGTGCTTATACTCCATATGCCTAGATTTAGGCATACATGGACCTGTGCGTGTCCAAGTGACTTATCTGTAGTCATAAGAAATAGCTACCTCAGCCAGGTGGTGGTGGTGCACATATTTGATCCCAGCACTAGGAAGGCGGAGGCAGGTGTATCTCTGAGTTTGAGGCCAACCTGGTCTACAAAAGCAGCCAGGACTATACAGAGAAATGTGGTCTTGAGCCTGCCCTACCCCCCAAAAAATAGCTACCTCATTTCTAGAATCTATAAAATACTATCAACAATATGTACAGTTTGATATATTTACATTTTTTTCTTCGACCTGAAACAGGAAAATTATGCAAAAACACAACATGCCAAGACTTTACGGGCTTAAAAATCTCACAATGCCACAATTCTCCCAAATTTAAATGTCTCCCAAACTGCTCATATACCAATAAACTCTGATTTGCCAATAATTTATTTCACCTATCTTTTTTAATACAGAAGCACATGATAAATGAAATTAAGATATTTCCTACAAAGTCATTGTGAACATTTTTCAAATTAACGTTTGAAAATCTGAGAAAATCCTCCCAAATCATTCATTTTACCATTTGAGCTGGTAAATCTGCCATTTCACATTCAAGAAAATGGACGCTTCATTCATAGTATGAAAGTTCAAGTTTCTCCATTCCTAAAAATATTAAATGAACTATTTAACTACAAAGTGGTGGTGGTGTACGCCTTTAATCCCACTACTCTGGAGGCAAGGCAGGCAGAACTCTTTGAGTTTCAGGCCAGCCTGGTCTACAGAGTAAGTGCCAGGACAGGCTCCAAAGCTACAGAGACACCACTCCCTCCCCGCAAAAAAAAAAAAAGGAAAGAAAGAAAAAGAGTGACAACAACAACAAAAACAAAGGAAAAGCCACTGTGAACAGCACAGAAAGTATCCAGAAATACTGCTAAAAGGAAACCTATTCAAAAAAATTATTCTGAGTAAGAAGCAGGCCTGTGAATAACTGGGCTCTCTGAGGTGGGCACTGGCTCACAGGCAACTGCTACTTCAATTCTAAGACAACCAAAGCATCCTCAATGAAATGACCGCCTAAAGACACACAATTCATTTAAAAGTTAAACAATTAGTATGATCTTACTTTAAACTTCATTAGGAAGTAATTTCAATACTATCTCTAAAAGCTTATGTGTACTCTGATACAAGTCACATGCCACAGAGTTAAACAAGCTATCTAAGGTATTTGAGTCTAAAAATACATATTTTTTTTTCTCACTCTGAACTAGTCAGATTGGTATTTAAACAAAATGTCATCAAATGTTACATTAAATGTGCCAGAATAAAAAGATTAAACACAAACTTTTTAAATCTATCATGCAGAGAATTCTCCCAGCCCCTGAAGACTGTTAAGATTTATTAACCCCCCCCACCACACAGCAAATTAAAAATAAACAGGCAGTGTAGACAATGAATTGAAAATAACAGACTTGACTCCTTAAGCCTTCAAAGTTTACACAGCACAATGAAGACAAGATAAAATGGGAAGATATTTGCTATTACCAACCATCATAAAGGGTCTATGCATTTTTCTTACAATTACTGCAACTACTTAGTTTCTTCTTTAGTCTGTGCTTCAAATAACAATATAGAATCTACTTTGAAAAATATGCCTATAATATAACCAGAACTTGATACTTGTAAAGCTAAGCAATTGTTTAAAAAAACAATCTTATTTAAAAAGCCATGTTTGCATTCCTCAGTATATCACCTTGGTTAGGCATTACCAGAACAACTTTCTTTCCCACTGTTACAAAATGGAATCCCAGAACGAAAGAGTAAAAAGGGGGTTAACTTCTTATAAAAGGAAAATCTGTTTTCTTACTACTGATTTAATACATTTTAATAAAGACTATCTTCAAGATTCCCATGCTTGCTGAACTAAAAATTCATAAGCTCAATGCAAAGATGAAAAGATGAAACTTCCTAGCATGTCTGAAAAAACAAAGCTGGAATGGTGGCACATTTGAAATTCCAGCACTTGGAAGTGGGAAGGAGAACTACAAGAGATGACTTCACAAGAGGAAACAAAATACACTCAAACCAAATCTATAGTGCTAATGCAACCGGAAATGTACATTACAAATTGATCTTCATTTTCTACTTGAAACAGAAATCCAACTGAGTTTTTTTGTTTGTTTTGAGACAGGGTTTCTCTATGTAGTCCTGGAACTTACTCTGTAGAGCAGGCTGACCTGAAACTTACAGATTCGCCTGCCTCTGCCTCCTGAGTGCTGGGACTAAAGGTGCATGCCACCACCATATGGTAACAAAGCATCTTCCCCCCCTCCCCCCTCGAGACAGGGTTTCTCTGTGGCTTTGGAGGCTGTCCTGGAACTAGCTCTTGTAGACTAGGCTGGCCTTGAACTCACAGAGCTCCACCTGTCTCTGCCTCCCGATTGCTGGGACTAAAGGTGTGCACCACCACCTCCCGGCACAAAGCTATTTCTAAGCGCATTTTCAGTGGGAGTTCTGAAATCTGCTGAGTTTAATCTGCTAATACTAAATATAAAGAACAAGCAAGACTTGGGGAAGAACTCAGAACCATTTTTTTGTTTGTTTTTGTGTTTTGTTTTTTCTTTTTGAGACAGGATCTCATTATAAGATCAGAACAGACTGACCTTGAACTCACAGAGATCCACCTGACTTTAGTACAATGAACCTGAAACTTTTATAATTCTCAATTTCTTAAAAAATTTAAAGCAGAAGATATTTGAGGTTAAAATAAAATCAATGTCTAAAACATAAAACTGGCTAGGGGCTGGGCATGGTGGACCTTTAATCCCAGCAGAGACAGCTGGGTCTCTGTGAATTCAGGGCCCAGTCTAGTCTAAATAGTAAGTTCCAGGGTAACCAGGGCTAAACAGTAAGACAGTGGCTTAAAAAGCGAAGCAGAACAAATAAATTCAGCTGTGAATATAAGAAAATTAAAAGGCTCTGGGTGTAGTACAAGAATAGAGGGTGAGAGAGAGAAACATGATACCTTCTATTTAAAAGGGAATAGTCTTCTAACATCAGGATGGAAAACCAAAGCATATCTGTGTTTCAAAAACATCTTCATCCTTTCTTGGATTTGGAAGCCTACATTTGCCAGCACCCCTTGTCTTCTCCATCATCACAGTTGCACCAGCACTACAACTTCTGGCCAAAAGCAGAGACCAATTAATTTTCCTGACACTTTCTAAAAATGAAAACTATCATAAAGTCCAGGAGATTCTGATACAAGCTGCTAATAGCTCTCTCTACTTTCAGACAAACAATTTTCTTAATTTCAAAGTACTTTTAAAAGTAAGGTAAAACTATGTATCAACACAAAGCATTTTAGTAATTCTAAACAATAAAATTTTACGCATTTTGCTTTGAACAAACAGGTAAGGCAAGAACTATACAACAAAAGACGTTTTCCAAAAAGAGGATTACAGGTAAGGTGACTTGGCCCAGCCAGAATCCCCCTTCTCCCCTTCAAAGGGGATTCCTTGATAGGATCCAAAAGAATGTTTTCCAAAATAATTTGGTGACTCTGATGTTAGCTGATTCTGTTTAAAAAGCAGATAGCATACTTAGCACTGAACTGATTCAGTTCTTACCAAAGGCTGGATAAGTAGAAAACACAAAAGTCACACACACACACACACACACACACACACACACACTCTCACACATTACAATGGACAGCTATCCATCTATTATTTATTTAGATTAAGTACATTTTGTTATAAAAAGAAATCCAATTCAATGTAAATACTCTCAATATTCACAAACACAGAGGCACAGGAAGAAGCACTATGATGTCACTTCTATGCACATATACACAAAGTTCACAGGCATGGAGTGAAAGCAGCTGTTTCTCACAAACTGTGTGACTTCACTGTATGGTTGCTTCATGCTTCATTTCAAAACTCTAAAAGTAGTGCTCAGTGTTCACATTATTCATCCTATGGAGATCTCTCAAGACATTCACTATCTAAATGAGTGGGGAAACCTGCAGTGCAGCTGTATTTTGGCACAGATAAAGAAAATCCTTGTTAGTTTACCAGTCTCTTTTAATACTCCCTGTTAGAAGATATGAATTGCACACAAGTTTCAAGTTTCTTGTAAGAATCCAGAAAAGGGAAAAGAAAATGGTGATTTTTTTTTTTAAGTGCTGATACTTTTCACACCCGAGTTCAGTCATAACAGCTGGAAGAGGTGTTAGCTATGGCTTTATTCCTTTTGAATCTGAAACTGCAGTCACTTCCATGACATTTCAAAAAGAAATTGAATTGCATCAAGTGATTTTTTTCATGATTCCGATTCTTCTAATTTTAAATCTTATTTAGGAAACAACTTCTGCCATCTGAGAAGGTATATGGATAGTCTCCAGCTGCTCAGAGTAAAATTATCCTGCCCTAGATCTTGTGAACTGGGAGCACAGGAACAGAAGGATAAAGGAGAACCAAAGCCACCCTTCCTCCCTACAAACAAAAAGACTGAGTCTATGAGCCCCCTCAGATATGGCATCCATTGAGGGATCCTTTGCTTCTAACTGTGTAGGGGTCCTTGGCTGTAGTGTGACTTGCACAAGAAGTACACACAGTCCCTGAGAGGCCCTTTAATCCTTGTTGGAAAACACTGTTGGATAGACTATAAATGATACAGTTGCAGAAACTGTTACTAATGGCAAGCCAGGTAGTCAGGAAGGATGCAAGGCGGTTGCTGAAACCAGTGGAGCTTTCCAGCAGGAAGTAGATAATGTATGGCAACCAGAGGACATAAAACACACTTGTGATTCTGAATAGGACCACGGCATAGCGCTTATCTGGAGAGGTCTGGGCTTCCCCAGCACCCCCATTCTGGCTGCTGAATCGGGCTTGCCTTTCGCTGATTTCTTTTGTGTGCTGCTGGCAGATGCGGAAGATGTTGAAATATGTGAAGCAGACAATGAGGGCAGCTGGGGCGTACAGCATCACCACGATGAACAATGTGAAGTAGGGGTTGGTGTGCCAGGACTCTGCACACCACTGAAACACATCTCCATGATATCCAGGTTTGCCCCAGTGGAAGAAGGAAGGCAGGAACACCAGGGCAGAATACAGCCAAATCAGAAAAATACAAAAGCGTAGTCTCCAGGGAGTAACCAGCATATTATAGGTTAAAGGCTTAGTGATGGCGATATATCTATCAATGCTGATACAGGCCAGAGAAGCCATGGAGACACTCTTCAGAACTGACACTACAAAGCCAAATACTTGGCAAGTCATGGCCTCCTCCACAGGAAGGGGGTAGTGCAGCAGTGACAAGGAAGGGATCAGGCAGCTCACCCCAACCAAGAGGTCAGCATATGCCATTGTCTGGATAAAATAACTTGTGGTTTGATGGTTCAACAGAGGTGCACAGTGAAACACAAAAATCACAATCATGTTGCCAGAAATAATCAATACGGTTAGAAAGACAACAATCAGTGCTTCCAAAAGACAAAAACTGACAGTTTCCAAGTAGCCCAGTGCCAGGAGACAGAAAGGATGGCTGCTCTGATCACTATCCAAGGTGGAGTTCATCTCGTGCTCAGGAACTGGCTCGCACTTCATGCTGCCACAGTTCCCAGGAGCAGCTATTGTCACTGCAGTCACCCTTGGGTGTGACAATGCCAGGGAACCCTAGTCACCAGGTTCCTGGTACTGCTGCTGCTGCTGCTATGGTGCATTGCCTGCCGTGCAATTTCCCTTTGAATTCTTCCTGGAATAGGGAGAGCCAATGGCAGTTGTCTGGACAGTCCCAGACTCTGCCATACTGACATGTTCACCATGCACCAAGTGAGGGAGGGGGGAGGGGCGGAGGGAGGAGGATTAGGAGCTTCAGCAGGAGTTGTGATGTGTCTCCTCTGAACAGCTGATAGAAGAAAAGGAGAGAGCATTTTACATTCTGCATTCCATGTCCTCTAGTCAAAGACCCTAGCTAGCTCTCACTGCCACCCTCCACCCCTTCAGTCTCAGCAGCAGCCTCCATAAAGGACAGTTACTCCAGAGGAGCAGCTACACTGACTGCAACTCCAAGATTAACATAAAAGGAAAGCAATTACAGATCCATTCTCTTTTATTTAACCTGTTGTGGGAGAGAAAACCTTCTTATGGCAATCCTGAAAATATTTGGCCACAATTATCATTGATCAAAATTAACCAAGATTAATTTTCTCCATTACATCCAATGCACTATTTACTTCTGAAAACGTCTTTAATTTAAATGCTTAGAATGCATAGAATTTAAATGCTTAGCCCAATTACCTGTAATTCTGCATGCTGAAATCCAAACAAAAGCCACAATAAATCCTTAACAGAAAGCCTTGCAATGCAGCACTGTACTTCAGCCCCTGTACAACAGAACTAAGGCACAGCACAGAGGGAGGGGATAAAGGAGTAGGAGGGGAAGCAGGAGGAAGGGGCTTGGGAAAAGGAAGAAAGGGGGAAGGGAAGAAAAACACTTGTGCTCACACACATTCTAGAATCTTGGGCATTTGAATTCATCGCCAGAGAGAAGCTCTGAGTTTTTACACTGCACTGTGGGCACTGACGTGGGTTGCCAGCAGTGCAGCATCTGAAAGCTGTCTCTTGTCTGTCTAGAATCCCCCTCTTAGGCAAATGAGTAGAATCCAGACTGCCAGTAAGAAAAATGGGCAGTAACTACAGGGGTGGGTGGGTGGTGAGGGACTGAAAGGAGGGGGATGGAAAAAGAGGGAGGAGTCAGGAGTTGGGCTGAAGGCCACTACCAGAGGAGTGAGGGGGAAAGTCCTATTTTTGTTACCACTTTCCCAAGAACAAAGAACGGTATCAAAGAAAGGAAGTGTGTTAACAGTACATGACAATGGAGGAATTCTAATTCAGCTACATAAAAAGTTATAGCTGGAAGACTTGAATATTCAGCCTCAATTTTCTTTTACCAGTTATTGGATATTGGCCAATATGATGAAAGGATGCTGTGATGCTGTTTCATCTCTCCCCACCCAAGTGATAGCAAACGTGACAGCATGCAGATATTCAGGTACAAGTATCGTATCTTACAATGCAATCTAACACTACGCAAATTGAAATCATATAGCATTTTTTTTTTCAGATAACTAGGAATTGGGTGCCATGGGAATGGTATAATTCTGCCTGAATAAAGCCCCATATCCCCAGAAGAGTAAAAGTAAACCAATGATGGCCTCTGTAATAATCCCAGGAGATATACACATCTGAACAGAGCACTATGTGATCCAACTTGTATTCTGATTTATTTTATACAGGCTTTCTTATTGTGGGCAAGAGGATGCCTACAATCACAATTCAGTGAAGTCTAAACACTGTTTAGCTGAGGAAAGCAAGGACCTAAAACATGCTGAAGCACAAGACTAACAACAGTATACGACAGGCCTCAGCAAAAAACAGCAGCATCTTTCTATATTTAAACCACTGTCACTCAAAGATTATTTGAGGTACTGACTCCGGTTTCTACTTCTCAAGGTCCCTTTCCACACTCATCCACCAGCACATGGTATGCTGGGCTCTGAGCTTTCTTATACAGTATAGCAGTCTCCTGAGTTGCAATTTTACAGTCCATTATCTATGCTCAGCTGTAGTCTGAAAGCACTGAATGGAAAATCCTGCAGTTTAAGACAGCCCACATTCACATAACTTATCACAACATACTGTCACAGCTATTTTGTTGTTATCTATTATTTTTAACCTCTTACTATGCCTACTTTGTAAGTTATACTTTATTGACAGTATGGAAAGGATAAAACAGTTACAAGTCTGGCACTATCTGATGCTTTAAGCAACCACTGGAGAGCTTGGAACATGTCCCCAGTAAATAAGAGAGACTCCTTTGCTACTATTCTCAGTATAAGCCACAATTATCGTTTGCCATATTTCACTGGAACAAAAACAACATTCTAAAACTAACATGATAAATAAGTTAATAACAGTGACTGGGCAGCTGCTTACACTTAATGTGACTATGAATCGTGCTGAATACTTTCATTTATTAATCCTGTCAACACTAACAATCATACTAGCAAGGTTCTATTTATGCCTGGGGATAGTAAATTGCCCAACAACAGCTAGAAAACAGTGGTGCTAGGATTTGAAGCAAGACAACCTGCCTCTTGTCAGACACATGAAATCATACATACTGTTTCTTTACTTTATTTCATTTCTTTTTTCGGGGGGGGGGGTTTCGACAGAGTTTCTCTCTGTAACTTTGGAGCCTATCCTGGCACTCGCTCTGGAGACCAGGCTGGCCTGGAACTCACAGAGATACGCCTGCCTCTGCCTCCCAAGTGCTGGGAAACACAGTTAAACACTGGAGCATCTGCCTTGTATGTATGGTCAGTACTGGAAATACAAAATAGTATAAAATAAACAAGAAATAAAATGATTCCAGCTTTTTTTCCCTGTTAACACAAAACCATTAATGTCACTTTCTAAGATTTGGCCCTTTCAGGCTTCTGGCCTTACCTCAGCCTCCTCACCTCTGCACAGTGAGTGCTTCTCCCCAATATTGCAGCACTATACCTTGTGCCCAAATACCAACCTCCAGGATGACTTCAGAAGACAAGTCCTCTGGGCTGTGGTGGCACTCATCTTTAATCCCAGCACTTGGGAAGCAGAGGCAGGTGAATCTCTGTCAGTTCGAGGCCAGCCTGGTCTACATAGTCAATTCCAGGACAGCCAGGGATACATAGAGAAACCCTGTCTCAAAAAACAAAATAGACAGACAGACAGAAAGAAGACATGACTTTTAAAAGGGTTGGATGAGAAACCTTTTGTTTGTTTTTGGTTTTCCTAGACATGGTTTCTCTGTGTATCTCTGATGCTCTTAGAACTTGTTCTGTAGACCAGAATGGCCTCCAATTCAGAGAGATCCACCTGCCTCTGCCTCCTGAGTGCTGGGATCAAAGGTGTGTGCCACCACCACCTGGCTAAATAAGAAACATTTAATGTCATCTGAATACAGTGGTTATGTATTTTCTTCTAAACTCTCATGAAATTTTGTTTATTGTTAACTGCCTAAGTGTCTCAGGACTGGTACAAAGAAACAATTCTCCTTTGAATAAATAACATAAGCCAAATACAACAAAAATTCTGTTTTTAGGTTAGAAGAGCTTTCAAATAGAGTTGTAATGATAACTGCTGGTATACCCACAATACAGGCCTGGTAGGAGTTCCTATTCTTACAGTTCAGGACCTACAAGCAAACTCAGGACTTTCATTAGCTTAATGTTTCAGAGCACTTCAGATTTTCTTATCATGGTGGTTTAACTGATAGTCTATGCAAACCAAACTAAGGCAAAACAAAACAACAGCACCACAACCAAATAGAAAACCCTGACTCTGCAACAGTTCTGATCCCAAGCTTTTAGATAAGGATGTTCAATCCATACCCAACTAAATGATATAAAATTTCTGTGGGTTAAAAAAAAGAAAAAGTCCCAAATAATAACAATTTCAAAACAGTCAAAACAATATATTCACATTCTTGGAATTCAAGAAAACTTAGAACTCCCTAGACAGATTTGATATGCAGGAACTCAATGGAATGGAAGTATTTTCACAAAGATATGCAGAGTCTTTATTTTCACAAGTAATTTAAAGAGGCAGACCTACGGCAGCAACTGCTATAGGATAGTTTGTGTGTATGTGTCACCTGTATTTCATTGGTATACTTTTTAGTGTACAAAATAATGGGTTTCATAATATTCTATTATATCATTATAATAGTGTATCATTATACTTTGTGTTCAAATTCCCTCCCACTCTTCTCTCTTACCCAGTACGAATGGCCCTCTTCCTTTCCCAAAATACTTTTAAAGGCAACTCGCACCGTAATATATTTCTATTAAGAAAAATTAGTTTTTATTTTTATGTATATGTGTGTGTATTTGGATAAGTTTATGTACACTACATGGACATCTAGTACCCTGGAACTGGAATTACAGTTAGTAAGAACCTCTGTTGTATATAAAATTCATGGATGCTCAAATCTCTTATAGAAAATAATGCAGTAGGGAGCTGGGGACTATGATAGAGTTGCTTACCATGCCCAAGATCCTGGGTTCAATCTACAGCACAGGGGAAGGAGGAAGTATTTATATGCAACATACACAATATTCCTGTAAGCTGTGCAGTGGTAGCGCATATCTTTAATCCCAGCATCAGGAGGCACAAGCAGGCAGATCTGTGAGATTTTTGAGGTCAGCCTGGTCTACATAGTGAGTTCCAGGACAGCCAGGGCTGTTATACAGAGAAGCTCTGTTGCAAAACAAAGACACACACACACACACACACACACACACACACACACACACACACACACACACACACACACACACACACACACACCCCAAAACAAAAAACCCTAATATTCCTGTATACATCAACCCTTCATCAATTACTTACAAAACATAATACAATGTAAATGCTATGCAAATACTTGCTATATGTTATTGTTTGGGAAATAATAAGAAAAAAGCTTATAGATCTTTGATATTAAAGCAAATTTTCAACATTTTCTATCACTGATGGTTAAATCTATGTATATACAACCCAAAATTTCAGAAAATGCTTTCATCTGATGTCCCAACAACTCGTCCAAGGGACAGACCCTTATTTGAGTTTATAAATGGAAGAGTGAGTGAACTGAACCAACGCTCAGGCTTTGGGAACCCCATGTGCTTCCTGGTAACCAGACAACCTTTCATTGCTGGGTGCCCAGAGGTACATTCTTTCAATTTCAGTCCTTGTCTATTAAATTCCAAACAGATTTCTGTTGCTGTTGTTTTTGGAGACAGGGTTTCTCTGTATTGCTTTGGAACCCTTCCTGGAACTCACTCTGTAAACCAGGCTGGCCTTAAACTCACAGATAGCTGCCTGTCTCTGCATCCCGAGTGCTGGGATTATAGGCATGTGCTACCAATGCACAGCCAACGAGATGTTTTTATTTAAGAATGAAACAGTCTGCTCTGTGATGACACTTTCACAGGTGCATTCATTTCTAGACTGTAGATGTGACTGGGCCTCCACAACTTCCACTGGACAAGTAATTAAGAGATAAAATGCTGGTGATACAGAACTGCTGCTAGCTTAGGGGCTGGATATGAGCCTGTAACTGCAGCCAAGTCTCACAATGGAAATGAAGCTCAGCAGGGAAAAGAACACACATATGTCTGAGAAGGAATGAGGCATGGAAAGGAGGAACATCAGGATGCGCTGCGGACCCATTAGTCTCTCGCCATAAAATGCATTCACCATAGAAGGAGTTTTGCTGTAAATTTTGAACACTAAGCACTATGAGGCCATGAGATAAAATATAAAGTATTATTCCAGCTTCTGTGTTACCAGATTCAATATCACGAGACAACAAGCAGGGAGGCAGACCAAAGGAGGCACTTCCTAGCCTTCTGTTAAAACAAGTGTGACAGAGGTCAGGACCAAAGACCAGAAGGAATCTACAAGTGCTTGTTATAGTGTGGTGGTTTAGTCCCAGAACTCAGGAGGCAGAAGCAGGTGGATCTCTGTGAGGTCAGCCGGTACACTTGGCCAAGTTGCAGACTAGCCAAGGCTACATAGTGGGACCCTATCTAAAAAAACAAAAATCAAAACAAACCAAAACAGTCCAACTGCACGCTCTTGACTTCATGCAGAAAAAGCCTTGGTAACGCTCAACTTTTTTTTTTTTTTTTTTGAGGCTTTATTACTTTTATGCAAGGTGGGAATTGAGATTGGGTTTATATAGCCCAGGCTGAACTTAAACTCCTTCTGCCTCTACAACCTTACTGCTGGGATTAAAGGAGTGAGTCTACAACACTAGGCTAAGATTTTTTAAGTAGAAAGAGCACACACTAAAACACAAAAGTGCAATAAGTATATAATCAAGAGACACTGTCTCTTGTTACTACCAAGCTTTATGTACTGTGTGCAACTGTACATGCTACACTGTTTTTGGAACATGATCAGTAGCTTGTGATTTTTTTCCATGTAACAAGACAACACAGGAAGACCAGCATCTAAGATTCTTAACTTTTAAAAGGAAATAACTTTTTTACTGCAATACTTTTGTTTTATAGGCATGTGAGCATGTATTAGGTATATGTAATGACATTATTATATAGTGTATTTCATATACATATTCACCCTCTTACTACATTCTTATATTCCCCTCCTACTCCTGTTGACGCTCTTCCTCTTCTCAACTATTACTTCCACCTACACACACACACACACACACACACACACACACACACACACACACACACACTTACTTCTTGAGAACCAACTAGTTTAATTTGGGTTACTTACAGGAGCACAAGGGCTATTTTCAGGACCGTGGACTACTGATAAAAATATGTCTCTCTTCCACTGTAACCTTTAACTGCTATAGCTCCAAGGAGGGTTTGTTAGACATTCTTTCTCCTTTCTCAGGGCACGGTCATGTGCAAGTCTCAGGCAGACCACTGAGAGGTCAAGAGTGTGATGGCCACATTGTGTCTGGAAGACAGCCTTCTACTGTATTCTACCTGTTTCCTCTGGCTTCTATACCCTTTCCACCTCCATCTTCTACAGTGATTCCTGAGCCTTGGAGGGGATGATACAAATGAATTCTTTTCTAGGCTCTGTCTCAAAAGCTGTACATCCAATAAAATATACCTGAGAGTTCTCCTGGGAAAATTAACCATTCCCTATGACTCCTGCTTTGATTTGTCAAGCATGTTCAATAAAGGACATTCAATATTCTTCTGTTTGGCTTGTTCAGCCCACAACTGTGTTTATATTAGACATTCATTTTCCTTTGAGATCTTATCTCCTTTCTGTATGCTGTTTCCTATAAGACTGTTTTGTGTTAACAGTTTTAAAAAGATAATACACACTCCTAATAAGGTTTAAATATTTTCTTTACGAAGATTTTACCTTTTGTCATATCAACAGTTCTCATGTTGGGCAGATGAAATGGTTCAGTATTTAAAGGTACCTAAGACTGAAAACCTGAGTTTGGTCCCTAGGTCCCACATGGTGAATACAGAGAATGGACTCATACCAGTTTTTATCTGCCCCTGACCCACACATGTACTCAGACACCAGCAGGCCCAAACACACACATATACATGCAAACAAAATAAATAAAATGTAAGTGAAATTTTAAGGAACTTAAAAATGCTGCGAGGGAATCTATATATTCATAACCTACAGTTCAAGTTTACTCAGAGAAGCTACATCCTAGCAAATAAACACTTCCAAAATTTTGAGAAAACTAAAACAAAACCCAGATATAAAAGGCGCAAATGCTGCCTAATCTTGCAGGAAATCACTTTACATCTTTGTATGCCGTACACAGAGGTTTTGTTTTGTTTGTTTACTCCCTTTTCTTGTTCTGTTTGTGAAACCTTGAAGGATGCCTTAACTTGAGCAGGGAACACTTTGAAGATAAGAGCTTCCCCTTAGAGGAAAGAGCTCCAGCAGATTAAGGGTAAGGCTACAGAATTATTCTCTTATAAGTGTAAAAGCTAAAAGAAGGCCTTCTTTACAAAAGCGTATTTCTACAAAAAAAAAAAAAATACATATAGCTGGGTGTGGTAGCCCATGCCTATAATGCCAGCACTTGGGAGACTTAGGTAGGTGAACTGCCATAGGTTCAAGGGCAGTCTTGGCTGCACTCTAAGTTTTAGACAAGCAAGGGACCCATTTTAAAAAACAAAAAAAAATAAAACACCAGAATTATCCCCGCACCCCCAAAAAACAAAATATTTCTATATACTGCATAACACAAGTAACATGTTAATCTGAGCTGAAAGGACTTCGATGCACAGTGGATTAGAGGGCATGCCACAGCACTGAGATAACTCAACTGAGGAAGTAAACTTTGTGCATTCATCTTTGTGCCAAGAGAAGAAACATCTTTGGACTATACTTATTTAAGATAAATTTTCAAACATTCACTACTCATTCTGAACCTTTCTGACCTTTGTGATGAGAATTCGGTACTTTTCTACTAAGTGATCGTTGTTGTGGCAGCCGGCTAGCAGCTGCCAGACTTCTCCACGAAGAGCTTCTGGGACACCACTTCTCACTAAGGATGACAACTGCTTCGGTCTCACACTCAAGTTGAGATGCCTAAAAATAAAGTCACAATTCATTATTTCAGCAAAGGAATATGCTCTCAAAGAGTCTTTAGTGAAAAGAAAATGGTTTACAAATACATGAGAAGGTAACACATAATAATAAAAGATGAAGCAGTAACAAGGCACCTGTAAATCACTGTGTCTAAGTATCTCTAAATCATTTTCTAAAAAGTAGAAGGTGGTAGCTGCACACAACTTTAATCCCAGCACTTGGTTACACAAAACAGTCTCAAAAAAAAAAAATAAAATAACGGAAGGGAGGGAGGGAGGGAGGGAGGAAGAAAGGAAGGAAAGAACTGGAGACTGCAGGGATGCTTTTTGACTGTGGCTTGTGTACAAACTTAACAGAAAAACTGCAATTGGGTGCTAAAGACATGCTTAAGTTGCTGCTCTTGTACAGACCCAAGTCATCTGGTTCACAAACATCTGTAACTCCGCTTCAGTTCTCTCTTCTGCCTACCTCTACCCTGCACACAAGTGACAAACACACACATACACATGAATAAAAAAACGAATCCCTGAAAAGTTGCAGTTAATGGGCATGTAGAAAAAAGGGTTAGCCCTCCAACAGCAGCTATGAACTGCTTATTTATAAATTCTCAGTATGACAATTTTCCAAGTACATTTTCAGCAGGTTTTATGTCTCCTCCTTCAGGAAACATCTCTGAATATCTGTGGTAGCTAAGAACATTCTTATTGCAACAACACAAGTTACTAAAGCCTTGGGTTTCAGGTTTCATCTATAATAAATAAAATAAAGCTTGTCTTGAAACACTGGCATTAGTGTTTTAACTAATCCTATCATAAAGGCATATGCTCTATCTCTAGTTTATAGATGTAGAGAGGACAAGTTAGTTCACTGAAGGTAATCCTAAGACTTAAGGCTGATGAGTGCTCCATCCATTATGTCACAACTCCTCTGTGATTGGAGAGCCACCATTTGTCACTAAAGTAGGATCTTGACACAGAAATGCTCCTGTGACTATCAGAATGAAGCACTGGCATGTCAGAAGCCAGCCTTGGTGACACCCCATGCCTAGATAGCAGCCAGCAAGTCTGGCATTCCACTCCCTTAGGAGATTCCTGCTACCTGCCTGAGAAGTAACTAACACCTATCCCTTCCCCCACCTCCTTAACACAGGAGATTCTGGATACCTGCCTGAGAGCAATTAATTCATCCCTCCCCCCACCTCCTTTTTCTCTGCTTCCTCCTTTCTCTATAAAAACAATTTGCAATAATCAATAAAGGGGCCTTGACAATGGAATCTGCTTGGTCCCGCTCTTTCTTTCTCGCCCATTATTTGCAGGCGTGATCCACCTTGGACTCACGAATTACCAGAGCCCCGCGGGCTGGGGCATTGGCACAAGAACATAATATAAAAAAAGTCTGAGACTTCACATCACCTGAATTCTATGAAAACAATGCACAGTGTACTTAAAAATTCCTCATTACTTGTTTTATGCTTCTATATCATCATATAAGAGATAAGGGTGGTCTCATAAACTTTCCTTAAGTGTGTACATATGGAGAGTTGTCAGTAAAAAACAGTATTAGTCATTCTGCAAATTAAAGGTTTGAAACACTATGGCCTTTGGGGTCAAATATAGCCTTCCATCTACTTTATAAATAAACTTTTATTGACATACAATTATGAATACTTTTCTGGTTACTGTTTGGATTTTCAGTAGCAGAAATGAGTATCTGTGATAGCCTATCACTGGGCCTTGATGTCTCAAATATTTGCTATTTGTTCCTTCACAGAAAAATGTGCTAACTCTAACTTACACTGGTAAAATTTCTTTCAAAATGATTTTAGTCATTGACAATATCAACTTCACATATAACTAGCATACTGTTTTATATTGAGGACATCAATGCTCCTATTTTCCAAGAATCACATTCAAATGAACCTGGAAAATGACACATAAAGATACTTACTAATACTGTATTAAAATCCACTTTTGTAAATAAAGTAGCTTCAGTTCAGACTTGTTACATTAAAAAGATCTGGCTTTGCTTATTAGAATGCTTACCCTGTCTGTGAAAATGCAGAAGTCTATAATATTGTTATAGTTGAAAGAGTGCATATAATTTCGCACTCTGATTGGCATATGGTAAATGTTTAAACTATGATTACTACAACCCTGCCCTGAAATCTTTAAGTTTTAAACAATAGGATCACTAGTAGTTTCACAACTGGTTTCCATGATATTACAATGCTTTCTATCCATGGAATACATAAGATACATAAAAATAATGAGATGGATTATTATATATCTGAAGACATAATTCAAATAAGCAAAGTTGAGAAAAATCTGATGACAGCAGAAACAGATGGGTATTTAGTTAATATATTTAAGAGAATGGGAGGATACAGCTGATTTATTGAGTAACAAAGTTTGACAACAAACCAAACTAAGTCATTAACTGAAATGTTCTGGATTTACAGAACTAAATAAGCTCTCTCCTGGTGTGTCCCAGCATCCTGGGTGTGTCCCAGTACTTAGGGGCAGAGGCAGGTGGATCTCTGAGTTCAAGGCCAGTCTGGGCTACAGAGTGGGTTCCAATGCAGAAAATGAGCTCTTGACTATAAATACTGTGGAGATGATTTTAAATATGCTATTATGAAGTTATGTCAATATTTATTACAATGCTGGTTCAAACTAGAAACATTTCACATGAATAAAATTTCCTCAGCAACAGTCCATGTATTCTAAGGTCACTGAGCTGAAACTAAAAATGATAGAAGTATCAGAAGTCATGACTCCTGATAGTAAAGAAACATCAAAATTTAAGAAGAGGGGCTTTTGCGCACATAGTTCATGTATGGTAGGCCACATATCTAAAGACAACTCATGCTTTGGTTTGCCATTTTCTTTTGTACATATTTGACATTTCCCAACAGAGACACTGCTTTGTCCAAAGTGTAAAGCATTGTGAGGTCATCATCATATGTAGTGCTATGATGGCTTACGGCCATGACATCTTCTGAGATCCTCAGTCTCCTGAGTGCTGGTATTTAAAAGTATGAGCTACCATGGCCAGCAAAATTCATGTTTTGTTTTATTTTTAGAGACAGAATTTCTCTGTGTTGCTGTCTCTGGTGCCTGTCATAGAACTCCTTTCTGCCACCATCAGTGAATTCTGATCTAACTGGTATTTAGAGAACACTAACAAGGCATAACACCAGCCAAAGGCTGTGCTTATGGGGGCATGTGGCATCAGTGTCTTTGTTACAAAGGGGGGCGCTCAGGCTGATCAGGGGTGGATTCTGTGCTTATACTATTCTGTTATGCAGCTGGGAGAGGGTCTCCATATTCTTTTTGTTTGCTTTTGTTTCTTGCTTTTCTAGACAAGAGTTTTCCTGTAGACCCTTGGCTGTCCTAGAACTCACTCTATAGATCAGGCTGTCCTCAAACTCAAGAGATCCTCCTGCCTCTGCCTACCGAGTGCTGGTATTAAGGGCATGCACTACCACTGCCTGGCCAAATTGATGGTTTTGAGACATAATTTCACTAGTCCAGCCTAGGCTGGACTTGAAGTCTTAATCCCCCTGCCTCCATGCCTCAATGCTGAGATTGTAGACATGCTCTACCGTGTCTACCCTTCAGGAATCAGCTACGTTTTGTTTTGCAGTTCTGAAAATTAAAATGAAGTACTCAAGCAGGCCTGGTAGTACTCCACTGTAGAATTATATTCCCAGACTAAGCTTAAACTGAAAACATACATGGTGGCACACGCCTTTAATTCCAGCACTCTGGAGGCAGAGGCAGGTGGATCTCTATGAATTTGAGGCCAGCCTGCTCTAGAGTGTCAGAGAAATCCTGTTTCAAAAAACAAACAAAACAAAACCTTCAAAAACAAATAAACAAAAACGTGGGAACATACAAATAACATAAAAATAACAGATACAACATGGCACCCACATCATGCTTGGGATACTCTGCTTTGCCATTCCAGGTACCATATGTAACACAAGTAAAGAAAAACTCTACCTGAAGTTTCTCCTATGTAGCACTAACACACACACAAACACACACACACACACACACAGCACACAGTGACCATTTTCTAATGAGTATAATTTTTTTCATCTTAACAATTTAACAGATTTATTTAGAATTGTTGTAAAAAGGTGGGTGAACTGTTGTTTTGTTCATTGAAGCACTCAAGACTTGTATCAATGCTTTTATGTCTCACATTTATATTAAATTTTCCCACATAAGTGGCAATAGGAAAACTGCCAATATCTGGTTTCTGTCCCCTATTTTTCTACTTACCAGTTTTGTTTAAATACTTTTAAACTCTATGCGGAAAATTATCCAACACTGAGAATTACCAAGGAAGAGAGGAAAACACATTGTGAAGATGAACTGTCTTCCATCACAGTGGATTCTTAAGCAAGTTCACATTGTGCATGGCCTGCTAACACGATGTGTAACTTATAAACATTTGGCCTGGATAACATGCAGGTTGGCATCTTCACAAAGGCAAACAAGACAGGCCTGATCTGTCTCCTGCACAGCACCAATAACTACATTTTGGATGCACATATTTGTTTTGAAAGCCTAAGGAATTTCTTAACCAGAGGTTGTAAGGATGTCTAAATTCTATGTCCAGTGGACTCCTGAGAGCATCTAATTTCAGAGTGCCGTAGAATCAGGTCTGTGACCAATATGTTTCATCACCTGCCTAATAGAGGGCACATTCTCACAAACAGATTTTGTACCCACAAGTAGATTTGTGGGGCAGTCTCCTTTGTGCAAGCCATTGTACAGAGACCACCTTATATTATACTTCCTCAGTTAGAGCTTAGCAAGCAAGCGGCAGCTCTGGAATGAGAGAATGATGGGGCAGCTACAATACAGTTCTGTTGTTACAATCTACCAGCCAATCATTCCTATCTTCTTCACTGTTCAGACCAACTGATCTCTCCTTCTCTGCTTATGAATTCCATGTCTGGACATTCTATCAATCAGACTTCTATCTGATTCACATCTCTGCTATTATCCTTATAAATGTGTATTAGATTCTAGAATGAGGCCTTATTTGCAGGTTTCTGTTATCAGTTCTAGACTGAGAATTAGGTAAGATTCCCTACCCATGAAATGAGTTACGGATGAGAAGTAGAGCAATTGTATAACTCACCATTTTGACAATAGTTCTCCCCATGTTTCAAGAATTTTTTCTGCACATTCTTTGGATACATCACCAAATCCACTTAAGAGAGGTTCATCATTATCTGCAATAAGCAAAATTTGCTTATCAAAAGAACATGGGAATATAAAAAGCAAATGTAAACATTTATTATGTTTAGTATATATTTATATTACCATAAAGTCATAATATATGTTCTTAGTATCTATGTACAGATGTGAATAATCCTTCTGAGATACAATGCTTTTATTTTCTGTTTAATTCTATTTTACTTTTTATATAAGTTTAACATCAATTATAGGAAAGAGTCATTTAATTTATTTATAACCAACTCAATTATAAACAACTCAAAATGTAAAATGTTCTTTCTTCTTCTCCAAAGTAGAAGTCTTATATACAAACACATGGAAATGGAGAAAGAACATTAAAATGGACAAAATGAATAATTTAAAATTAATTCATTAAGAATTTAGAGGGGGCTGGAGAGATGGTACAGCGATTAATAACAGTGACTACTCTTCCAGAGAACCTGGACTCAGCTCCCAACACTCACATGGTTGCTCACAACCATCTGTAACTCCAGTCCCAGGGGTGATCTGAAGCCCTCTTCTGTCCTCCTTGAACATCAAGAATGCACATGGTGCATAGATATACACGAAGGTGAAATACCCATGCACATTAAAAAAAATAATAATATCAGTTTATAAATCAAGAATTTATAGAGTATAAAACATGCAGGTGATAAACAAAGGCTGAGGACATAGCTCAGTGACAGACAAGTACACTTAGTATATCAGAGGTCCTGGTTTACACCAAAGATAAGAAAACAGAAGGTAGCAATGACACATTATCTACGTAATCCTCTTTCTGATCACTGGAGGTTTTTTAATGCTTTGCTTCCTCAATATTAGGATAATATTTCACTGCTTTATTGGGTATATGCCTAGAAATGGACTTCCTAAGTTAAAAACACCATTAGTATTTAGGATTTGGTAATTGCCTGACCAACTGTCTTCTCAAACAGTTGTAATAATTTACACTCTCACTAACTGGGTGCCACAGCACCTGTCTTCATACATCCTCACCAAGCAAAACTGAGGATAGTATCTATGTACCTCTCCTCAAGAGAGTATTATCACAAAGCACCAACTTTAAAAGCTCATAAATCTTTGGCATCTATTATTAAACTTCCTACATTGTAACATTTTGGATATTATCACAGTTTTGATTGTGAGACAAGGGAAAGACAGGCTGAATATAATTGAGGTATTTCTGTATATGAATAATAATGAAGAGAAAAAGCACAAGACACTAAGGTGAATATCTCCAAATTCATTGGTATGTAATAACGACACTACTTTGTAATTTCTCAAGTTCCCACTCATTAAAACATCCATCACAGGGCTGGAGAGATGGCTCAGAGGTTAGGAGCACTGGATGCTCTTCCAGAGGTCCTGAGTTCAATTCCCAGCAACCACATGGTGGCTCACAACCACCTGTAATGGAATCACTGGTGCCCTCTGCTGGCATGCAGGGACACACGTAGGCAGAACACTGTATGTATAATAAATAAGTCTTTAAAAATCAAAACAAACCAACAAAAAACATGCATCACATACAACCTGTGAAAAGGACAAAAATTGGGCTAGGTATTGCTGGTGAGATCTAATCATACAATGAAATGTGTGTGCTGTCAAGAAAAATGTGCTAACATTTACATGGAGTTGTAAGTTCTTCAGAAGCAGCAGGAAGATCTATTTTCTATAATTCTCTGCTACTGCTTTGGACTCTTTCAATTAATCTCAACAGTAGTAACTTGGAATTTGTCATTAGAGGCCCAGATATACAGGTTAGGGAATGCAAAGTCATTTCAAGTTTCAGAAAACTGTTTTGTAAGAGCTTAATTATTGTCAGACATCCTGTGGGTGAGAAACCTCTCTGGAGATTAGTTATGTTTCTTAGGGAGCAATCATCATAATACAACGGGTTCCTGGTGGGAAAGCTGAATAAAAGATTTTGATTGAAGAAGGTATGGCCAGATCTCTGTACTCCAGACATCCTGTCACCAGCTTCTTGTTAGGGGAGTGGGTCTTAGGGACTTAACTCATCCTGCCAATATTTTCTGAGTACCCATTGTACACTGGATAGTGTGGGAAACACTAAGGAAAACAGGGCAAACAGACCCTATTCCTCTGCAGAGCTTATGTTCTAGCACCCACTACCTTCCCCATGAACTATTAGATGCTATTAGTACTTATATTTCCCAAGTTAAGAACCATCAGTAAGCTGGGTGGTGGTGGTATGTAGGAAGTTAAGGCCTACCTGGCAGAGAGATAAGCCAACATGGAATCTGCCTGGTGCTGTCAGAGGTCCTGATTGTGCCTAGCCAATGAGCAGTGACTACTCGATGGTAACAGACCAAAATGCAGCCTGGGGCTGGAAGGGTATATAAGGTTCTCCCCATTGCTAAATACACATCTCCTGTTTTTCCTTTCATCTGACTCCTGGTGTCTATGTCGTTGATGCAATGCCTTCTCCACCCCTCCCCTGAGGAAGCTGTTAGGGCCCGGCAATAGTGGTGCACACCTATAATTTCAGAACTTGGAAGGCAAAGGCAAAACGAACTCTGTGAGTTCCAAGCCTGCTCAGTCTATATAGTTCGAGGACAGCCAAGTGCTATACAGAGAAGCCCTGTCTTGGAAAAACAACAACAAAAGAAATATCAGTAGCACCTCTTGAATCCACTCAAAAATTTAAAAAATTTTCTGTGACAGATTAGTATTAATTATATAAATCCTAATATCATTTAGTTGGGCCAAAATTTCTTTGCAACCAGCAAATATGCCTCAAGCTCTATTGAATGGACACTCAACATTCTCCTATCCTGACAGTCTTTCTCAAACTTGAGTTCTTTGTTTTTACTGCTGAGTTTCAAGGAGGCTATGTAGACATTTTTCCTATTAATCCTTGTAACTAATGCTGATCTAAAAGAGAAACTCAAGTTTTAAATCTACCAGATATATAGCTGACAATCTCAAACTGTGGGGATGTTCCAGTCTTCCATGAAAACACACACACACACACACACACACACACACACACACACACACACACACACACACACACACACTTTGAGTGGCTGAAGAGACAGCTAAACAGTTAAGAGCACATGTGGCTTAGAACCATTTATAACTTGTAGTCCCACTGAATCTGATGCCCTCTTCTAGTGTGCAGACATCCATGTAGATAAAACACAGACATTAAATGAATAAGGCTAAAGGAAGGAACAGAAAGATCGAAAGAGAGAGGAAGGAAGGAAGGAAGGCAGACAGAAAGGAAGAAAGAGAAAGAAAGAGTGAGAGAAAGGAAGGAAGGAAGGAAGGAAGAAAGGAAGGAAGGAAGAAAGAAAGAGCAAGCACAATTTAAACTGGTTTGGCAGGGGAATGCCAAACTGCACCTGACTTCAAAAAAATACATGGGCCTTTTTTGCACTTCAATGACTTATGAGAACTAAATGTAGAAGATGAAGACATACTTCAACCCAAATTTTAAGTGTATGAAATTGATTCAAATTATGACTGCTAATTTCTATCCATGTAGCCTGGTGCAAATTTACTTTTCTCTTATTTTACTTCTTAATATTAGAAATAAGGACAATAATAATTTCTATCTTTAGGTTTACTGTGAGGATTATGAGAATAAGGCACTTTGCTACCATACAATAAGCATTTAATCCTTAGGCATTGATAGTCCTAAAAACTGGACATAAGGTGATTAATAACAAGGCAGAGGGAGTTACAAGCCCTCCTCCCAAAATGAAGACTTAAAAAGTCATTGCTAACTCTTAACTTGAAAAATACACATCCAAACCATGGGTATTTACATCTTTTAACAAAGTTAATCATTCCTTGCACATCTATATTTTTGTTAATGTAATTCCTTAGCCAGAAATGTTCAGAAAAGTCCATTGATCTCCACTGAGTTTTTGCACTTTCAATCCCAGCTCAGAAACTACTCTTAGGATGTCCCACAAACTCCTTACAGTGACAAGTGAATTTTATGAATTTTGCGGATTCAAACTCAAATAACCATCTATCATCATCAATTTTATTCATTAAAAACGAAGCACTTATATGGTTATGAACTAGATAGCCATCGTGAAATGTTCTGTTTTCCTGTGCCTGAGACTTCCTCTATTCTCTACTTCTGTGTATTACCTTTAAACAGCGACCAGAAGATTACAAAAATCTCATTCCCCCACTCCCCTGCTGTTTATTCCTTTAGTGCCCAGTAGATTATAAAATATCATTTTCCCCAATTTGATTACAAGTACCTTAAAGAATGCCCAATGTGGGCTGATGAGGTGGTTCATTGGGTAAAGGTGCTTGCTGCTATGCTTGGTGACCTCAGGGTGATCCCTGCAACCCACAGATTAAAAAGAAAGAACAGATTCCAGCCAAGTTGCCCCCTACCTTTACAGGTACACTGTGGCACAAGAACAACACACACACAGACACACAGACACACAGACACACAGACACACACACACACACACACACACACACACACACACACGTACACTCAAGCACGTATGCGCACATACACAAATCAATACTGAGAGACAGAGAGAGGGAGAGAGAGAGAGAATGGCCATAGTTGACTATTTCCCAGCCTCTCCTAGTTATTATAGAGACTATGGCAGACTCTCAGAAGTACTCACTGAATGAATGCCAATACCACATCCCACCACCAGCCCCCATAAAATGAAGTTACAGCAGTGTGGACAGCCTTCCACCCTACACACAACAAATCTCTCTACACTTACCTTCTTCTTCATCATCTTCTGGAGGAGAGGGAATCATGGAGCTCTGAGATCCAGACTGTGGCAGGCGAGCTGAAGGACTGGCTGTTGTTTTCCTCCTCTCTCTCTCTGATTCACTTTCCAAACACACAACTTCATATAAAGTGTCAACATTATTCTTCCTCTCCTTCTGCTTTATCTTGAAAACAAGAGGAAGAATGGATTATGTAGCAAAATTTTTTGCTTTAACTATCACTTATGATTTTGTATTGGATGTAAGAATAAATGGTGATTTCTTGAACTCTATACTAAATGTTAACCTTTATGTTACATTTAACCTCTCTCAGGACTTGGGAGGCAGAGGCAGGTGGCTTTCTATGAGATGGAGGCCAGCCCAGTCTACAGAGCAAGTTCTAGGACAGCTAGGGCTACACAGAGAAATCCTGTCTAGAAAAACAACAACAAAAGACTTAAACCTTTTGGGTCTAGAATGGTACACACCTTTGATCCCAGCATGTGGGAATCAGAAGTAAATGGATCTCTGTTGAGTTCAAAGCCAGTCAAGGCTACATAGAAACCCTGTCTTAGTCAGACAGACAACCAACAAAAGCTCTTAAGAAAATTGAACACTGATTTCCTCAGTGTCCGTTGTAATGTCCCCGCTTGTTTCTGATTTTTGTTAATTTGCATGTTCTCTCTCTGCCTTTTGGCTAATTTGGATAAAGGTTTATCTTGATTTCTTGAAGAACCAACTCTTTGTTACAATGATTCTTTGTATTGTTTTGTTTCTACTTTATTGATTTCAGGCCTCAGTTTGATTATTTCCTGGTGTTTACTTGGGGTGAGTTTGCTTCTTTGTGTTCTAGAGCTTTCAGTTGTGCTATTAATTCTCTAGTGTGACTATTCTCCAGTTTCTTCATGTGGGCACTTAGCGTTATGAACTTTTCTTCTTAGTACTGCTTACAAAGTGTCCCATAAGTTTGGGTATGTTGTGTCCTCCTTTTCATTGAATTCTAGGAAGTCTTTAATTATTTTTTCTTTGACCCAGGAATGGTGCAATTGCGTGTTGTTCAATTTCCATGAGTTTGTAGGTTTTCTGCAATTTGTGTTGTTGTTGAATTTGAACTTTAAAGCTTGGTGGTCTGGGGCTGGAGAGATGGCTCAGAGGTTAAGAGCACTCACTGCTCTTCAGGGGTCCTGAGTTCAATTCCCAGGAACCACATGGTGGCTCACAACCATCTACAATTCAATCTGGTGCCCTTTTCTGGCACGTTGGCAGAACACTGTTTATGTAATAAATAAATCTTTAAAAAAAGCTTGGTGGTTTGATAAAAATACAAATTTTATTCAAATTTTTTGTGCCTGTTGAGGTTTACTATGTTGTCGAGAATGTGGTTGAATTTTGAGAAGGTTCCATGTGACGGTGAGAAGAAGGTATATTCTTTTGTGTTTGGATGGAATGTTTTATAGGTGTCTGTTAAACCGAATTGGGTCATAACTTCTGTTAGTTCCTTTGTTTCTTAAGTTTCTGTCTGGTGGTCTTGTCTAGTGGTAACTGTGGAGTGCTGAAGTCTCCCACTATAACTGTGGGAGGTATTATGTTTGACTTGCATTTTAGTAATGTTTCTTTTACGAACATGGGTGCCTTGTATTTGGGGCATAGATGTTCAGATGAGACTTCTCCCTGATGGATTTTTCCTGTGATGAGGTAATATCTGTCTTTGAAGTTGAGGTGTGTTTCTTGTATGCAGATGGATTCTGTCTTCATACCCATTTTGTTGACCTGTGTCTTTTTTTTTTTTTTGGTTGGTTGGTTTTTCAAGACAGGGTTTCTCTGTAGCTTTGGAGCCTGTCCTGGAACTACCTCTTATAGACCTGGCTGTTCTTGAACTCACAGAGATCTGCCTGCCTCTGCCTCCCGAGTGCTGGGATTAAATGTGTGTGCCACCATCTCCTGGCTAGCCTGTGTCTTTTTATAGGCAAGACCACTAATACTGAGGGAAATTAAAGAACACTGAGTGTTAATTCTTGTTTTGGATTTGTTGTGGTTGAGCTATTGTGTGTGGAGTTACCCCAATTTATATTTTGGCTTTCGGTAAGGTGGGAATATTTATTCCCTATGTTTTTGTGAGTGTAGTTAACTTCCTTAGGTTGGAGGTTTCCTTCCAGTAAGGCTGGAATTGTGGATATGTATTGTTTAAATATGGTTTTGTCATGGAATATCTTGTTTTCTCCATCTATAGTGATGGATAGCTTTGTTGGGTATAGTAATCTGGGCCTTCAAAGTGCTGGGATTAAAGACTTGCACCTGTGTCTAGCCTTTATTGCTCTTTGAAACATCACTTAGTTGCTAGTTGAAACATTTAAATATTAGCAAACACATACTAAAAGAATACAAAAACAAGGGGGCTGGAAAGATGGCTCAGCAGTTAAGAGAACAGAGGGCTCTTTCAGAGGACCTGGGTTCAATTCTTAGCGCCCACATGGCAGCTCATAACTGTCTGTATTTCCAGTTCCAGAGGACCTGACACCCAGGGCAAAGCACCAATGCATATAAAATAAAAAATTACTAATTAAAAAAATAAAGAATACAAAAAACAAGTAAAGTCTCCAAGACTACAAAAATAAGGTAACCAATGTCATTCGCCTACAAAGTCTTCCTTCATAACAATATGCCTTGTGAAGTTATACAGAGTTGAGAATGGGACCAAACTGGTAAGTTAGTAATGTCACGTGTGACAATATTCACTGTTCAAGGATATAGGATTCATTATAGTACTAAAAACCTGATTAAATTTCCTATAGTTAAAAGCTTTTAAATTTACATGTTATAATACATATCTTTATAAATATTAAATGATTTAAATAAGTTTCTAAACTGTTATCATACATTTAAATATATACAAATAAGTTACAATATATGTAGTGTATACACTATATATAGCATATAAGTTATATATATATATAATTATAAGAAAATCATTCTGATAAGACAAAAGAAGAACAGACATGAATTAAGACATCCCCTGTTCCTGGGTAAGATGAAACCTCCTTAACAGAAGTTAACAGCAAATTTTCACAGAGCGAAACTAGTGGATTCTAGTGTTAATCTAAAACATAAACAAGATTGTTTGCTGAAGAAAAGTGGTCCCAACACATATAAAGAAATACAGTCTTCTAAATCAATGCATTACCAATGGACCAGGAGTAAATACCCCTAAGAGGTCGAAACATACATGAACACTGGATAAAGGGAGCATCACCAATAACTGAACATTACAATGGTTCATGAATTCCCCCTGGACAACTAGAAGGCCCTTGGGAGATAAAGCCAGCCCCACATTTCAGTGATCAGTAGGATCACTACATCAAACACTAATGGAGAGCTCATGACAACAAGTCACAGAAAATGTGAAAATTATTTCTAACTTTCTAATTTGGATGCCAAATTCAGAAATTTTAAAAGGAAAATTTGATAAATTCAAGAAGTACATAAAAAGAAATGGTGTGACAAACTAAAAAAGAATCACTAAAATTAAAGAAAAAAGACTAGTAAAATCCTGGGGGTTGGGAGGTGGTGAGGCACACCTTTAATCCCAGCACTCAAGGAAGCAGAGATCTCTATGAGTTAGAGGCCAGCATGGTCTACAGAACAAGTTCCAGAACAGTGAGGACTGTTACACAGAGAAACACTATCTCTAAAAAATGAAACAAAACAAAACAAAACAAAAAAGCTGGTGAAAACATATCTGAAGGGTTTAAACTATTGAATATGTAAAGTACCTATAATCTTAAGCGTTTAGGAGGCAGAGAAGTTGAGACCCTATCTAAACACACAGACACCGACACATAGACACAAGAAAAATCTAAACACACAGAGATACACACACACACACACACACACACACAGAGACACACACACAGACTAGAAAGAAAAATAACTAAATGATGTTAATAGGAAACACACAAAAAGGAAAGTTACCATTATGCATTAAAAAAGTTTACCATCATTTATCAAATGATAAAATTATCCACCGTTATGACCGTACTATCCAGATCCTTAAAGCGCTTTTGGGGAAACAGGTATATGGATGTAGGATATTCTCAGGCTATAGAAAGTTTAAATGGCACATAGAAATATCCACAACACACTAATATATATTTTAAAACATGTTAAAATACACACAAGAATATTTATTATCTTGAAAAACAACAAAAAAGAGAAGAAAAGCAAAAACCAATAAGTAATTGTAACGTGTGGAACTGGGTTAGGAGATACAAATGGAGATACTGCTTTTGATAATAGGTTTTATATAATTCTGCCTGTTGTTATAAAAAATAAACATTTTACATATTCAAAAATTAAGTTGAAAAGAACACAAATCACCTAAACCCACAAACTGAAAATAAATAGAAACAAATAAGCCTAAGTATATGCCAAATGATAACAGGACCACAATGAAAAAAATTATTTTGGGCTGAAGTATAATTCAGACTTGAATTATACTTGGACATCATAGCTCAAGGCTGAGCCCAAGTCTACTATTGCAAAGACCAAAATTATTCCAAGTACCAATTTTATGTTACTGAAACATACTTCAAGATCAAAAAGCACCACAAATACCTTAAATTTCATGGACAGTTTTATTAATGCAAAACTAGTATTTTTTTGAATTTTAAAATAAAGTATACTATTGGTCCTGTAATTAAAAGCAATATTCATAATGCAAAAAAAGAGAAAACTCAGTAATGTTAAGTTACTAAAGTACATGTGTGAATAAACTCAATGAATTCAGGCAAGCATCATCAATGGATGCTAAGGAAAAGCTGATATAGAGCAGGACACAGTTGGATCCTCCTATCATGTTTGCACTTTTTAGTTTTAGCTCCCTGTAATCCAGTACAGGCTAAAATAATAAGTGGAAAATCACAGAAATAAGCAATCAACAAGCCTTAAGTTATATGCTGATCTGAGTAGCATAATGAATCTCATGCCATCTCACAACTAACTGCCTAGGACACAAATCTTCCTTTTGCCGGCACACACAGGCCACAGGCCACCTTCCTTTAGTAAAGAGATCAGTGTTTGTGTTCAAGTAACCTGAGTTTCAGTTAATAAAAGGCTCCACAGCCATCACTAAAACTATGGATCTGGATGTGCTTTAGATATATCAGGAAGTGCTTAAGGAAAACAGTGAAAGCACGTTATTTAACGGATTAAGAAATTAAATCAGCTGGGTGGTAGCATACACTTCTAATGAAAGCACTTGGGAGGCAGAGGCTGGTGGATTTCTGTGAGTTTTAGGCTAGCCTGGTCTACAGAGTGAGTTTAAGGACAGTCAGGGTTACACAGAAAAACCTTGTCTTGGGGAGAAGAAGGGAGGGAGAGAGGGAGGAAGGGGAGGAGGGAGGGAGGGAGGGAGGGAGGAAAATATATATCATAGCTGGATGGTGGTGGTGCACGCCTTTAGTCCCAACACTCTATGGATCTCTATGAGTTCGAGACCAGTCTGCTCTACAGAGCTAGTTTTAGGACAGCCAAGGCTATCAAAGAAACCCTGTCTTAAAAGAAAAAAGAAGAGTAAATCATGTGCTAAGGTTTTTATGATATATAGACAGAATAAATTGTCTAAACAAATTTTTGCTAATTTTGTTGTACTAAAACTACAAAAAATATGTCCACAGTGCAGATAAACTGCTTAGTTAAGACATAAAAGGTATTCAATTTATGTAAATATAGGAAAAAAAACCCAGCACATACACAGGAATCAATAATAGCCACTTTTCCAGGCACCCGCTAGTGGTCTTGAGATACATCTCCATTCATGAGAAAATACTATATTAAGGCCTGGAGAGATAGCTCAGTAGTGAAGAGCACTGCTCTTCCAAAGGCCTCAGCTTTGGTTCCCAGTTCCCAAATGATAACTCAACTGTCTTCCAGCAGATTCACAGGGGATCTGAGGGCCTCTTTCTGACCTATGTGGTTATAAGGCAAGTACATGATGCACAGATGCAGGCGACACCATTACACACAAAAGAAAGAAATGGGAGAGAGGCAAGGAAGACAAAGGAAGAAAAAGAAAAAAGAAGGGCACACATGGTTTCCCAGGACACACATGGTGGCTCATAACTATCTTTAATTTCAGTTCTAGGAGATCAGACATCCTCTTTGGGCACAGTCACCTAAGTGGTATACAGACACCTATAAACATTTTGCAAACAGATTTTTTTTTTTAAATGTTGGGATACTATTTTTGTATTGTGTGTTGGGTATATAGTATGTCTGTGGTGTGTATGTATATGTGTAGTATGTAGTGTGCATGTGTGTGTCTGTATGTGTATGTGCATGCACATGTCTTGTCTGTGGTGTTATGTGTGTTTGTGTAGTATTCTGTGGTGTATGTGGTATATATTCTGTGGCGTGTATATGTATTATGTCTGGTATATGTGTGTCTGTGTCTGTGTGGTATGTGTGGATGTTATGTCTGTGGTGTGTGTTTGTATGTGTGAGACCAGGTGCAGAGGTCAGAAGAGGACTTTATAGCTATTCTGTTCTATCACTCTCCATCTTATTTCCTTGAAACTGGATCTCTCACTGAACTTGAAACCATCTGTCAGGCTTGCCTTGGCCCCTCAAGAATGGGGTTCTTGATATGTGGGGCCACAACCAACCATTTATATGGGTGATAGGAATTCAAACTGAGATGCTCATGCTTGTGCAGCAGGCACTCTTAGCTAGGAAGCCATCTCCCAGTCCCCAACTTTGGCAGATGTGTTTATTGCATATGCCATGTACACACACAGCAAATGAGAACAAGAGGCCCAGGTTATCAGTTATGGTTATGTTAATTACATATCTCTATGATTGTGGTGATATCACTTAAATTTTCAGTGACATTAATTTCATTTGTAAAATAACATTTCCCTATAACTTATTTGGCAATAAGAAATCTGTCATTTATTAACATATATGTCATTTATTAACATGAGTGCAGACATGCATTGCTCATGAAAGTCGGATGGTAACTCCACAGAATCTATTTCCTTCTGGTATCTAGCTGTCTCTGCCACATTGCTAGTGGGCTCTGCAGCTTCTGGACAATCATCTGTCTCTGTCTCCTCTCTGACTGTGTCAGTTCTGGGATTACAGAAGTACAAGACTACATTTGGCTTTTTCCCCATGGCATTCAGTAATCAAATATGAGGAATCTTGCCAGCCCCCAAATTCTGTAATTTGATATTTCTTTATAATTTTCATTTTTTAAAAATTTTTATTTTTACTTTTTTATGTTCTGTACATGAGACTTTTACTTGCAGTGTGTGCCTGGTACCTGCAAAGATCACAAGAGGGTATTGGATGCCCTGGAACTGGAGTTACAAAGGGTGGTGAATCATATTTGGATGCTAGGAACCTAGCCCTGGTACATTCTGTAAAAGCAGCCACTGCTGTTAACCCTTGACCCATCTCTTCAGCTGTCTCTCTCTCTCTCTCTCTCTCTCTCTCTCTAGCGTGGATTTTTTGAGACAGGGTTTCTCTGTAGCTTTGGAGGTTGTCCTGGAACTCATTCTGTAGACCAGGCTGGCCTCAAACTCACAGAGATCTGCCTGCCTCTGCCTCCGCCTCCAAAGTGCTGGGATTAAAGGCATGTGCCACCAATGCCTGTCCTAGCCTTCTCTATTTTTTAAAAATTACCTTATTATGGGAATGTGTGATGTGCATATGTGTGTCATGCCACAGTGTGTCATGCCACAGATCCTGTGTGGAGTTCAGAGGACAACTTAGCAGGATTTGGCCCATAATTTTACACTGGTAAGAATATCTGGTTGGTTTGCACTATTGGAATATTAAGTAAAAAGATCCTTTTTAGTAAATATTATCTGAACATTTAGCTTAAAGAATGCAGTCTTTCTTTCCCTACTAATTTTAAGTTGTTCTCTAATATGATTCTATCTTAATAAAACAATCCCAGATGGGAAAGGCTTCCAAAAAAAAGGAGTTACTGAGTCACCAGATAATTTTAGTGAAAGGAAAAACAAGGAAGTTTTAAATACAAACAACACACACACACACCACAACATTTCTGTAATTGTTTCCTCATTTTTATGGTGCAAAAACCACAGAAAATGTAAAAAACCAACAAGTCAATTAACGACTATACAGTCTGTATTTTAAAAATCTGCTTGGTAGTTTTATTTTCTTTTCTGTCTGATCAGAAACCAAAGGGACTACACATTTAAATTACTGGTTTATTTTAAGTAAATGCCCAAAAATCTTTTAAGTAGAAAACAACAACAACAAAAACAAACTAGTTTGTCTCTATGGAAGACTCCTGGCTGTCAATCAGAAGGCCGAGACACTATTGTATTCACAACCATTAATGTACTATTTTACATCTTTAAGTAAGTTTCATCATTTATGAGGATAGTACATATGCTCACTGGATTGCTTTGAAAGTTACACACAAAGACAGCCAGGAAAGTCATAACAGGAATAAATGTAGACTACTAGGTTATAAGGAGTGTGATTAAGACTGTTTGCAAGTGTCTAATAAAACTATGAAAAACTATTTTAATAACTTTATGCTTTACTGTTGTGGAATATTCATTTACACTGTGTGAAGATATGTCATTATGACTGGTTTAATAAAAAGCTAAGTGGCCAATAGCTGGGTAGGGTTTTCAGGGCACAGAGAACACTGGGAAGACGACTGTGGAGTCATGTCATGAGGAGACACGAGGAAGCATGAAATGTAGGAGATGGGGTAATGAGTCATGAACCACATGACAGCACATAGGTTAGTAGAAATAGGTTAAGTTATAAGTTATAAGTTATAAACAAACCTAAGGCCAGGCGTTGGTGGCACACACCTTTAATCCCAGCACTTGGGAGGCTGAGGCAGGTGGATCTCTGTGAGTTCGAGACCAGCCAGGTCTACAAGAGCTAGTTCCAGGACAGGCTCCAAACCTACAGAGAAACCTTGTCCCTAACCCCCCCCCAACCCCCCAAAAATAGAAAAATGCAGTACCAGGGAAGTTCTCTTATGTGCACTAACACAAGACTAATTAATCAGAACTTTAATGAAAGAAACTTACAAGTTTGTACTGTAAGTATTACATAATTACTTTCTATTTATTAATTAAATTATTTATTGCCTCTTGCACTAAATACTTTTAAAAGATTTATCTTTATTTTATGTATATGAGTACTTTGCCTGCATGGATGTCTGTGTACCATGTGCCTGAAAGGACAGAAGAGGGCGTTGGATTCCATGGGCCTGGAGTCGTAGATTGTTGTAGGCCACCATGGCAGTACTAGAATTGAACCTAGGTCCTCTGGAAGCACTGAGACATCTCTCTGGAGTCACTATGGACACACTAGCTTTCCCCTTCCTCCCTGAGTATACAGTAATGCTCAAGAATTGGTTTCCCTTCTCAAGCGCTCTTCCATAGGTGCTGCTTTCCCATCTAAACAATGAAATGTTGCTGCGTGGGGCAGGGTCTTTAATTCTTAGCATTCAGGAAACAGGCAGAAGGAAGGATTGAGGGTTTGAGGCCAACCTTCACTGAAGAAGGCTTTCTAAATGAGTAAATAAATAAATGTTAAAACAACGTTCTCATTTATGACTTAGAATTTTCTGATTTTGTCACAGTACCTCTCAACTAAATCCAATTTTACAGAATTTCTCATTAATGTCACAGTAACAGGATGAGGGAGATTCTATTATAGTGACCAATTTAGAATTTAGTAAACTATAGGGCTGGAGGTTAAGAGCAGTGGCTGCTCTTCCAGAGGTCCTGAGTTCAATTCCCAGCAACCACATGGTGGCTCACAACCATCTGTTGTGAGATCTGGTGCCCTCTTCTGGTGTGCAGATATACATGGAAGCAGAATGTTGTATACATAATAAATAAAATCTTTAAAAAAAAAAACAAAACAGAATTCAGTAAACTGAAACACATAGTTGAAAAAAAACTGCTCAAAGTCATAAAGTCGGCCATTGGTTAAACCCAACATATTGATCTTATGCTAATTTATTGCTCCTGTGGAGACACTGGTCACTTCACCTCTCAAGACAATGCTGGAAAGAGACCCTTATTCTTTTTTTTGTTTTTGTTTTTTTTTAAGATTTTATTTATTTATTATGCATACAACATTCTGCTTCCATGTGTATCTGCACACAAGAGAGCATCAGATCTTAGAATGGATGGTTGTGAGCCACCATGTGGTTGCTGGGAATTGAACTCAGGACCTCTGGAAGAGCAGTCAGTGCTCTTAACCTCTGAGCCATCTCTCCAGCCCGAGACCCTTATTCTTATTTTTGTTTAAGTATACTCTTCAGAACTAATCTGGATACAACATAAATTCACATATAGTACTTTAATTTGTATAGTAGAAAGTCAAAGTTTCAAACAATGAATATTGCCTTAGCAGAGATTATAAAATGGCTAAGAAACAAAAGAATATATTACATGGTATGCAATAAACCATGAAAAGATGAAAGCTAGTTTTATACGTGTTAAGACACACACACACACACACACACACACACACACACACACACACACACACACACACACACACACAATTATGTTGCCCTGTGCTGCAGGACACTGGCAGTACCAGCATAAGAGTAGGCAAATTAAATGGGTACTCAGAAGGAGTAGTTGAGTAAATCTGAGTGAAGATTCACGGGCTGAGGAGATGAGCATTAGCCAATAGAAGTCAAAGGAAAGTACTTTGAGGAGTAATTGATAAGGAACAGCTGATGACTGTGTCTTTAAGAATGTGGCTATACCAGAGTGTGCCAAGAAAAGGAAGAGAAAGACATATATATGTACTGGGACCTACAAGGCAGCTAATTGATTATAGTCTGATAAGAATTTGGCTTAAAAAAAAAAAGAATTAAGAATTTGGGCTTTTAAAAGAATAAGGAGGGCTAGAGAGATGGCTCAGTGGTTAAGAGCATTGGCTGCTCTTCCAGAGGACCGGGATTCAAGTCCTAGCACCTACATGGCAGTTTACACCTGTCTATAACTCCAGTTCCAGGGGATCTGACACTCTTACACAGACATGCATGCAGGCGAAACACCAATAAAATAAATGATTAAAAAAAAAAGATTTAAAAAATAGTAAGGATAAAGGGTTTAGAAAAGAAAGAAAATTGTATGATTTGACCTAGAGTAGGTATGTTTAAAAGGGACCTTAAGTGACAAAGACGGAAACAAAGAGATGACTGAAGAAGTTTTAACATAATATAGGTGAAAACTGATGGCAATGAGTGAAGCTAACATAATTCAGATGCAGAGAAGTGGTCAGACTTAGGATATATCTTAAAGTAAACAGGATTTCCTCCAACACTGGATATGGAGCACTAGGAATAAAGAATACTTTTAACCCAAGAAAATGTTAGAAAATGGCCATAAGCTGCAACACTAAAGACAAGCAAGTAGAGCATTTGAGGGTGGAATAAGTCTGAGGTGTCCTAGAAATGAATTGAGGTCATCTGTGTCAAATGCTGCAGAAAGGTAAAAAGAGATGAGAACTCAGGTCAGAAATTTAGGTCAATGGGAACTGTGATGTCTTCCAAGAAATTTGTCTACACAGGAAAGTATAGTGAAGAGAAAGAGGCTGATGGTGTAGGTTAGTGGTGGAGTACTTGCTCAACAGCAAGAATAAAGGAAAGAGAGGAGGAGGGATGCTGGAGGAGGAGAGAGGGACCAGTAAACAGCTGCAATGCAGAAGCAGGTATGGAGAGATTAAAAGAGGACCACTATGTGGTGGGAAAATTGACAGCCAAGGAAGGCTAAAGAACACACCACATTTAAACTATTGCCATCACAGGAAAGACAGAGCAACTGATTCCTGTCAAACTTAACTGCCATCTAAGAAAAATGCAAGAAGGAAAATGATGTTTTTCAAAAGAACACAACAGTATCCTAACTATTAAATAATCTGAAATTACAACACAGATAAAGAGGAAGATATTACTCATCATTCCTTAAGGATCATTCAGTGATTTCTGAAGGAGCTGTAGTATATAATGCTCAGTTTGTCAAAGAAAATCTGTTCAAAACAGAACACTCAAGAGAAAAATAAAAACCACTAAAAGAAAAACACACCAAAGAACTAGCTAAACATTGCAGAAATGAAAAATGTTAAGTTCAAAAACTTAAAACAAAAAAGTCCTGTCAGGCCAGGCATTGGTGGCCAAGCCTTTATTCCCAGCACTCGGGAGGCAGAGGCAGGCAGATCTCAGTGAGTTCGAGGCCAGCCTGGTCTCCAGAGTGAGTGCCAGGATAGGCTCCAAAGCTACACAGAGAAACCCTGTCTCGAAAAACCAAAAAGTCCTGTCAGACATAGCAGTGGGCTGATATGAAAAGAACCTTATATACAGTGAAAACACCACATTGAGAGGGGGAAATAAAGATGCTTGTACGAAGACAAGCAGGATAGTATGCATGTGAAGAAGGACGAATGTTCTTTGAATGAGTACAAATGGAACCCTGGATCTTCAGGAAAGGTAAAGTGTATGGAATTACAACCAGTGGGTGAAAGTTAAGCAACTATTTTTCCTTTTTTAATACATTTAAAAGGCATATGCCTGTTTGAAAGCCCTAGCAATAAACAACCAATCCACCTCAGATGGGATCCTACTTTCTTACCCCTTTGTACCCACCCTGGGGACAAAGTACCTGCTTCAGTTTCAGAAAGAAGTTTTCAGTAGTGCTGCGTTTGCTGAAGGGCCAGAACAGCCTCTCATTGGGTGAACAGACTCGAACTTTGGTCTCCAGGAGAAATCTAACAGGCTCTTGTACTTCTGTTATCACCAAATCCACAGCTGTTGTCATGAACAGTACTTTATCTAGAGACAGAAAGAAACCAGAAAAAAAAAAAAAGATGGAAATGTGTTTGTTCATGTAATCACTGAATAATTACTTTTTATTTTAAGTATACAAGACATCATAAGGTCAACTATCAAAATTCTGTAAGCAGACACCTCAAATAAAATGTTAGACAAGTAGCTGAAATCTTTCTTTCCACTGAAAATTCTGACTCTATGTAGAATGCCAGAAGTAGAATTAGGTGGTGACAGCTGTACAGCAGAAAGAAACGTACAGTCAGACTGTATCTGCAAAACTGCTATACATCTCTTAAGTCTCCTTCACAAACCCTGCAAATTCTCAAGTTTTAAATTTCGATAACTATGTCTTTTTTAAAAAACAGGTTGTCGTTATGTTGCTCTGGCTGGCCTCAAACTCATAGCAATCTGCCTGCTGCTACCTCCAGAGTATTGGGATTAAAGGTGTATACCACCACTGCCCAGCTCATATACAAAAACGTACTGAAAAAAGGGAAAGAAAAATGAAGAGAAGGGAAGGAAAGAAAAATAAATAAACAAAAGTGATAATGTTTTTAGGTTAAAGTTAGAAAGAAAGTCAAGAATTATTCAAATTATTTGTTTCACCGAGGTTTCCCAATAATGTGTGTGTTAAAAATCTCCATCATCATGCCGGAGTGGTGGTTTGGACCATTAATCCCAGCACTTGGAAGGCAAGGCAAGAGGGTCTCCATGAGTTTGAGGTAAGCCTGATCTACAGAGCAAGTTCCAGAACAGACAGGGTTACATAGAGTCCATGTCGCCCATGGGCTGGAGTGATGACTCAGTGGTAAAGAGCACAGCTGGCTGCGCGCTCTTTTAGAGGAGCCAGGTTTAATTCCCAACACCCACGCTGCAGCCCATACTTATCTCTAACTACATTTTCAAGAGATTTGCCATCCTCTCTGACCTCTGTCAACATCAGGTATGAATGCGTTCCACAGACATGCATGTAGCCAAAACACCCATACATGTAAAAAAGTCTGAAGACAGAACTCTGCATCACCTTTAGGAGTTTCCTCGTTCACAACTTGAAAATGTGGGGATTTAGGATTCCAACTTCCAGTAATAACATATGACTTTCCATCTGAACTTTTGCCCATAGACTCCTAAAGAAAAGAGTAAAAATAAACCTGATTTCAAAAGTGGGCTAATCCTCATCTTGAGGCTTTTTAAAAACAGGAATTCAAAATGCATAACTTTGATAAGGACTGTACTGACTTTTAAGAATTTACTGTATATTCGATATACAATATGGAAGTCTCCAAAATATAAACTAAAACCATATAGGAATCTGCAAAAAATTTACATTTCCAGTTAACCACAACAACAACCACTTATGGTCTCTTCCACAGTCTACACTTTGGGAGAGTTCTATGCTAGGAAAGAGAGGGATCCAATGTCTCAAAACCATGAAGATGGAGTGATTTGAAAGTGACTTGCCATGCATCAGAATAACCGGTGGTTGCAAGTAAGTTTTACTAATTGCCGACAACCTGAGTAAATAGTGTTGAGTGCAAGTGAAAAGGCTAAGCGACCAAGTTATACCCCAAATTAACCAATCACTTCCTGTAACAGCTAGAACTTTGAAGGTGTTTATGAAGCACGAGTGTGCTGACATTAATGGTACCTGTTCTAATTCAAGAGACAAATTATGCCATTTGCCTCTGCAACCATCAACTTAAAAGCTTCCTTGAAATGCCAGCACACTCTTTCCAGAGGAAAGAAGAATAAAATGAGTTGTTTGCCTTCCAAGTTCATCACTGCAGGTACAGTAATTACTCACTCTGGCAATTGGCTGGCCTTCTCTGGGATGAAACAGCAAACCATTAATGAAATCTGAATGGCCCTCTAAAACCTTATATTCATTTTTATCTTGATGATCTGAAATAAATAAATCTAATTTTCATATTAGCAGCTTGAAGTACAAAATTTGATTAGTGGAAGAAATGATTCAAGTCTAGTTTCTGGATTCCTATGCTATCAATGCTGACTCTAAGGTGACATATTTTCTAGTGTTTTATACTCAGTTCTTTCCATGTCATTTCTTCCTCATGAGATGTATAATATCAATAAATAAGCAAAGCCACTTTAAATACATTCATTTAGAGATACTGACTTCCCAGTATCAAAGGCACCATATACTACTATATGCACAGTCCACAGTGCAGGTAGCTTTCCTTGTGGCACCCACTGTACATCAAAACTCAAAAACCAATAAAATGGTTTGTGAAGAGTGTTGTGAAATAGAGAAGGCATTGATGGAGTCTTGAGTAAAGTTGCTCAAGTATCAGAGTTTTGTTTAAAGGTAAAAGTGCATGTGAATGGTTACAGCTAAGATTAAAGATACATCAATTATTTGCATAACTATTTCTAAACTTATGTAAGATAAATGTGTATAAATCACATCAAATGGAACATTGGTGAAATCTACCTCTCAAATTCTATGTTGAATTCTTCTGTCAACATAAGGATCACCATATAATTCTTAGTTTTGCAAATGATTTTTATATAACAACAATAATCTTAACATCTACTCCTTGCATGAACTTTTGTTTGATTTATTTTTTGATATAAGGTTGTACTGTGTGACCGATTCAGCATCCCAAGTGCTGAAATTACGGGCATATGCCACCATGCACAATTATTCATGTTTGGAAGTAAAGGACACAACAGTTGGATTCTCACATTAATCCTACCTGAGAAGTAAACAAAAATTATTATCAGCACTATATAGGTCAAGGCACCAAGGCTGAGCTATTCATTCAAGGTCAGACTTATAAATGACGTATCAGGAAAAAGGAAATTCCCTTATATTTGTACAATGCTTTGTAGCGTAAATGAACACTTATATAAACATGTTTTGAGTCCAATATGATAAAGTAAACCAATATACCAAGGAAACAGAAATAGTTTGTAACCTTCTAAGAAAAACCAATCACAACAAAAGAACCCATGACAAAGAACCTTACCAGGTCTAACAAATGCATATCACTATTTCGGACATCTTTTCCTGGGCTAAGGAGAAGACCAAAGCACCTGAAAAAAAAAAAAAAAAAAGAAAAAAAAGAAAAAAAAAGAACTGACATAAACTTCAGAGGCAGGAGATCTCTGACTTGAGGCTAGCCTGATCTACAGAGCTAGTTCCAGGACAGCTAGGCCTACACAGAGGAATGAAAAAAGAATTACCAATAAGTCAAAATACTTGGCAAGTCATTTCTTTCTTTCTTTCTTTCTTTCTTTCTTTCTTTCTTTCTTCTTCCTTCCCTCCCTTCCCTCCCTCCTTACCTCCCTCCCTCCTTTCCTTCCTTCCTTCCTTTTTGGTTTTTCAAGACAGGGTTTCTCTGTATTGCTTTGGAGGTTGTCCTAGAACTTGCTCTATAGACCAGGCTGACCTCAAACTCAGAGAGATCCGCCTACCTCTGCCTCCTGACTGTTGGGATTAAAAAAGGTATGCGCCAGGCAGGTGTTGATGGCACACGCCTTTAATCCCAGCACTAGGGAGGCAGAGGCAGGCAGATCTCTGTGAGTTCGAGGCCAGCCTGGTCTCCAGATCGAGTGCCAGGATAGGCTTCAAAGCTACACAGAGAAACCCTGTCTTGAAAAACCGGAAACAAACAAACAAAAAGCCTGCGCCACCAATACCCGGCGGCAAGACAATTCTTAATACAGTGTATGACTACTCCACTAGACAGATAAAAACCAAAACTCATACTTAAGATAAACATAAAGAGAAATGTTTACCTCTCAATGGCAAGCTCTTTGTTAGCTGTTTGCTGCACACAGATGACAATCTTCTTATCGATACCCTGTCGAAGTTTAAAGCATTGCCTGTCCTTGTCCTTGGGAACAGCACTATGAGGTCAACACATTTCATTAATGTCACCAACAAGTTTCTTGTCATACACCATAACAATTATTTTAAAGACCTTAAATTTCTGAATCTTTTTTGTGTGGTTTACAAGTAATAGCAAAAAAGAAAATAGAACTGAATATGAACAACAAGATGGAAAAAAATGTGACCAATTGATTTATTGACTAACCATGATGGTTACTGTCCTGAGGTAGTGATAACTTTTAGTATTAATACTAATGCTGTTATTATTAAAATAAGATGACAAGCTAATAAATGCCAGCGTGAGAGAGATTAAAAGTCTTAAAATGCCTTTTTACTAAAACTATCACCTAATCTATGACATACTCTCCAGCTGCACTGTTCTCAAAGGGGACAGCACCAGTAGCAATTAGCCTTTGTGCAGCAAGTCTAAACTATCTTATTGCTTTAAAATACTACTGGTAGATAAAACACATGAGTAACTGAATAGTGGTAAGTACTCACCACTTAAATACTACTTTGGAATGTATGTGCATTTGTGTATTTGCTAATCTAATATTTTGTTAACACTTTCACTATAAATCAAAAAAGTCTAGCAAAGGGCTTTAGGAATGACAAACATGTTCAAAGAAACATTTCACATTCCAAACTATTAAATATTTCTGGCGGACAAGCCTCAATTTTCAACTGTCCTTATATACATTAGTCTCTTATGGTCTAAGGATGGCTAAGTGTAAGCAAATATACTCTCTGCAACGTGAAACACTAATAGGCTGGGTAAGATACAACTCAGTATAGAGTGCTTGCCTAATATACCCTGGGTTTAATCTTCAGTGCCACAGATGGCACAACTCAGTACATACAGAGTGTCTCTGAGACCATGGAGGCATACGGAGAGTACAATCAGTGGTAATTCACCTAACTGAACACCAGAGGCCAAACTGCATTTCTTTTCTTTTTTCAAGACAGGGTTTCTCTGTGGCTTTGGAGGCTGTCCTGGAACTAGTCTTGTAGACCTGGTTGGTCTCGAACTCACAGAGATTCACCTGCCTCTGCCTCCTGAGTGCTGGAATTAAAGGTGTGCACCACCACCGACCAGCGCCAAACTGAATTTCTTATCCTGTGATTATGTTAGCCAAACGAGGAACTTTACATTTAATTCCCACTGTACATTATATGGAGCTAAGATCAAGAGTTAGCCTTGGGAGGCTAAGGCACAATTTCGTGTGACAGAGTTGAGTTGTTCAGAAGGTTAAATGAAACCAAAGCAATCAATCAATTAATGAAGCAAGCAAGCAAGAAAACAACCAACCAACCAGCCAGCCAGCCAGCCAAATAACCAACCAATCATTTTGAGTTTCTCAGGGCTACATATTTTTATGAGCTGCTTTGTAATTATAACAATGTAAGACACACACACACACACACACTCTCTCTCTCTCTCTCTCTCTCTCTCTCTCTCTCTCTCTCTCCCCCCCCCCCCAAAGAGACAGCATTTCAAACAAAACCAGTCAGCTATTGGGCTTTTCACTTAAATGTAATTATTAAAGATCACATATTTTCCTCATAATTTGATTTTATCCAGTTTATGAGGCATCACAGAACAGATCTGTACATGCAGCTATTGATTTTAACCACTCATTTTATGGTATGAGCAACATGAGGAAAAAGTCATCTTGCAATCATAACTGTAGACAGAAAGGATTTCAGTCTTAACCACTACATTTTCCAAATAGAGAATCTGTAGACAGGAGAAGTAAAGGAACTTCAAAATGGCCACGTGTTTCAAAGTATCAGCAGTTAAACCCAAGTTTTGATTTTTATTTCTGGGTCCTTCCTATTACTCAAATACTATTTTATTTAAAAACCAACTAGCCAGGCATAGTGGCTCACACCTGTAATCTCAGCCCCTGGGAGGATGAGAATGGAGAACTACTGTGAATTTGAGGACAGCCTGAGCTACACTTTGAGGGTGCTTCCCCACTATATACATACCAAAGACAGGCTTTCGCTGATTAACCCTTGCTGCCCTGGAACTTGCTATGTAGCCTAGGCTGCCAGACTGGCCTTGAACTCAGACATCTACCTGCCTCTGTCATCTGAATACTGGGATCAAAGGCATGTGCCATCATTCCCAGTTTATATTTTGAGTTCTAAGACAGCCTGGGCTACACAGTGAGATCCATTCTTGATGGATGGATGGATGGATGAGAGAAAGAAAGGAAGAAAGAAAGGAAGGAAGGAAGAAAGAAGGAAATGATGAAATTTAACACCAAACTTAAGTTATTTTTAACTACATGTAGAAGGCTAGATTTGGGGCAAAGCCCATATTTCTCCTTCTAATGTGATTAGATAATCTTTACTGGTAAACCAGATGTCACAACCATAAGATCTTTAAATAAAAACAAGCCAACCAAATTTAAAAAAAAAAAAAAAGACAAATTGCTAGCTAGTTTTATGTCAACTTGGCACAAGCTAAAGTCATCTGAGGAGGGAACCTTAATTAAGAAAATGCCTCCATAAAATCTGGCTGTAAGTAATCCTATAGGACATTTTCTTAATTAGTGACTGAGGGGGAGAGCCCAGATCACTGTGGGTGGAGACATCTATAAGAAAGCTGAGAAAGCCATGGGGAGCAGACCAGTAGGCAGCACCCTCCATGACCTCTGCATCAGCTCCTGCCTCCACGTTTTTACCCTGTTTGAGTTCCTGTCCTGGCTTCCATCAATGATAAATTGTGATGTGGAATTATAAGCTGAATAAACCCTTTCCTCTCCAAGTTGCTTTGGTCATGGTGTTTCATTGCAGCAATAATAAACCTGACTAAGACACAAATTTAGCTATAAATGTAGTCTACTTAACTTTTGCCATAATTCATATCATAAGTTAGCCAGCCATTTTGTAAGACAATATAGTAACAGGTACTCCATAAATTGAATTTATTTTTTAATGCTTTAAAATTCTTTAAACATTGACACTATAAATCTATCTTTTCCCACTTTATCACTGTCATTGACTTATTCCTTGTAGATGTAATCACTTTAAATATGAAAGGTTTCTAATCTGACCTTTCTTCTGTACCACAGATAATAGTGTACTAAGTAAATTCACAAAATAAATGTGAGATGCTCTACCTAAAATAACCTTTACCATCATCTTCTTTTATTTCTAAAGACACAGAGAAGGTAAAGATGTCACTGTCAGGAGTCTGCGGCGAGGCAGTGGCTGAGAGTAGGGTCTGCTTGGCAGTACGGCGGAAGGCAGTGGCAAAACTGTAAAGTATCCGGCTTACCTACAAGCAGACATGTCAGGAAATTGGCTGTTATAATTAAGACAGAAAACACTCTCTCCCACTACTGACTCACAAAAGCATTTGCTGCACAATGTCCCTTACATGAAATAACCAAAATCAACTTTTGGGGATATCGCTCAGTATAGCAGTTATGTCTTTTGGGAGGAGGGGAAAAGATGACAGGGGATGGGGACGGGACATGACAAAAGGGATCATTCCTGAATGCTGGAAATGCTCTGTATCTTGAT
Source organism: Cricetulus griseus (assembly GCF_003668045.3). Lineage (NCBI taxonomy): Eukaryota > Metazoa > Chordata > Mammalia > Rodentia > Cricetidae > Cricetulus > Cricetulus griseus. The sequence goes on along the minus strand of NC_048599.1, from coordinate 148,725,915 downwards.
CTGGGAAGCGGTAGAAACTCATCAGGCCGCCACTGAATAGGTCTGTACTTTATACAAGTGAGATGAGAAAGCAAGATACCTGGAACTCCCATGTAGGTGGAAGGGGGGAACCAATACTACAAAGTTGCTGACTGAATTCCGTACTCTCCCAACATGTACACAAACATGCAATCATAATATATAAAAAGTAAATAGAAATTACTTTTATTTAGGTTAAATGTTTATTTACTTGGGAGAAGGCAATAACTAGTCTTTCCCTTAACCACTTTTTTTAGTTAATTATCTAATTTGTTAGGTTTCTTTTTTTTGTTTTGTTTTGTTTTTTTTTTTTGTCGAGACAGGGTTTTTCTGTGGCTTTAGAGGCTGACCTGGAACTAGCTCTTATAGACCAAGCTGGTCTTGAACTCACAGAGATCCACCTGCCTCTGCCTCACGAGTGCTGTGATTAAAGGTGTGTACTACCACCACTTCGCATTATTTTCTATTTTTGAAAAAGTGTCCCTCAGTGAACCTGAAACTCTGTTTAGACTAGAATGGCTAGCCATGAAGCCCCAATATCCACCTATGCTGGGGATGGGATTCTGGTCCTCATGAATATTCAACAAGCATTTTACCCGACCATCTCCCTGTCCTGTGGCACTTGCAGCAACAAAGACAGTGATGAAATCTCATTTGTAGTTCTTTCCTAAAGACTTACAGCTTCTTGTATTTCACAGCGAAAGACATGTATCCTAAAGAGCTCTGCATTATAGTGACTTTCAGTGAATGCAAAACAGTCACTCTCAGGAGTCCCATCATGCCCTCTGACACAGAAGAGGATCTTGTAGATAGGGTAGTTTGCTATCTCAGTGTTGGTCTGGGGATCTAAAAGTCTGTACAGACAAAAGAGAAAAGGAAAGATTAATTATAAGCAACTTGTACTGTATTTATATTAGAACTCAAGACATCTGTCCAGAAAGATGCTAATGTTGAAATGAGATATATAAGTCACATGGGAATGTTGACAGTACTAATCGCATAATTCCATGGTACTCAATCTACAGAGCTGTAATGTTTGGAAGAGGCCTATACAAAAGTATCAACATCAGCAAACAGGATTATAGCCTACAACTAAAATAAAGACAAAATCAGTACATAAATTAAGACTAAACAGACTATGAAACCTTTGCAGCTGGTTATCTTCTTAAAAGCATATTCTGTTTATAAAGGTAATAAAATTACAGTGCATAACTGAGCACAAAAACTGTGTTAAAAACAAAACACACCATACATTAAATCTAAGGGATGACAGTTAATGCAAATCAAAAGGACATCAAACAAATGTATTCACTCCACATGTACTTATGTGATAGTGACAATAGTCTAGACTATGTTATGTCACTAAAGACTCAGTTATGAAAGGTCAAGAATGCAATTTCCATACTGCAGGGCAAAGCCATCAATGAGGAAAATGTCCTAGAAGCCCTGTTCAAAATGAAAGAATCCAAAAGGAGCTCTAACCCAGGTTAAACACACTTTCAACAAAGGCTCTGGGAATGTGGAGCAAGAAAGATGTTTTCTCCATACAGAAGGAAAATAAATTAGGACAAAGTATAATTTCAATTGTTAGAATAAGCATACACTTTAAAATGCATAGTAAAAGTCATCAGAAGTAAATTAGAATTTGAGATTTTGAAATTATTGCTGGGACAAATTACATGTCCAATTAACTATGCAACTTCCTACTCTCCAGATGTTGCTGCTTTGCTGCTACTATGAAAACCCAGTATGTTCCTAAGGGTACTGAAAAACACATGAACCACTGATCAGAGTATAAACTGGATCAATTATTTCTAAAATCAACAAAAGCAGTAACAATGAGGAGACTTTTGAGCCAGCCTAAAGAAACTGAGCAAATTACCTATCCATGCCTATACAGTAACTGGTAATATTATTAGTATTTTTCTCATTAAAGAAAAACCTCTCAAAATAGACAGTGGAAATAGTTGGGCTAGAGAGATGGCTCAGAGCTTAAGAGCACTGGATCTGGGTTCAATTTCCAACACCCACTTGACAGCTCACAACTGTCTATAACTCAGGTTCCAGGGTACCCGTCACCCTCATACAGACATACATTCAGGCAAAACACCAATGCACATAAATTTTAAAGAAATGGTTATTAATATGTTTATGAACCATCTCAAATAAAATTTAAGCAAATCTATTAACATGGTAAAAGGTTCATAATATAAAACTAAATGAAGTATAATACACATGATGTGCAATTCCATTGCCAGCAAAATGTTGAATGATAAGCGTCATATATGCATGTGTATGTAGATTTATAAGCACATACACAGACACATACCCATATATACATTATGATTTTAGTGTGAGTTATCTTCCCAGCCTCGTGCACTGAAAGCTGTCGTTGCTACTTCAGAAGGTAGATGACCCTTTGGACACAGCTGGAGGAAATAGGTCACTGGGACATGCCTATCTTTCCTCTCTACTTGGTCTGTTGCAGCTTTCCTCTAGCAAGGCCTTTTGCTGTGATATATTACTGTACCAGGCCTAGAGACACTGAGCATCTGACTTTGGACTAAAACCTCTGAAATCACTCGCCAAGATGAATACTTGTTTTTTAAACTAGCTCTTGTAGACCAAGCTGGTCTCAAACTCAAGGAGATCAACCTGCCTCTGCCTCCCAAGTGCTGGAATTAAAGGCATGCATCACCACTGCCCGGCTTTTTTTCTTTTTTCTTTTCCAAATACTTCTTTTTAATCATTTCTCTAGGATTCTGTTACCGCACAGGTGAGCACACACATATACACAAAGAGTTTGGTTTTTATGTATGTGACTGCATGCGGAGATAAGACAACCTTGGTGCTGTTGCTCAGAAAACATCTATACTGTGCGTGAGACACATATACACATACACATACACACACACACACACACACACATACAGAGAGAGAGAGAGAGAGAGAGAGAGAGAGAGAGACTGACTGACTGACTGACTGACGAGCCCCAGGAATACACCTGTCTCTGCCTACCCAACACTGGGATTTATAAGGAAGCATCCAAATTTCTTTGAATTCATATCCTTGTGATAAGACAGCTAATTCCTCAGCTGTTATAAAGAGTATAGATGAGCCAAGACTTTAAATGCTTATCAACAGGAAAATAAAACTAGAGCTTTTTATTTAGTTCATGCTATTTTTATGAAATAAAAATTTTCTAAATTAGCAATTCTGTATTTAACTGATTGATAATAATCATTTGACTTGGTTATCTTTATTTCTTTAAGTTAGTATTAACAATACCTATTTCTAGGGCTTCTCTGGACCTCTAAATTATCATTTTAAAAAAGAAGAGAAAATCTTTCTTTCATGATCAGTATGTTTCAATTATCCCCAAACCATTTAAATCTCTAATGGTATATACAGGATCAGGATATGGGGCACATACACATGAGTATTCGTTTATCATAAGGGTTGCAACTCAAGGATATGATTATGGCATATATTACCTACGAGGGCTTCCTTGTGCAATCACATGTCAGATGCCAGACTTACCTCACAGTTCCTTCAGACACATTTGGCACTGAGAGGGTCACATCCAGAGAAATCTGACACTGACTTCTCAAGATGGACATCATCCTCAAGGCTTCCACTTCACTCCGGGGAGCATTTACTGAGGCACAGCCTAAGTAAGTTAGTTTACTGAAAACCACACTATCCTCATCAGCCACTGGTGTGAAAGGACTTGACACCTCAGAATCTGAAAGAAACAAAAAAACAAGGTTATGCTTCTCCTCTTTTTAAATAGTGTTGATGTGAACAGCAAATAAGCATCTGAAAGACTTTTAGGTTCAAAACTCAAGAACTAATTAAAACGGCATGCCATATTCTAGGGGGAAAAAAAAAAAAGCCCATAGATGCTAGGCAGCTTATACTAGAATTCTAATACCAAGATTTTCAGGTATTGATGTTAATTCCAAACCCAAAATGTTACCTGAGAAGATCTGATTCCTGTTTCTGTCTCCTGATTTGTTCTGGTTTTATAATTTACACCAAGCTAAATATATATTCAGTATATTACTCTCTACTCCGAGAGTCCTGATTTGTCTTCACTCAGTAACTAGCTCCTGCAGCACCTCCTTTAACTAAAATCCCTGTTTTCAGTCTCATAGACTGCCCTTCCAGGTGAGCTTTAACACCCTTGTTTTCAATCTCATAGGCTGCCCTTCAAGATGAGCTTTGCTTTCCTAACAGTGCTGGCTCTTTGGCCCCTGGGCCCCTTTCCCATTTCCAGCTCTCTGACAGGTTATGCAGGCCCGGATCAAACATCTATTTTCTAACACCATAATCAGCCTTCTTTCCTGGAAAACTTTGGCTGTTTCTGATTCTCTGAGACACATTTTTATACTAAAGGCTGGCTTTGAACTTATCACAAACTTCCTGAAGACGTTTTAAGCCATCTGAAAAAAATGGCAGCCTTTCTTCTCAGTATTCTGTAACCACTGTTTTTCATTCTTTGACATAACAGAAAAACAGTTAAAGGAAAGGTCAGAATGACATATGTATCTGACAACTTCTTAGATCTAGAATTTGGAGTTTTTAGAAAACTTACAATGGTTTTCATGTTGCTCTTGAATCTAGTACAGGACAGAAGACACTCAAGTATTAAAAATAACAACCTTCAGTTACACAAGCAATGCAGCAATCCTAACCTCCTTGTCCAGGTTTCACTGGCAAACTCATCTCTGGCTTTTGAAGCCCTACTAATGGCACAGGGTTAATGGTGGATGAAGCTGAGAGTTGATTAGAAAGAGGCCCATCTCCTTCACCATCCAGCTGTGACCTTTCCCCTGGCTGGTCATCCATGGGAGGGTCCATCAGCACATCTGCGAGCTCTTTCTGCAGCTGCTGCTCACTTCCATTCCCTACAATCTAAAGGTCACAAATACACACAATCAGCAAAGTGAGAGGCCAGCACTAATTCAAGCAGGTCCACCTTCTGAAGCAAAGTATCAGCAAAGATGCTATGTTGGACATCACTCTCAAATAGATGAATGCTGTAGCTGCTCTCTTCTTCCAGTTTTCCATGAAAAAGTACACAATGGATCTAAAACAATATTCAGAAATAGGTAACAACATGACAATATTAATGTTTTCTGTTTAATAGGTTTTCATAAGGAAAAATGTGCTTGCTTCCAAGCATTATGGAGCTTTCAAAGAAATGTGAGACACAGTAAAAGCTCACATATATTTTATGACTCCTATAAACAATTCTCCTTTATTTTAGGGTAAGTCTCCTTTATTTAGTTGATATGAACTGGCCTTTAAAATGCTGAGACATGTGAGTAAAGTTGACTGCATGAGTATGTCAGTCCTGAGAAAGACAAGGACTGTATTCCAATGACATACTTTATCTTTTCTATTTTGTTTTTTAACAAGTTATACCCCAGGCCATAATGGTTTATCATTAATTGCTCATAAAAGCGAACAATTGTAAAATCAAGTAAGACTGTTCAATGCTAAAAAACATACAGACCACAAAACCAAGTAATTGTTACTGTTTATTCAAGAATATTTTTAAAATTTAATAAAATAATTTAGAAAAGAAAGTTAAAAGGGCTACACTATGGGGTATTTGAATACAGTTATCAAATATTTATGCTTATTATGGTTTTTAGTTCTGGAATTTCAGCTAGCTCCTTAAATATAATCTATCTCCTTATGGATGGTTTTGCCTGAATACCTGTCTGGTGGTGGTGGAGGCAAGAAGAGGTTGGCAGAGTCCCTGGAAAGTTACAGACAGCTGTGAGCCACCACATGGGTGCTGGGAAATCTAACCTGGGATTTCTGAAGAGCAGTGCTCTTAACTACTAACCCATCTCTTCAGTTCTCCTTATTGATAATGTCTACAGTATTTGATGTCACTGTCATGTATACACCTATTCTGTAAGCATGATATTGTATAATTTGTTGGACATAGCAATAAAGATTATTTTGAAATGCTTCATAATTTTTTTCTTTCTTAAGACAAGGTTTGTCTGTATAGCTCTGGCTGTCCTGGAAATGTGTTAAATTCAATGGTCATTGGCTAGAAATTTCTGTTGTCTGCTTCTCTTTTCACTGTATAGATAATATTTTCTGTATGCTCCCAATTTTTGTTGTTGTTGGAAACTAGACACTGTAGACAATATGTTGCACTGACTTCAGACCCTGGTGACCCTACATCAGGGCTTCTTACTGTTGACATCTGTTGACAAAACAGCTGTTTTATGGCAGGCTGTTCCCTACAGGCAAAAATCTGAGTCACTGCTCTGGAACTAGGAGTATGGTCAATGACCTTCCTGAACCCCATTTTCATTCTTTTTTATTCATGCAGTATATTTTAACCACATGCTTTTATCTTACTGTCTTCATGATTACTCCAGACTGTCGAGTGGATAGGACCATCATCTCGGGTGACAGGGGAAGAACAAGATGGGGATTCGTAAGGTGAGAAACTTGTACCATATTTCCATAATTAAGAGTTTTAATTTGCTACATTTCTTTTCCAAGATTTCCAGGGACTTTAGATGCTACTTTTTATATTTGCCTTAACAATTGCCACCAGTGTTTCCGGAAGTAGGTCATGCTGTTATGCTGGACATCACTTTCACTCAGTTAGCTTTTTAATATGTAAATTAGATCATGTTTCCATTCAAAACTTTCAAAAATTCTACTCACGTTTAGAACAAAGTCCAAATTTGCTACCAAGCTCCAAAAACAAACAAACAAACAAACAAACAAAGACAAGTATGTTGTGTCCCAGTCCACCCTCAGATAAAATTGCTCCCACTTTACTCTGCTGGCTTTGGGGAGCCTCTGCCCTCAATGTCTCTGTATCTGGTTCTGCCTTTGGAAAGTTTCCTCAGTCTTCTCCATGCTTTTCTTCTCTTCACTCAGAGTTCACTTCAAATGCAGTTTTTTTTCCTTGCATTAAAAAAATTTTATTTAAAAAACAACAAAAACAAAAAGTCCTGGGGATTGAACCTAATGCCATGTACATACTAGGAGGGTGCTCTACATTTGCCAACCCTCAATACCTCTTGTTAAAATAGTAAGATCCCTAAATTTTAAATATTTTATTTTTAATTTATATTTACATCTGTGGGAATTCATGATACATTTGTGTAGATACCCATAGAAGCCAGAAGAGGGTACGATACTCTAGAACTAGAATTATTTTAACTGTCTTATTTATATCCTTAAGTATTAACAAGTGATAAATAATAAGACTATTTTAAAGTACTGGTGAGGGGCTCAGTCAGTAAAGGAGACTGCTTTATTTACTGGGTTTGATTCCTAGGACTCACATGTTGTAAGGAAAGAACCAATTCTCATGACTTGTCTTCTGACTCCCACAGCATGTCATGGATGTGCTTGGCCATTAGCACACAAACACAGAAAAACATTTTTAAAAGAAGTTTTAAAAAATTTGACTAAAGTTTATTGTTTTTTAAAAACAACCATAAAATTTCTCATTCCTTGCCCACATATCCTTTATTTTTCTTAACATATTTATAAGAGTTTTAAGTAAGTTTTAAAAACACGTGCCCATATAGTCAAGGATGGTCCCAACTTACTGGTCAGCAGAGAATAGCCTCTAACTACTGATCCTCCTGACTCTATCACCAAGTGTTCAGATTATTTGCCCACATCCCTGGCTTTACATGGTACTGGGAGTCAAGCCTGGAACTTCTTGCATGCTAGGCAAACATACTATCAACTAAGCCACACCCCCAGCCCTTTACTGCCACATTCCTTTCTCATTTGTTTGTACTCTTTCCTCCATTAGAATATAGGCTTTAAGAGGTTGCAGGGGTTGCTCATCGCCACATCACCAGCACTTGGCACACAGAGTTTTGAAGAAGTATTTGCTGAATGAATACACATAGTAGAAATTGGAATATTGAAATTACTATATTTTAAATGAAAAACTTTTGTTTGTATTAATGAAGAGCAGAACAGTAACAGAGCACGTTGAAAGAAGAATGGTCAAAAGGTGAGGTATTTAAAGCTGTTTTTGTAAGGCTAAATGTTATTTTTTCTCTCTCTTTTTTAAAGATTTAATTATTTATTATATATACAGTGCTCTCCTTATATGTAGGTCTGCACCAGATCTCATTCCAGGTGGTTATAAGCTACCATGTGGTTGCTGGGAACTGAACTCAGGACCTCTGGAAGAACAGCCAATGCTCTTAACCTCTGAGCGATCTCTCCAGCCCCAAAACATCATTTTTTATGAATGGCAATGCTAACCTGTCAGTGTCCTTACACTGTACATACAAGCCTGAAAGAAATAAGCATTTCTGATTATATATATATATAAAGAGAACAATCCTAAAGTTTAAAATGTTTACACCCTATGAGTTTTGAAAAATTTATGAGAAGCTAACCAAAATAAAAATCCTTTAAAAAAATAACTCATTGAGTATAAACAGACTCCCCTCCTTACTCCCTCTCCTATGCAGTGCGAGCTGTGCACTGGATTGGTGAGGCAGACTCAGGCTGTCAGGCTTTACCTTGAGTCCAGTCTTCTCATCATCACTCCCATTGTTTGTGGATGGTGTCTCATCTCCTTGCCTGGAAACCAAGACAAAGTCTTCACTATTAAGAGTAGAAACTGAGTCTGAGGAGACACTGATTTTTCCAACAGAAGCCTTGTCATCCATAACTCAACAATGAGGCTCAACTCATGAATGGTTAAATATTTTTTAAATGCCTGAAAAACAAAAACCATAAAGAGTCATATAAAATGTACGCCAGATATTCACTTATGCCCTATTATTTTAAAAAGAAAAAAAGAAAAGAAAAAAACAAAAAGAAACTTTTTTTTAAAGCTTGTAAGATACTTTTCCAGGACACCTGCTACTGTGTTTTTTTTTTTTTTTTTCTCCCCAAGACAGGGTTTCTCTCTGTAGCTTTGGAGGCTATCCTGGAACTCGCTCTGTAGACCAGGCTGGTCTCGAACTCACAGAGATCCACCTATCTCTGCCTCCTGAGTGCTGGGATTAAAGGCATGAACCACCAACACCTGGCTGACACCTGGTACTTGTAATTTAGGCTTTTTATTCTGATGAGGGCATTCTGTGCTACTTGGATGAGGATATTTCAGATTCCAAATAAGTAAGACACTCCCTTTACAATAAGCCCACCTACCTACAGCTCGGCCTTTGGCATATACTGCAACTCAGGCCTTGGCTTCCAAAAGCAAAGAGGAACTTAATAGTACTCTGACCTTTAATTTTTAATGCTTTACACATAAAGTTAAAACACTTCGTTATTAAGAAAGTGCAATAACTATATTTCCCTACAGTCAATACTAAATGGACTGAAATACTAAATTTTAAATGATTAAATCCTAAATAACAATATATCAATATTAAAATTTAAAATAATATGATGGTTATAGCAAACAAAATTGCACATAAATGTACAACAGAGATAAATTCATGGCAGGGAAAGCAAAAATTCTATAGCTTGGAAATATCTTCCATTAAAACTCAATCTTCCCCTAAAAGGCCAGCATGGTCTACTGAGTGATTTCCAGGACAGCAAGCATGCAAGAGAAATCCTGTTTTGAAAACAAAACAAAATAAACAAAACAAAACTATAGTTCTATTTTCATCACATCAATAAAGCTAAGAGTTTAATCTTTCCATCTCAAATCTTGACTTAGGATTTTTTTTTTAAATATTATTATTATTTTATGGGCGTACTGACTTTTTCCTGAATATGTGTAATGTACACCACCTATGTGCAGTACCAAACAAGGCCAGAAGAGGGCTTCAGATCCCATGGAACTGAGGTTGATGGTTTTGAGCTATGATGTGGGTGCTGGAAACTGAACCCAGGTCCTCTGAAAGAGCAGTTAAGTACTCTTAACCACTGAGGCATTGCTCATCTCCTGTGCTTGTAATGGAACATATACTGACTGAACATATGTCATATGCCAAATACTATTTGTTTCTTCTAAAGTTCAATTAAAATACCTATCCTCAAGAATTGAGGGCTGGAGAGATGGCTCAGAGGTTAAGAGGGCTGACTGTTCTTCCAGAGGTCCTGAGTTCAATTCCCAGCAACCACATGGTGGCTCACAACCATCCGTTATGAGATCGGGTGCCCTCTTCTGGTGTGCAGATACGATATACATGGAAGCAAAATGTTGTATACATAATAAAATCTTAAAAAAAAAAAAAAAAGAATTGCACCTTTTGGGGGCAGGGGAGGAGGGGAGGGAGAGGGAGCTGGGACTGACATGTGAAGCAGGCTTGTTTCTAATTTAATTAAAATTAATTTAAAAAAAAGAAAAAAAAGAATTGCACCTTTCCTGCCGGGTGTTGGGGGAGCATGCCTTTAATCCCAGAAAAAGGCCCAGCACTCAGGAGGCAGATCTCTGTGAACTTGAGGCCAGCCTGGTCTACTGAATGAGTTCCAGGACAGGTTCCAAAGAAATACAGAGAAACCCTGTCTTGAAAAATAACAAAAAAAGAATTGCACCATTCCTAATTATTAAACAGAAACAAACAACCCAGAAAACAGAAATCATCAATGATATTAAATGTAAAGAAAAAAAGAAATCCCAAGAGAAGGAAAATCACTTAACCAACTAATGACACAGATTATGGTTAGATTCTCTTCTGGGCTTTCTGTTGTCTTTTATTTATTTTTCTTCTGCTTTAAGATTATGGTGTCAGGAGAGATGGCTCAGCAGTTAAGAGCACTGACTGTTCTTCCAGAGGACTCAGGTTCATGCCTGGCACCCATATGGCAGCTCACAATGTCTATAACTCCAGTTCCAGAGAACCCAAAACACATGGGAAAACACTAATACACATAAAGTAACTGGAAAAAAATAGATTTATGGAGTGAGCCACAATGGTACATACATTTAATCCCAACACTCTAGAGGTAGAAGTGTATTCCAGGACAGCCTGAGTTAAACGTAACTGAGTTCCTAGTCTACG